>NW_004524653.1:4899560-4962233 GCF_000260255.1 Octodon degus
AGCAGGCCGCTAGAAAGTGAGCGGGGGACAGAGGAAGAGAGCGAAGATGGCAAGGAGAGAAGGAAGCAAACCGTAAGTCCGAAATTAATTGCACTTCAAAGGTAGCCCGTGCACACACAAGACCCTGAGAAACAGGGCACGCCAGGCCAGACGTGCTGTGCGTGGTTCGGTGTCGCAGCGCTCTGCTGGTGAGTGGGCACTGCTCTGTGCCGAGGGCCCGCACCCCGCGACGCAGCTCCTAGGACACACCCCGGAAGCAGGGTGGGTCCTTGTGAAGAGGAGATGGCTTTAGGGAAGGGGGCGAGGAGACAGCGAAGGAAGCACGGCGTTGGGAGGGCAGCCCCTTATCAGGGGCTAACAAAAAATCACCCAGAGGCAGAAAGAACGACGGGACACTTCTGCGTCAAGGCGGGAGCACGCCGAGTGTTTCCTGAGAGAACACATTCGCTGTGATCGAAACCAGCAGTTGGCAGCATCCTAGACAGAGGGAGACTTCTCGGAGCCCAGCTCAGAGACAGCGAGACCTTTCTAGGAGGGCAGTGCATGCGGCCATGGGAGGGTGGAAGGGCTGCGTCTCAGGTCGGGGCTGGCCTCGCAGTATGTGGGAAGGAAGGGTCGGCTGGCCCTGGGAGCAGGTCAGCGGACCTGGCGCTCAGGCCGAACCGCGCCAGCTCCAGCTCCAAGTTCTCTCTGTGCTTACTCTCCTTCTCTTTTGCTATCCTTCTCCCTGCTCCACCTCCACCTCTGTTTTCTTAACTGAGCTTACACTCATATGTTAACTCCATATGTAATTCTCACCCTATTTTCAAACCAAAGTCCTATTGCAGGCCTGGAATGCAAGTCTGTCTCTGTCTCTGTCTCTGTCTCTGTCTCTGTCTCTGTCTCTCTCTTTCTAATGGGCGAAGAATATCAGATTAAAATGCTACTCCAATTAAAGTCTTAGGATGTCAGATAACTAATAACATATTCTTTTAGCAGCTGCAAATGTCTACAAAAAGGAAAGCTGGCTTTTCTGCTTTTCCTCTTCTGTCTCAACATCTGGATGCCTGAGGAGGCTTCTTATAGACTCAGCGCGACCAGGCTGGCGCAGGAACCTAGAGGGTGGGAAAGCGCGAACGACGCAGGAGAAGTGAGGCTGGGCCTCTCCTGTCCTCCTGACTTTCGAATCGAGATGCTGTCCCTAATGATGGGTTGGATTTGATAGTGCAGGCATCAGAGGGCCTGGTGTTCGGCTTTTAACTTATTTTTGCAAAGCAGGTATTTCTGCAAACAAGAATTAGAGAATGGCCTCCAGCTAAATTGCAGGGAGCCCCTGCAGAGCAAACCCTTAGAGGGGAAAATCACTGAAGAAGAAAATGAAGATGACAAGGCTGTTGCTTCTTAATAAACATGATCACATTGTCAGCATGCATTATTTATTACTTTTCTTTCACTGATTTATTGTCCCCAAACATGTAATCTAATATGGAGAGGAGCACACACATGCCTGCACAGATGTCCTGGTGACGTTCTTGTGTCTCACAGAAAGGCAAAAGATGTAGCAGCCTCGTGTGCCCAGGTGGCCTCCATTTGATGTGCTCATGAAGCATCTGATCTGCTCTGTGTTCTCTTCTTCCTTTGTCCTTTCTTCCCCTTTCTTTTTGGATGACACATACATAGGAGGCATCACCCACCAGGGTGAAGCATCAGTGGTATGTCAGGAGCTTAGTCTGTGCTGTAACTGGTTTTGCAGGAAAAACCTGCATTCTACCCATTTGGCATAGACAGAAGTAGAAGCCTAAAGACCTCAGGGTGCCACAATCCCAGAGTGAGCTGAGACCTGAGTTTGCATTTCTGACTGCAGAGGGCTTGTGTTAATTGATATATAATCCCATCGCTGTGCAAGACAATCAAATGGGTGAGGACAGCGTCTGGCTTCTCCTAGGTTAGTCGGAGTCCAGCACCTGCAGTCTGCACTCAAACATTGCCTGCCTCATGCAAACTCCTCAAATGTCCCTCAACCTGTTAGTTCTAAAAGAAACCAGAGCAGAGTACCCTTCGGCTTTGGTTCTCTGCTGTTCCTGTACCCACTTTTTGCTTCTGCCCCTGTTGAGGTGCACAGTGCACACCATCACGTCTCGGGTGCTATGCACATCTAAATTCTCAGCATCTAATGTGAACGAATTGACAATCATCGCAATGGGTTAACACACAGTATACTGCTCTCGGCCACCCACAGCTAAACCTTTTTTGTTGTTCATTTTGGCGGCTTGTCTCCTCCTCCTGAGAAGAGCTGGCAGGAAACGAGACTCTCCCTCAGCAAGGGCACTCCAGTTGTGCCCTCTGGGAGCAGCACAGGGCTTCTCTGGAGCTGTCCATGCAGGGCTGGCAGCACCGTGCACAGCCTGACGGGTCAGGTCGGGGGTTTGTGCTGCAAGCCATAAGCCAGGCAGAAGGATGCAGGAGCCAGTGCTGGCCACTTGGAGGGTCTGAAGGGGCCCCAAAGGTGACACCACACATGCTGACAGCACTGCACCGGCAGAGGGAAGCTTCTGCACCGACTTCATTCACTCTGGGCGCTGGCGTGTGTGTGTGTGTGCGCGCGCGCGCGTATGCATGCGTTTCCTGATTACAACAATTAATCCTGCTCCATGCACAAAAGGTGAAGAATGCACCTGGCTCTGATAAATCACATCATAATGATAAAGGAACACCCTCGCCTAATGTTGCCTGCGTTGGTGGACCTCTCTGTGGCTGCATCTCTTCTATCAAAGGTAGAAATGGGCATGGTCTGTTACAGACTATAGCATACTATAATGCATTTTGTAAATTCCGTTTTGTTCCCCTATTTTCCACGAGCATGGATTTTTAATGATAAATAGCCACCCACTGTGATTTTTATAAAAGAGAAACAACTCCTTACTATTGGACACCACAGTTCTAACTTTTCACTATTTTAGAAACACTTCACTGGATATAATTTTATGCATATATAACACATCACTGGATATAATGACTTAATACAATATATATGCTGTTATTGTTTGTGTCTAGGTGTCCCCCAATACTTCATGCAGTCATGGGGGACTTCTAGACTTTGTGATTAATTCATGATCCAGTGCTGGGATTATAAGTGTGAGTGCTACTGGAATTATGGATGTGAGTGCTACTGGGATTATGGGTTTGAGTGCTACTGCGATTATGAGTTTGAGAGCTACTGGGATTATGGGTGTGAGTGCTACACCTGGCCTGGGGCAGATAGCCTGGATGCAATTTCAAGGGAGAGAGGGATAGAGGCTTGTTCTCTGCCTCTGTATCTCTTGCTGCCATTGTTGCCCCAGCTGCTGCTCTTCCCTTTGGTCTTTGCTGTTTTCTGCTGCCATGAGCTGCTGCCCTCTGCTGTGTGCCGCTCTGCCTTGGAACCAGCTGAGTATGGACTGAAACTTCCACCAACTGTGAGCTAAATGCACCTTTCCTTCCTTCATTCTGGCTGTTGGGTATTTGTCTCAGCTATGAGAGAACAGTAACTGAGACTTATGCTGTATCATACGTATAATATATATATATATATATATATAGTACCTATTATCACTTCTCGAGTCTTACATACATTTAAATTCCTAGCATTGAATGTTAAGGTACTAACAATCACATAAACTGAATATCAGTCTATCCATCTGTCATCTGTCATAACGCAGAGATCTTTCTATGAAGTTCCTAGAAATGAATTTCCTCTGTTCCTATGAAGTAAGTTCATAGCATACTTCCATGGTCTTTGGCATGTTATGGAAACCATTTGGACTTTCTCCTATAATGTTTGCAAGTAGTCATGCTTACTTATCTTAAGCTGCCCAATACTGGGTATTGACATATGGGTATATTAATTTTTTGATATTTAAATTATTATAGTAATCGTCATAATGAAGGTACTTGGTGGTTTACGTTGCTTTTCTTTGGTAATGAATTGAAATTGTCTACCTTTCTTACAAACACTAATTTTTATTTCTAAAGTAAGAAACCTGGCTCCCGGAGGCAGGAACAGAGCTGCATCTCTTGCCACCCACACGCCTCGGCACGTACTGAGCCCCACCAGGGGATGACTTGGCACTTTTGCCACATAGGAAAGATATACATTTTTCTATGGTATCACTTATAAATGATGCTCAGGATGAAATCTGCTATCTGAGTTAGCAAGGAATTGCAGAACTCAAGCCAGTGGACCAGCTGGAAAACAGCCCCAGAGTGATGCTAAAATAGTTCTTATTTTCCAATCCAAAGAACAAGATCTTGGTGTAAAGGCTTCTCCCTTGGTTAGTGTGAACACGAGGAGTAATGGCCTTCCCCTGTCTGCGGGTGACCTGGGGGTGGGCTGCACTGTGGGGGCCGGCCACCAGCACGGCACCGTCCACGCCAGCATCTGCCTCCTGGCTCTCTGACTGAGTGCAGGTCCTTCTGCCTCTTGATTCTCGCTTTCTTCCCCATCATCTGTGAAGCCCTTATAGATACTGCCTGTTAGAGTGACAACATGGAGATTAAATAAGAATGGGTAGGAAGAGCAGCTCTTAGCCTGGCATACAGAGGCCAGCCTTCTGAACTTTCCAGGGTTGGTTCAAGAAAGGCTCAGCCCCAAAGCTGCCCCTTCTTCCTACTTAAATGCTACCCCCTTGGGGGTTCGCCCATCTTTTCCTGTTTAAAAAAAATTAAATCTTTTATTTATTTGGTACAGGGTCTCACTATGCAGCTGGGACTTGTAGTGATCCTCCTGTCTCAGCCTCCCCAGCGCCTGGATTACAGGTGTGCACCACCACGCCCATTTTGGTGAATGGTACTGTACACCTGGGGTTCTGAGGCTGGCACAGTATGCATTACTCATGATTGAACCTGGGTCCTTGCATGTGCCAAGCAGTTGCTTAGACTGCTGAGCTATCTCCCCAGCCTTGCTTTTCTTTTCTTTTTTTAAAATTTAGTACAGGGTTTACAGGGTCTCACTGCACAGATTGGACTTGTAGTGATTCTCCTGTTTTCAGTCTCCCAAGTGCTGGGATTATAGGTGCACGCCACACCCAGTCTCAGTCACAGTCTCAGTGTGCTCCTAGGGCAGGGCCAGCACAGCATGCGGGGGATTGAACCTTGGTCCTTGCGTCTGCCTAAGCAGGTGTTTTAATCTGCTGATCTCCCTGGCCAGCCCTTCAGCTCTTCAGCTCTTCCTCTCTCTCTCTCTCTCTCTCCCTTTCTCTCTCTCGTATTTTAGTACAGGGTCAAAGGGTCTCACCGCACAGATAGGACTCACAGTGATCCTCAGCCCTGCTTTTCTTAGTAACATTTAGCATGCTTACCTGTTTTGCGTCTAGACTCCTCATTTGAAAGGAAGTCACCTAAGAGGGATGGATGCATAGCACTCAAGGTTCTTTTCTGTCTCACTGGACACATATTTTTAAGACCTAGTATAGCTCCTGACACTTTTCAGGTGCCCCAAAATATCTGTTCAAAACTAAAAAGTGAATTAATAGCTCTTCACACTCACCCATACACGCACCCATACCAACTGTAGTTCAGTTGGCCAACTCATTCTCTTTTTGTGTTCCACTGCCTTCTCTCTTTCTTTCTCTCCTCTCTTTCAAAAGAACTTTTTCCTTTCTTCAGCAAATAATCACTAAGTCCATTTTTCTGTTAAATGTTAGGGATTGATTCACGAATGTGAGAGAACATTCCCGAAGGAGCCCAGGCTGAGGGTCGTCTCCGCAGCTCCTTCCTTTCCTTTTCTGCTGGAGCAGGAGGCGTCAGCCTCCACTATCTGCATGGTGAGGACTTGCCTGTCTTATTTGGGTTCTTGGGGTGCTTGTCAAGTAGCTGAAAATAACTAGCCCGGATTCCACTGTCTGTAGGCATTGTGCTGCGGCCATATTTTACTTTTCTGTAAAATATGCTATTTTGTTTCAAGATCTACTGCTGTCCACCAAAAATACAACTCTGCTGCTAACCCTGCCAGCTCCTGAATGATACCTTTGTGGACACTAAAAACAATTTAATGGCATGTCACAATAGCAATTCACTCTGTTAATAGCCCCGCTCAATAATACTATATTGCATAAACCTCCTCCAGTCGTCTGACAAATAATTCACCTTTACTCACTCCAGAGTAAGCTCCATTTCACTCACAAATATATTTCTCTCCAAACCTACACATATTCAGCATCTCTGCCTTGTGACAATAGCTATTTTTTTTTTCCTGGAGGAGGAGGTCAGTGGTATCATGTTTCTGTTGCCAGTCGTTGGTCCTGTTGCAACCAGTCTTTTTCCGTGTAGGGCATCAAGTTAGGGGGCTACACAGTTCCTAATTTCTGGCTGATATGCTCAAAGACTACTTCTGTCTGCAAGGTGCGGGAAGCCTTTGGTCCCATGGTTGTCACAGCGCTACCAATCCTAATCCATGGAGGGTCCTGAGTCCAGAGGCAGGGAGCCTTGGCGTGGATGATGTCGTGGTCATTCATCCCCTGATAACACTATCAGGTAAATACTATGCTATGTATCAACTTCATGCTTTAGAGGATGAAATGGAGACAAAAGGGAGGTGGGGTAAATTGCCCAAGATGACATGGCTTGGGAAGGACAGCATAGTAAGACCAACCTGAGCTGTTTGTCTACTTCTGTTAGTAAAGTTTTATTGGCATACGGTCATACCCATCTGTTCACATATTCTGTAGAACTACTTCCACTTAACAATCGCCTACAGCTTTGGATAAATTCTGCAGAGACAGAACGGCTTACAAAGCCTGAACTATCTGCCCAGACGTCCTCTCCAGACAAAGAACGCTGATCCTCCTCTTAGGTATCAAGTGGTAAACCAGCTCCCTGCCTACGCCTGCCACTGCTTGGGAGTGAGACGCTGCCGGACAAGGGAAGTCACCCAAACCTTCAGATCTTGAGCTGTAAGTCAACACCACCGAGGGTGTTCCCGAACATGAAAGAATTTCACACGGGTCCTGGCACAAACTAAGGATTCAGGAAATGTTGCTGGTTGGTGTTGGTTTTGTTGTTGTTATCATTTGCCTAGAATTAGGGCCTCCTCCTATTCCCAAAGTGTGACCGTGCAGGAAGTCATGCTGGCAACTAACCCAGGCAGGGAACAAAGCGTGATGCGGGGTTTGTGCTTAGCTCTTAGAATATGTGCTCCGTCCCCCTCTCACCTCAGGACCGCGCTACTCTCCGTGACAGGTGCAGCCCCATCCACACCCCTGCCACGCAGGGCAGCGGCCCTGCTCCCGCAGCTCTTCCATTATGGGAGACAGCCAGACCCCAGACGGATTGAAGCAACAGAATGAACCCTGGGTGACCAAGCACCCAAACTCCGGCGCCTGATGCAAGTAAGCACAGGGACTCGCGCTCATCCCAACGCATCAGGCCGAAGACAACCCCCCACGGGGAGGGGCCAGCCCGGGGATGGGAAGGGCAGTATGCGTCCTGGACGCTGAAGTGCAGGACGCCACCCCTGTTCCCCTGCAGGTGCCTCCCAGGGACACACTGGCTGGCACCGTAAAGGACTTATCTTCCCCAAGCTCTGTCAACAGAGGCAAAGAGAAAATTAAGATGATTGCACATGTTTAGGGGAAATTAGAGTGCTTTGGCTTGAAGTTTGCTTTCTCTATCAACCATACTAAGCAGGCAGTTACTCAGCACTCCATCTGGCCTGGACGATGCTGCCTTCACAAGGAGAATCCTGTTATGGACCCCTTCAAAACACAAGGACAGCAGAGTCGTGTATGTCTAAGTATCACTTTGGGGTTGGGAATGACCACTTTCAAAACTCAGCCCATTGCCTTCCACTTCCGGGTCAAGCCCTATACAGATTTTTTCATTCCTCTAAGCTTTGGATCCATGACTCAGGAAAGAGGGTGGTGTTCGTCATTGGGGACCCCCCTACTGCCTTTCATCTGTGCCCTTTGCCAGCTGGCTATGTGACATGTTCTTCTGCTGTCACTGGGTTGGCATGTGACTTATTGTCATTGGGAAGCAGCCAATGTAATGCAACTGGAAATTTAAAAATATCTATTGGAATACACATCCCAAGCCTGTGCCATTGCTATGTGAAAACGATCACTCTACCAGCCTGCTACAAGAGGACCGTGTGACGCATGAGGCCAGGTTGTCTCCTCTGCCCAACGTGAGGCTGTGCTAGCTCAGTCCACAGCTGGTCAGTCCCCACGTGTGTCACAAGCTCTGGCCAGGTCTGCCCACCTGGAATCTGAGCGCAGGTCTCAGACAGGGGCCAGCTGAGTCCCACGCAGCACTATAAGTTAGGCCCTCACAGACTGATGAGCTAAATAATTGTGCCCTGCTTCCTAGCACTGAAGCTTGGGCATGTTTGTTATGCAGTACTTTCCTGCCCATAGCTGATACAGTTACCATTCCTTCAGAGAAGTTGCTTTGAAAAATGATACAATATATACTGATATCCTAGTGCAGAGCTAGTGTCCAATATGCAGAGGTGGTTGGAGATGTAACTGTGATCACACCTTTTGTGCTAACAATCTATGCCTTGACTCTGTTTTTTTTAATAATTATCAGATGGAGTCATTGCCTCAAGGAGGGTATATAACAGAGTAAGGGTGGTTTTATTTCTAGAAGCTAAAACTTAGCAACATTCAGAATTGGGACAGGAATAAACAAACACCAATTTGTTCAGAATGGTTGGTTGAAGTAAGGGTCTCCTCTTACTTCTTCCCCCATCCCAGAGGAAAACAAGATTGTACATGGGCTGAGAGGCCAAATAAGGAGGAGGAAGAAAATCTTCCCAGCTCATGGGATCCAGTGTCCGGAGGCAGTCTTGTGGAGCACAGCCGTGGCCCACAGTGGCCCAGCAGCTTTGGAGGATGGCATGACTGGGGGACCCAGGTGCCATGGTAACTCCAAAGGGTGTGCCCTGTCCCAAAGAGCTGCTCTTTTCCCTCGACCCCCTCTGGTGGCATCTTCCTTGGACTCCACCTCTACTTTAGACTGGTATTAAAGCTTTCTGGCCAGTGTGCTAGAAAGAGAAATGAACTTAAGTCCAGAAAATAAAACTGAAGCATGCGGAGACAGCTCAGTGGTCTAAGTGCCTGCTTGGCAAGCACAAGGACCTGGGTTCGAACACACACTGTCTTCGGAGGCTGATGGTGCCTGGTGCTACTAAGGCAAGGGACTGCTTTTACAGCCCCAGTACCACTCACCTCAGCAGGAGGACAGAGGAAGTTTTGTGGTGGGAGCAAGTGACCGTTGTGGCTCTATGTACCCATGGACGGCCCTACCTCCATGGACCACGTGCCCAGAAGGGGAGAGGAGAGACAGTGACAGACAGTGAGAGTCAGACACCACCATCCTCCCAGGATGAGCCCTGGCTGCCCACTTAGAGAAGACCTGTCCCTGAGAAGCCACTCCTGAGGGTCTTCAGGTTCTGTCTGACCAGGACATGTTTTCTCTAGCTGGCTTGGGATTTATACACTCAGTGTTATCAACTTTTAAAAAATCAAGAAATGGCAGATTTTGGGCTGCTCCTAAAAGAAGCAAAGGGAAAAATTAGAATCCTGCAAAGTAACATCGCACTGGGGCTGGTGGCAGTTGCTTCCTCTAGGGTCCAGGTTTTTTAAGTCCCCACGGTCCCCACAACCCCTTTTGTCTTGCCAATAAAAGGCGTAGAGTCAACTACTTGCTGTCAGTTTTCTTGTACCAAAATCTGATAGATTAAAGAAGGTTCTCTGTCCTCATAATGTATTTAAAAGCAGGAAAAACAAACACTACACAAGTGCTGCTTATTTCTTGGCTATCACTTCTTTTCCAGAGTAGATTTGGGGCCTTATATGTGCTAATCCGACGTATCATCCTTAATCTGACTGAGGAATGCAATACATGTATGGTCTTAAAAAGACAACAACATGAGACATACCACACCATTTTTCAGAAACACCAACACACACGGACATACCCAGAGAATAACCAGTGCAGAGTTACTTGTAAACCATGCCGACTTTTTAGTATTTTTAATTTTTCCCTAAATAGAAATATTTGTTTTCCATGAAGTCCTACATCTTTGCTGAGCGGAAAAAAAGTGTATCACTGGAACTTTAGGAAGATTCTGAAGAGACAGCAAAAATGTTGTGGCGGGTAGAAAAAAAGAAGAAATCACTGGTGAAGAAGAACTATTTGTATCGAATATCATGTGAGTAAAGAGCATCATGACAATTTTGTAGATCTTCTGTGATTTGATTGTCAGTAATGAAGCCCACAGGAGGGTGATAAATGGAGCAGAGGCAAAGTATCTATTTCGCTTCTGTGGCAAATTATGCAACTCAGGGCCTGATAGCGCTTGGCAAAATACAAATGTATTTGAATGGAATTCAAATTGTTGCTCTCTGCCTAAGACCCAGGTAGTATCACCAGGGGTCCTGTCTTCGGATTTTTATAAGAGGTAAGAGTTTAAGTAATAGTAGCAGTATTACAAAATTACCTTTAAACACTGAAAACATTTTTACTTTGTTACAGGGTGTAATTTCCACTTTTTCCCTCTAATGGCTCATATACAGAAAATGATACACTAATGCAATTTTTCAAATTTAGTTACCTTTTTTGTGTTCTAAAATTATATGTTCTTGTCATTGCCCTGTTTGTCAGACTCCAAGATCCATTTATTTTTCCATTTTTATGGTTCCATAATTTATCTTCTTGTCACAGAACTTTCATAAACTTTTTTTAAAAAAGATACAAAATAGTCTCAATACACTCTGACAAAAATGCTTCCAGTTCAACTTTTGAAATCTTTCAATTATATTTTGAATGATTATCATACTTTCTAGTGCTGCAATGCCGGGAAATCTATGTAGAGTGATGTCTTAGTAGGTTAGGGGGGAAATTACTTGCAAAGAGACTCACTTCAAACCATTTACTTTTCTCTGCCTTTTCACTTTGGAGTCTACAGATTTATATTTATGCTCCTTCCATGTAGAGAAGAGAAAACAGGAATGTAGAAATGAGAATAATATCTGTGAAGGGTGGACAGGCCTCAGCGTCGAACTCTAACGATGCAGAAGAATGGGGGTGGGGGGACATCCTTTTGTGAGCTCTTGGCAGCCCAAGGAAAGTGCTGTGTGAAGAGGGGTCCAGTGGCTTGAGTGGCTGAAGTGGGAAGACTGCTAAGGCGAGACTGTGTCACAAAATTAAAAGGAAGTAGAGGAAGAGGAGGAGGAGGAGTAGGAGGAAGAGGAGGAGGAGGAAGAGGAGGAGGAAGAAGAAGAGGAGGAAGAAGATGAGGAGGAGGAGAAGGAAGAGGAAGAGGGAGGAGGAGGAGTAGGAGGAAGAGGAGGAGGAGGAAGAGGAGGAGGAGGAGAAGGAAGAGGAAGAGGGAGGAGTAGGAGTAGGAGGAAGAGGAGGAGGAAGAGGAGGAGGAAGAGAAGGAAGAGGAAGAGGGAGGAGGAGGAGAAGGAAGAGGAAGAAGGAGGAGGAGGAGAAGAAGAAGAGGAAGAGGAAGAAGAAAGAAGAAGAAGAAGAAGAAGAAGAAGAAGAAGAAGAAGAAGAAGAAGAAGAAGAAGAAGAAGAAGAGGAGGAGGAGGAGGAGGAGGAGGAGGAGAAAGAGGAGGAAGAGGAGGAGAAGAAGAAGAAGAAGGAGAAGGAGAAAATTTACAGTGACAGTGCACACCTGTAATCCTGGCCACCTGGAAGACTGAGGTGGCATGATCTTAGTCCAGGCAACTTCGTGACTTCGATAGAGTCTGACTCAAAAAAATGAAGAGTTCGGCTGGAGCTGTGTGAGAAGCCCTGCATTCCATCCCCAGGATGGGGTTGGGGAGGAACCCATAACCAGAAGGGTCTAATTAAAAACAAAACAAAGTCTCAGTGGTCTGAGACCATTCGAAGCGCTCAGTGCTCCGCTTGACTTGGGGCCGCCTGGTCTCACCTTCCTTCCCAAGGGAGGACATTCGGTAAGCACCCGTGCCCGCTGGAGATTCACTCGGCAAGTCGGTCTGGGATGCTGGAGCCCTGTGGTGTACTTCGAGGAGGACCAGGGGCCTGTGTCATTCCATGGCAATGTCCAGCAAGCCACATGTGCAGTTTGATTTTTCTAGCAGCTGTCTTGCAATTAATTTAATACAATATATTCTTTATCCCAGTGTACCCTAAATGTTGCTGCTTTGATATTTAATTACCATTCCAAATTCTGTGGTGGTCGTGGTGTTGGGGAACTCAGCATGACTCATCTAGGTGAGAGAAGTGCCCGCCCTGGTTACTGTTAAAGAGACTGTTGGTAGGGGCTGGGGAGATGGCTCAGTAGAATAAGCGCTTGCCCGGCAAGTGCAAGGGCCTGAGTTCAATCTCTGGTTTCACCAAAAAACAAAAACAAAAAAACAAAGAGACTGTTCGTGTCCCCCCTCCTTTTTTGTATTGCCCCCTTAAGAACTGGTGTATTTCTCATTTTGGTGTATCTCAACTGAGACTGTTCACATTGCAGGTGGCCATAGCCAAAGGTGGCTCATGGCTTCCGCAAGGGCAGCGTGGCCTTAGGCTACCTCCCCTATAAGCATTTCCAGCTCTGAATTAAGGAGCCAGAACTTCTACCCTCTGAACCTGGCCCCTCTTACCCAACACTTACGGATCGTTCTTATGCCACCTGGCTTATCTGAGCTGTACCTCAGAGCTGTACCTCTCCTCTGTGTGCTAGAGTTCAGCCACAAGTCTGAGGGTCTATCCTGTCCACTACTGTAACTCTCAACACTGGAATGCAGCAGATGCTCAATAAATGCATGCAAACCCATCGGCCAGCAAGTAAATGAATGAATGGGTGCATTTTTCTTTTTTTGTGGACACATAATTTCCTGAAGAGGCTGTTGAGATAGAGGAGGTTCCAGGGTCACCTCATCTCCATCTCCTCCTGGTGCGGCCATCTCTGGCTGCTCGCTGTCTCCCTCAGAGACTCCTCAGAGGCTGCCGGAGCCCTCATGCCTGGGAGGCAAAGACGCGTCCCTGATGCCCAGCTCAAGACTGACCAATAGCAGGATACAAATGCCCACCCCCTTGCCTGAAGGGAGGAGCATTGCGGGGTTTATACCCCTGAGCCTGTGGCTCAGACCACAGCTTCTTTCATGGTGGTCACAGTCTCTTGACTCTTTCCCTGGCTCTGCCCTGCCTTGTGCACTACCTCAGGACTTTCTGGAGACCACACCCTTAGTTCGACATGAGTCTCAGAAACTGCCCGGGCCCTGCTTCTATTGGACCTAACATAAGACACAAGGATATTCCTCCTCCTCCCCTCCAACTCCTCCTCCTCCTCCTCCTCCTCCTCCTCCTCTTCCTCTTCGTATTTTAATCTTGTCCTCATTTTCCCTCTGAAAATTTGAATCCATTCGTTTCTTAGCAAGTCTTTCACAAACCCTTTTCCTCAGCAGCCCTCACCCTGTCAATATGCTCTTCCCCACGAGCCATGTCTCGGTGCACCAGAAGCCACGAAAGGCATTTGGCTTCTCTATTTGGATGTTTATTTCATCCCAGGAATGCAACAGTAAATTTTCTAAGCACGCCAATCAAACAGTTGTGATCAACGGCAAGATTCATTACCGCGCAATTCCACAATGCTCCGAGTGATAAAGGGGAAGATAATTCTGTCACTTCTCCATGTGGCACGGCTGTCACATGACTGGGACATGACTTCATGAAAATGCATCCTTCTCATAGTCGACATCTGGCTGCCACTTCTGCCATTTAGTAATGGAGGAACAGGTGGGTGAGGGAAATCTTGGAAGGATGTTGAATTAAGGCAAGAGAAATATGTTGGGTTTTGTCCACTGCAAGGCCAAAAACAGAGAAAAAAAGAGCAACATGGAATCCCAGGGGCTTTATAAATCTTTTTTTTTTTTTCTTTCTTTCTTTTTTTTTTTTATTTTTTGACTGGCTCAGGATGTCTTCAGGGCAGATCTGGTAAGGCTTCAGGATCTGGGGATTGAACCACAGCATCCCAATTGCTTTGTTTAAGCAGTCACTTAAACAACTGAGCTAATGAGTTGGCCTCCCCCACCTCTCTCTCTCTCTCTCTCTCTCTCTCTCTCTCTCTCTCTCTCTCTCTCTCTCTTTCTCTCTCTCTCTCTTCCTTCCTTCCTTCCTTTCTCTCTTCTTTCCTTTCTTTCTGTTCCCTCCCTCCTTTCTTCTTTCTCTCTCTCCTCCCTCCCTCTTTGCCTCTCCTTCCTTCCTTCCTTCCTTCCTTCCTTCCTTCCTTCCTTCTTTCCTTCCTTCCTTCAGTAGGCACACCATTTATACTCCATATTTATTCATTCATCCATTACTCAGTCACCCACTGAACAGTTACTGACCACGCTCTATGTGGAGATGTCCTGACATGGGCTTTGTAGCATGTGGGTGAGTGCACGCAATGCTGACAGAGCCTCACACAGTCCACCACAGGTGACATCCTGAGCCTTGGACTTGCTTTTCTTGTGGGGTGGCTTTCTCCTGCTAGGATTTGGAATACCTGACCTCACCTGCTGGAGGACTGGTAACACAAAGGGATGCTTCTCGAAGCAACTGCCACTCGTGGCCTGATTGCTCCAAGGCTGGCAGGATGACATGCACAGGAATGATACAAGACAAAGGGAGCTGCTTCCGGGCTGACAGCAAGCAGATGGGCTTCTGTCAAGGGATCCTAGCAAAAAAGTCAGACACTACTGGGCAAGGTGTCTACGGCGAGCGAAGAACAGGTGGGGGCCGAGGTGAGCTCACTGTGTCGAAGAGAGGGGCCCATTCAGAGGGCAGGGGCATCCCTCTGAGGAGGGGCATCGGAGTAAGGTTGCATGAATGAGCACAAGTGCAGTGGGGTGAACAAGTGAAGGGGAGGGCTTTAAGTTATGGAAAGAAGCCTCAGGCCCCAGGGCCTAGGGCTGAGGGCTGGAGGGAAAGCCAGGCACACTGTACTCTGTGGCCAGTGTCCTCTACACAGTCCAAGCACCATGAGGCCCACTCAGCTCAGTTCACCCAGTCGCTTGTGTGCTGGTCAGAGCGAGGGAGGGGTCTGGGAGATGTAAGAAATTTCCAGAGATGAGCACTGAGCAAAGCTGCCTCAGGCAGGAGGGACAACACCTGAGAGGATGCCCAGAGGGGGCCAACAGGGAGCCTGGATATCCTCAGCCTACAGAGATTCTAGTTGAAAACAGAAGCTCAGGGTATGGGAGAGAGATGGCTGCGGCATCAGGGAGCGGAAGCAGCTGTCCACGGCCTGGCCCTCTGTGGCCCTGCCTTGCTGTAGCTCAGTGTTGGTGTGAGGGTCGCAGTGAGGGCCCACTGGATTTGTCCTGCTGCACGGAAGGGCTTGCCTGCTCACACAGCAGTCCATTCATTCTTTTATTGTTCTTCCTAAACTCATCATTCTTGATTTTGATCCTCCTCCCCAAGGTCCTGCTTATTTGTCCCCTTTCTCATGTGACCCATTCCCTCCCTTCATTCTGCCAAAATCAGTCATGTGACCTCACTAACCTACCTGTCCCCTCTCCGCTTTCCTACCTCCTTCCCTGTCTTCTTGGGGTTCTCTGCCATGCATTACTATACCTGTGACATCATCAAACAGTGCCTGAAATTAGATCATCTATGTGTGGCCAACACATAGATGTGTGGCCATCACAGTTTTCACTGTGTCCAGCATAAATAATTTATCCTCTCTCTTTTCTCGAAGTCATGATCTGTGAGGACAGAAGCCTTGCCCACATCCCCCTGTGTAGCACAGTGCCAGAAAGAATGAGTTGATAAATATTGGCTGAATAAATAAATGAAAGTCTGCAGGGGTAAGGCCAACAATAAAATGCATGAGTTGGCCCCTGTCAGGATACTGCTTCCTGGAATAAGCCACCAAGAATTCATATTCTCCTCAGGCAAGGGAGAGAGCTCAGCGAGTGCAAACTTCTGCCTCTCAGATCCATACTAAGAGTGGCTGGACACAGTTTTCACACACTGATAGCTCTTGCTTAGTGTATCCAGGTGTTGTTCTTGCTTCTGAATTAGCTGGAGGCAAATAGACACATACCCCAGGCATAAAATAATTTAAGCAGAAGGCCCAAATAATCACATCTTTCTTCTGCTGCCTTGTCTCTGGGGAATTTTTTAGTGGAAATGAGGTTGGTGTATGAGCTCCAGGAATCCCCTCTGGCTGGGCCCAAGCAGCCATTTGGGGGCAATTCAGAGCAGGGAGAAGAGGTCCACACAACACACCTGAAATTTCTCGACCCAGAGAAATGTCCATTTTGCTTCCCAATTTTCTAATTTAGAGATACAGGTCTCCAATAAGTGCCATTCAACCAGGTAACAGTAGGAACAGTGGCTACTCTATCATGTGAATTGCTCGCTGTGTGCCGAACGGTTCATAACGCTCAGCTCATTTCTTTCTGCCATACTGGGCGGGGGTGCTAGTTGCTTCCATTGTATAGATGGGTGTGCTGAGTTTAGGAGATGTGACCTGTGTCCAAAATTGAACAGCTAGAAAGGCTTGAGGCCAGGCGCATGCACAGGCATGGTGTTGGCTCCCAGGCCCTGCTTCAGAGCACGCATCTGAGCTCATCTGTTCTCAGTCTGCCCCATGTATAGGCCTCAAGGCAAGTAAGTTTATATCTAAATATATAAGATATCCGAAAAGCCAGTCTTGGTTGAAGCAGGGCCAAGCAATTGCGATTAACTCAAGAGATGTGTGGGGACCTCTGGTCTTCTATCAAGCGGTTCCAGGGTGTTGGAGAGCCGGTGGAGAGCGGGAGCCAGATAATCCATTCACTCCTGGGTGCTTTCTTGGAATTCAGATGCTACAGGGAGGTCATCTTATACAAACGCTGACACTTTTCAACTTGTGTTAGGAGGACAAGGCTTGGGGGAGGGGCAGCAGAGACTGGAGGGGATTAATTTACGCTGAGAAATGCCAGGGTTTATTGTTCAAATACATGCTGAAAGTCAACCCTAGGGCACACTTTTTTCCAGGTATTAGGGCGTATTCTGAGTACAGAGCAGTGCTGTATTTACCTCTTAGATATTCTGAACCTCTCTTTAGGGTTGCTAAAGTTATATTTACCAAGAGGCTCCTATTATCTGAGTGTAGCAAATATATGCACAGCCCCATCGGACACACACCAGCAAGCAAAGCAGACAGGCAGCAATCAGGTAAATTTCAGATACATGAGTGGCTTATAAATAAACATTCAACACAGCAAACAGAGATAAACGAACAATAAATAAGTGGATTTAATATGGTTAGATACGTAAAGCTATTTCAGAGAGATAAACAGCGGTGGGATAAAGGATAGCCAAGAGAAGGGGACAAATAAAAAAAAAAAATTCTGGAAAGAAAGCAAAGGGTGGGAGTGGTAAGAAAATCCTCCTCAAGGAATTGCTGATAATGTCACACGCTTCATGCTCCCTGCGATCTCAGTCTGTGTCAAGTTCGCTAATCTGTTGTAAGCTATATTCTCAACAGACAGCTATAACACCAGCGAGAACACTAAGACCACCTCTTTCGATTTCCCTGACATCTGACTTCTTTTGCAGCCTCCTGCACCAGCAGAAAGAGAATCTGAGGTCTTATCAAATATGCAATCTCACTGTAAGCCGTGGCTGACACCTGCGGGTACCCTTAGCTTGCAAACCATAGGACTGGCAAGGTTTACCTGTGTCTTCCACCTCTGCCCCGTCCCATTTCCAGACTCAATTACTAAAATAAAAAAGTTCTGGCGTTTGAACAAAGATGATTAGAAACAGTCAGTTGTTTTCAAGCCTATTCCTGTTAAGCCAGTATATGCGGATTTACATAAAAAATGTATTCCCTATGAGGGTGATTCCTAACCTGAATACAATTTGGAAGACCATCGTAGTGAAAGAGAAAGCAGAAGAGACAGAGGTGGGGTGGAAGGAAATATGTCCCTCCAGTCAAAACTAAGGTGTGGAAATGGATTTAGAACCATACAGTTAAAGGTGGCTCCTAATCTCAGAAAATGTTCAGTGGTCGCCGTGGTGAAGAAACCTAAATTTCATGGCCAATGTTGTATTTGGAACAGGGTTCTGAGCAGGGGCCCTTCTGCGCGGTCTGCTCACCTCCTACCTCCCAGGCCTGCCCCTGCTCCTGTGACCTGGGTTGGGCTGACTCTCTTCATACCCCTGCCTGGTTTTGTCACCACACTCTGCCTGCAGTGGCACTGCTCCTTGCAGCTGGAGGGTAGAGGTTTCCACCTCTTCCTATTGTCCTCAGCTCCCGGCAGGGGCCTCATTATGAGTGTCCGGAAGGTCAGGCTCAGACCCAAGCCCTGGGACGTCTGAGGCAGGGCAGGCTGGCAGCAGCCCTAAGGCATGGTGAACGGGTTCCCGTGGTCCAGCCCTGACCCAGGTAAATAACACCTCCGAGGGCAGCAGCTGCTCTGTTTTCAACCCAGAGATAGGGGTGGAAACGGCAGGGCAGGAGAGACCGACACTCCTGCTCCAGCCTGACCCATGGATTTTCTTCTCAAATTGAGTCTTTCAAATTGTGTGGTTGGTCTTGTCTCAGGGAAATATAGTGTAAATATTCAAGGCTGTGTATTCCTCCCACTCGATCTCAAACTCAGTCCTCGGGCAGCCATCAGCACTGTGTGTGAGTGAGCAGGTGCTCCTTCCTGGGGACACCCTGGCCTCACGTCCCACTGCCCCTTGCATTCAGGCATGGCCCCCTGACTTCTCCTTGCATTCCAGGAGGAGATGTAAGAGCTGAGACTTTCTCTCCCAGCAATGACCACATTTCAAAGAAAGTTGCTTGGTTAATCCGGGCCCAGAATGAGAATGCCAGGTTTCAGAGCCCCTTGCATGAGTAAGAAAGAAACTTAGGTTATTTGAATCCACGGAGAGGTGGAAGTTGTTTGTTGTTATAGCGAAATTTACCCTATACTGACAGATACGGTCTCCATGATGATCGTTTTTTTTTCCTAGCAAAAGTTTTTTTTTTCCTGGCAAATAATAGATGCTTAGCATTCACTGACCCTGAATGATTCTGGCCAAATCCAACTTAGAAAGAGATATTCTGCAGCTCGGAATAGTTACTGTATAGAGATAGCTTTACTCTGTCAGCGCTTCTGGACGATTCCTTTTGTGTCAAACCACTGCCTTGATTCCCCAACTTCTCTGGCCGAGTTCATCATCACGCTCCTCTTATCTCTTGTACCTTTTTCTTCCTTCCTTCCCTTCCTCCCTCCGCTGCGTCTTCCACTCCACGGCGAGCACTTTGGAAATCACACCTAGGTGGGCGGCTTCTGACGCCGTGGCCGGGACCCCTCTCCCGTTCCCTGGGGCTTCTCCTCCCTCAACTGCTCAGAGCATTTGTATTTAGATGTCTTCTGCTGTCTGACTCAACGCGCCGCCGAAAACAGCACCGAGCACCCTGGCCCAGAACCATCAGCGCTTCCCCACGTGTGTGCCTCCATCCGCAGATCCACGACACCTCCAACACGCAAGCTCACTCTGTGGCTTTATTTTAGGCCTTGCATCTGTTTTATTTTACTTTAATGTTAATCTGTCTCTAAACTTTGTTCAGCGATGGCTGTTGGATTTGCCGTGGGCTTGGCTTCCGTGGCTTTGTGCCTTTTTTTGGTGCTTGTTATCTCGTCCCAGATACTCGGTGGAGGTTGACCTGCCTTCCTTGCTTATAACATTCCTCCTAAAATTGTTTATTATGTGATGGGACCCTTATTTCAGAGCAGTAGTTCCCAAAGAGCATGCAGTATTAATGCACAACGTGTTTTTCTTTCAGGATCTGAAAGATGGAACCTGGAGTCCCGCAGGTCACATCACAAGGGAACAGGAGCAGCAGGACTGCATGGAGTGGGGACACCCAGTGTGCACCACCCGTGTGGGGCTGGGAGGCAGCACAAATGATTAGAATTTAGGCTGTGGGGGTGGGGGACAGGTGGGGAGAGGAAGCACACAGGTGTGGTTTTGTGGGGTCATAACTTTTCGGAGCATTGCCCAATGGGAGTGCAGCAGGGGGCCCAGGGGTCATCAGCATTAGGTGGAGAAAGCTCTAAGGCCTTGGGGGCACCCTGGTCAGTCAAGTGTCACCCTCAGCCCTGGCTGGTCATGGCTACATGCAATATGGGTCTGGTACAGGGGATGTTCTGCTTGTTCAAAAGAGACAAGAAGTAGAAATTTGGGGGTAAAAATGGAAATTTAGAAACTATTATTTTAATCTTTTTTTTGGGGGGGCTGTAAAGGTCTTACTACACAGCTCAGACTTGTGGTGATCCTCCTGTCTCAGCCTCCTCAGTGCTGGGATTACAGTCATGCACCACCATGCCTGGTTTCAGGGGCTGGGTCAGTGAGGCGCCAGCACGGCAGACAGTACCAGGGATTGAACCCGGGCCCTTGTGCTTGCCAGCAGGCGCATATGCCACTGAACTATATCCTCAGCCCTATTTATTTACCTTTGGTGCCAGGGATTGAACTCAGGACTTGTCGGGCAGGCACTCATGCTGCTGAGCTATATACCTAGCCCCGAAACTATTTTAAAAAATAATGAGAGGCCCTACCAGAATGATCCTGTGGGCCAGGTCCTGCTTGCATCCTGCTATGAGGAGATCTCTGGGGCTAGTGCTGAAGTGAGGGAGGTGAGAACCAGGATCAACAAGGTCTAGGGGGACGTGACATGTAGGTGGTCATCCAAGGAAGAACAGAGGTAAGCTCTGTCACAGAGGAGAGGGCGGGCATCGCTCTGAGCCCCACAGAGTCCATCAGGCGGGCATTCTAGGACTGCAAGCTTCCATTTCCACCAGAAGCAGGAAAATAAGAGCAACAACAGTCCCTGCAACCTCCACAAAAGAAAAGTGTGTCTCACGGAGAGAAATGCGGGAAACATTCCATTGAAAAACAGAAAATAAAAGAACGAGCACCAAAAGGCTATTCCTAAAATTGCGGTAATCTGGAAGGACGAACCGCCATACGCACGGTGAATGAGCTCACCAACCTCAGCCAGGATGGGCCTAAGGAAAGGGAGGGAGAGGAAAGAGGAGGTGAGTGATGAAGGGGAGAAGAAGGAGTGGTGTGAGAAGGTCACCTAGGTGCAGAGGTCAGCAGACAGCAGACAGACAGACAGGCAGGCAGGCAGACACTCTCTGGTTGAGACACCCCTGAAACAGTGGATCTTTTCTGAGCTTCAGTTCTGACTCATTGAGTTCCTCCCAAAACTATAAGAGAAAGTTATAATGTCTGAGCCCACTTTAAGGTGAAGAAACAGAGGCATGGGCGTGTGCTTATGGATTATTTAATCTGAGAATGTTTGCACAGAGAGAAGTCAAGTAAAGGGAGAGTTGTTTGGAGGGAGAGCAGTTCTGAGGTCCTCCAGTTCGAGAAAGATCCTTAAGGCATCCCAGCAAATGTCGTAAGTAGCTGTGGGTAGGACGGCAGAAGAAACTTCAGGAGAGAAAGGGAAAGAAATAAATGGTATGGAATTGTTGGCGACCAGGGAGGTGGGAAGGAGACACTCAGCAGCCTCGTAGGATTTGTCTCTAAATAAATCACAGGGATGGGGGCCTCTGTTACCCTGGGCTTGTGACGCAGATTCCTGGTTGTGGGCTAACTGCAATTAATCACAAGATAGGTCTTGGATATTGAGGGGAGATTAATCATCTAGAAATAAACCGAGGATGGATTGTTTCATATCTTTGGGTTCTGCTCAAATATGCATCCAACCCCAGCAGAATATCAGAGCCATATGGGATCATCTCGGTGCACCTGGAACAGAGACTCCCTCCCGAAAGGCGTATTCAGAAATCAGAGTCTTCGCTCCCCATATGACCCTCATGAATGATGCTCAGAACTTGTCGACCGCCTGCACTGCCCTGTGTTTTGAATATAACACATACCCTCCTCCAGTTGGGGTTGCAAAGACCTGGTCCTCCCCCTCAGGGTGGCTTATTTTTAAAAGTCGTGGAATGTGGAATATGAATACAACCTTTTCATTTAAAAAAGGAAATCCCTCCATGTGCAGAATTTACATTATTCAGAACATGACAGAAAGCGCAGAGGGAAATAATTCTGCCTGCGTCCCCTCCTACAAATGGGAGCGATTTCAAACTCAGGCTCACGCAGCCTCTGTGCAATGCCAAGTGTCTCTGCACTTTTTTGCTGGTTTATTCTCAAAATGAGTGTAAATACGACTTGGGGTGCATTTAAAAATCAGCTTCTCAGGTTCCACTGCTAGAATTTCTACCTTAGTATATCTAAGTTGAAGCCTAGAAAGCTACATTTCAATCAAACTCCCCAGGTGGACCTTAGATTATATTTCAAAAAAATGTTCAGTGAAGAAGAAATCTTATCCTGAATTATTCTGGTAGGAGGTGAAGAGCCTGGTTTTGAGAAATCAGCATTTGCTAAAACTATACTTCCTTAAGTGGAGGACTCGGAGTCAGAAAGGACCTGCACATTTGGAAAGAGATGCTTCTCTTGTTAAATTAAAAGAATTCAAATCAGCCAGGATTCCACAGGGTTCTTGACAGCCGTGGAAAAGAGACAAAGAGGACTCGGCCTCCCACCGTCATCGGGCAATCACACAAGCACATGTCTGGTTATGACAACTGCTCGCTTGGGTTTCCAGGTTTCTCCAGCTCATTGTCCCAGGGGCTGTCACACCGCACATCCTGATTTTGGTTTGGAAAATACAGTCAATGAAAGGGTGCTCTGAGGGCTGCTGAGCCGGAAAAACAAACTGAGTCTACAGAGAAGGAGGGAATGCTAAGCACCGTGGATGCAGGTGACAAGCACATTGCTCGGAAACTGACACACAGAAGTTGAAATGGCTTGCTCTCTTAGCGTCCCCTGAATGGTGTGTGTGGGGAAAAAGAATGGAATTCAACGAAGCTACAAAGTCCAAGTTCTCAGCCACTGAGATAATACTGAAGGTTTCACAGGAGGATACATGGGAGAGGGGCTGGATGGGTTGGGTAGGTGGGGAAGGGAAAGAGGAGGTGAAGACACTGGGCTGTCTCTCTTTCAGGGCCTGTTTTAGGCTTTAGGGACAGTCCCACTAGGGAGCAGCAATTGGAAAGATGCCAGGAGAGTGCTGCTCCCATTGTGTTTTAGAAAAGTGTGAAAAAAGCCCCTGGAATCATTGTCCGTGGGTGTTGGGCAGATGGCCATCTAGACCCATGGGCACCTGGCAAAGGCAGTCTTCCTAAACACATCATGTTGACTTGTCTGTTATGACCCTTGACAATCAGCAACTCCTTTCCTCCTTGAGAGCGTTTGTCAAAGTCTGGAACATTCCAGAAGGCACACTGCAGAAGTAGCTACTACTGGCATCTAATGGGCAGAGACCCAGGTTGTTCCAGTATGTCCTACCACGCCCAGGATGCCCCTACAACAATGAATGACTTAGCCCCTAGCGTCAGTAGTACCCTGTAAGGGGGGAGGGGTGGAGAAAGCCTGCTAGAGCACTGGAGAATCAGTAAAGTGGGAAAGGTCTTGCAAGTTTCGTGTGGTCTCCAAATGAGCTCTGGGTGTGTGGGTCACAGTCCTGTCACACAGCCCTGGTAGGCTCAACATCATCAACTTGCTCTTCCTGGAGAGACTCTCCTCTAAATATTGCAGCTTAGCATACAGAAAGCTTTAACAGAATGTGACTTTGTCCTTTGGCATGAGGATATTATCATTCTGCTGGTGCCAATAATTAACCTCTGTTCAATAAGAACCCTTCTCTTGGAAAAATCCTCTCCTGGGAACCATGGGTGTCATCTTCTTCCCAAACATACTCGGAAATGTTCACAGAACCGGGCAACTGTAATTGCTCTGATGCTTTGCATATTTATGTTGGAGAACTTCATCTGAGCTGTTACTTTAAAAAAGAAAGATCAGTTCATCTTTAAAAAAGGGGTGATTAATCGCTGCCAGTCGAGCATTCCTTCATTCCTGGCTTCCCCTTAGTCTCCGTAATAAGTTCTTCATGAACACCAGTTTGCTATTAAAGAATGGTATTCATCATAAGCCAAGCAGAGAGGAGGCAGTATTTGATGGGCACAATAACCTATTTCAATCCACAGTGTCCTTTTTGTTCAACTCAATCTCTCCGTGTCATTAACATTTAAGGAAAAACACACAAAGACTTTGGTAAATATTAATCAGGAATGCACAGCCCCTTTCCCGACTCAATTACCCATTACCAGGCTCTCCAGGTGATAATGTCCTGCGAAACCATCTATTTGCTTAAAATGCAAGCGAGAAGTACTTTCTTTCTGTGGACTGTGCATCAAGCTCTTAGCAGCCTGAGTAGTCTGCAACAGTGGGGAAACCGCTCCCCCTCTTCCTTTGTTCAGCATCCTTCCTGGTCAGCTGGCGTCTGAGTGTGTGTTTGGTTTGCCCAAACCCCAGCCTGACTGCTTTTTCATTGGGTTAGAACTTCCACCAACACGTTCAGAGGACCGGAGACACTCAGAGCCCATGTACCCAATGGTCAATGCACCCGACAGCCTGCGGGTCACTGCGCCTCTGTATTGAGCAATCTCTTTGAACTTGGAAGTCCATTTCTTCCACCTCAGATCTCCTCAGACCATGCAAATTGCCATCAGCCTTTCCACTCTGGTGGAAGCAGGTCTAAGTCATGATCTCTCTCATTATCAGCAAAGCCATCTAAGGCCATCAGAGCAGCTGGGCTCTGACATAACGTTAAACACGTTCTTGGGCAAAATCTATTTCTCTCCTAAAACTGGTGTAAATTCAAAGAGGTTCATCATGAAATCTTGTCCCATCAGTGTCAGCTCTTCCAGTTAACAATGAATATTAAAATCTAAGTGGCAAGAGCTGAACTCACCACAGAAGGCAAGACAAGAGCCTGCAAAGGCCACGCTACCGAGAGCCGCTGGCTGTGCACAAGCAGCTGTTGCGAGGAGGCCGCGCGGGCCAAGGGGTGGGTCTTCCTCATGCCGTGCCAGGAGGTCAGATCGAACGGCCTCTGAGCCTCAGATTAGAGGTGTCAGAGAGAAGATGTGAGATGGTTTCTAAGTAAGGTCTTAGGTGTGCTGGATACTTCAGTGAGTATGTATTTTGACCCCTTTTCCTATGAGTTGCACAAAAAGTTTTTCCCCTCTATATGACACCGAGTGTGCCCTTATTTAGTATTTCTGTATTTTTAGGGAAGGGTCTACAGGGTGTTCAGGATTTCACTACTAGATCGAACTCGTAGTGATTTTCCTGTTTATAGCCTTCCAAGTGTTGGGATTACGGGCGTGCACCACCATGCCATCTCCATCACCTGCCTCGCATGTCAGGCCTGGGGATCGAACCCCTGGGCCCTGTGCCTGCCTGCTTGCAGATGCTTTAATACACTGAGCTATTTGGCTGGCCCTGCCTGAGTCTGCCACTGGTGCTATAATATGTATTAGGCCTTTGGCATATTCTAATTTTGTGAAGGGGCCCTTGACTAGGACTAACCCCAGAAACAGACTAGGAGAGGATTATTTCTGAGAAACCTTTTGAGACTTTGCTGTTAGCTAAGCATTTGAGAAAAAAGGAGGTAGAACCACAAGATGCCTAGGTTTGCTCAGATATGGGCAAGGCAAGCTACAAAAGAATTATGTTTTTTAATATACCTGGGAGGAATCATTTTTGCAGAGCCACTGGCTATGGCGTTGTTCCTTTCTACTCTTATATATAAGAAGCTGCATTGTTTACACGAGGACTTTGAATTTTTTTTTTTTTTTTTGCATTAGTTCCATAGTAAGAAACATTTGAGGGTTGGGGAGATAGCTCAGAGGTCTAAATGCCTGCCTGGCAAGCACAAGGACCTGAGTTCAATCCCCAGCACCTCAGGCCACGCTAGCCCCGGAACTCTAGGCACACTCTGCCAGCCAACAAAACCAGGTGTAGTGGTGCATGCCTGTAATGCCAGCACTGAAGAGGGTGAGACGGCAGGATCACTATGAGGCCAAGCTTTGTAGTGAGACCCTGTACCAAGTTAAAAAAAAAAAAAGAAACACTTTTGCTATTATAACCCAGTATATGTGTTTGCATGTATAAAGAACTATTTTAAAAATATTGCTTGCCTTGCTACATACAAACTGCTCAGCTATGTTTTAATCAGTATTATTTTTCAAAAAATGCTGGTCATAACTATGAAGTGGCTTGCACTAGTGGGTTGCGATCCATAGACTAAAAAACAATGCAGTGTTTTGAGAGGCAAGAGTTCCTCAACATGTATTTATTCCAGCATAAGGACTTTTTTACATACTGACTAACAGTGCAGAGGAGGATGACAGTGATGAAGTATTTGTGTTAAAACAGGATCTAGACTCACGGGGGTGGATCTGAAAATGTGTTTTCACCTGCAAAGTTTGGACATCCTTTGAGCTTCGTAGAGGTCGTCTCTAGTCTTGGTCCTTTCAATGGTACCTTTTGCCTTTCAAGGTTTTGTTACAGGGATTTCTCTCCTTTCTTTCTATTTTTTTTTAAAATGTGTTTCGTACAGGGTCTCACTATGCAGCTCGTGCCCATACTGATCCTCCTGTTTTCAGCCTCCCCAGTGCTGGGATTACACGCGTGCCCGACTGTCACCCCCCACTTGGTAGCCGGCTCAGTGCGCCCGGGGGGTGGGGCCTGCGCAGCTATTGTTTTTTAAAGCTGAATCTAAGTCACAAAAAAATGAGTTAGAATTAATCATCTACATGTTTTCAAATGGATAGAGGCTTTGGCACAGAGGCATAGAGACAAAGACCCGCTCCCACTCCCACACTTTCCGGGCCGAGCCGTGACCTGGAGCAGGCAGAGCCCCGCACAGGGGCTAAAGTTCTTTATTATCTAGCGCAGGAAGTCAGTTCCCATCAAAATGCAATGCTACAGGGAAATTTCTCACTGCCTGGAAGGTTAGATTCTGGACAGTCGCCATAACACCATTAGGTATTGAATAGAATTTGGGAGAAAGTATATTCTTCCTGGAAATCAGCCCAAAGATTTAGTTATTCACAACTGCAAAAAAGAAGCCCTGATAAGAACACTCCAACAACGTTGGAGAAACTTTCAAATGAGCTTCTCAAAGAAGTTATTTTAAAGCTGAAAGTCAAGTAACTTCAAAATGCTAATAAATATGCATATATCTGATTGATACATTCAACTTAAACTTTTTTTTTTTTCATATTAGGGGAGCTGTTTACTCTGACCCTGTCATGGATACAATTTCTACAGACAACTCAATGGGAAAACTATTTGAAGTTCCCCAGTGCCAAGACAAATTGATGATGAATTTTTCAGCTGAGTTCTTGCTTCAAAGTATATTAGCAAAAAACTAAAGGAGCGGGAACAAGATGATTCAGCAGAAGATAATAAGAAAAGAGAAAGGGAGAACTTTTGAAGGGTCGACGAGTCTGTTTCTACAAACTCTTGGGAAGTTTTAAAATCAAAATGACTTAAACAGATGCCTTCATTATATTCTTTAAATCTCAAGAACACATATTGTTAAATGCAGCACCTTTTCCCTGGCTTCTACCAAGCACAATGATATTAAAAATCCTCGGGATTATTGGCTCTTCCTGGGATTTGCAAGGCAATAAGAAAAAATTTGATGTAAGTGATAAAAGTCACCCCATTCTCTATTATTAATCACCAAATATTATTAAATCAATAATTTTGGGGATGATATGAACAGGTTATTAAATATCATGAATTATTAACCTACAAGTTGATCAGAGCTATGAAAATAACTCAACTTAATGGGAATCTTTGGATTCCTAATGAAATATCCAGTCATTGACAAAATATCTCTGTTAGGCTTTTTGGTACATGAAAAACCAGAGACCACAGACATCCTTAAGGAAGAGAAGAGCATTCCTTGCAGGATTACAGGAAATTAAAAATCCAGGTATCTGTGATCACAATAACAGGAGATTAGGTAGAAGGTGCCAGTAATCATAGAGAATTCACCTGCCCCATCCCCACCCCGATTTCTCTCCTCTCAATTAATGTTGCATCAATTGTTTCAGAAGACTCAAAACATTGGGAAACAGCCAGAGCTTTGCCCAGGCTGGGTGTGCCTCCGGCCAGGGGAGCTGGGCATAGAGCAATTAGTTAGTGGTTCTTCCCCAGTAGCACTATCTGTTCCAATTACTTTGCCTAGAGCAAGGAGTGTGCGCACGAGTATTTTGTCCAGACTCTATCCAATAACAGGCAGTGGAATGTGATTTAATTTAGAGGGGACAAGGAGGTAGGAGGGGAGAATTGAATTTGGGCTCCTGAACAGGCAAGAAGGCTTGATGGACTCTGACCCTTCTGTGAAATCATAGTTACTATCCCTGGGAACGTTGACACAAACAAACCATCCGGCTGTCAGAAACTGAAGGCAAACAGATGCCCCACACTCTCTCTTTGCATACCTTCCCCAGTGCAGGCTTTCTGCTAAAACAGCGTCTTGCCAAAAGGCATTATACTGTGATAGAGTTTCCCAATATGAATGTGACCCTGTCATTGAAGAGTTTAATGACATGTATTTTTTTTTTAACCATTTAATGCAGCATGAATCCTCAATGTTAATGGGTGAAGGCACAATGAATAAGGGATTTGGACTTTCGAGGGCCAGACCGGTGGATCAGGATCAAGACAGCAATGATCTGGAGAATGGACACATAAAGTTTGTTCTTTTTTTTTGAGAAGAAAGAGTATGGGTTCATTCCTTCACCTGTCATTGTTCCTTAAGACAGATCCTGGGTATCATAACATTTATAGGCTGCTAGGGGAGAGATGGCAATAAATGCATCAACAAAAATATACACACTATTTTGAAGTGGTAATAAACACGGGGAAGAAAAGCAAACACAAAGTTGTGCTAGCAAAGTATTAGAAGGTGCTTGTTCTATTTCAGTACAAGAGATTTTGGAGGCATTTGGCAGCAGGTCAAGCCCAAGTTGGAGCTTGGAGATATGTCTAAGACAAAGAGAATGAAAAGGTGAACGTTTTCCACAGCATTCAACGATAGTAACAATAAGGCTTCTAGGATTCAGTCGGGAGTGAGGACAGTCAGGACAGGCTTTTGTGAAGAACTTGCCATTGAAGGAAGCAGCGGCAGCATCCACAGCTTGCCTCACCCGTGGGACCTGAGCACGCTCGGTACACCTGTCCCCTGCTGATGCCTGTCCCACAGGGCTCCTCCTGCTGGGTTGGGGGGTGGGTCACCTTCCATTTACCACTGAAGCTGGATTTGTGTGCAGGACCCCGAGATAGCGTTGGAAGTGATCCAGATGTCTAGGGAAAGACTCGCTGGCATTGAGATAGAACAGGAAGAAAATATGCTACGAGCACCGTAGCCTCCCAAGGACACGGAAAACCACAGGCCTGGCTAGAGAACTGCATTCCTCGTACATCCAACCCACGTTCCTGTACTATAGGATAAACCAAATAAATCAAGGGACTCTCGGGATAGATCGGGAAGAAGTCAGCAATAAATTCCCTTAAACTTACTTGTCAGTGTCTTGCCTGGAAACTTCACTTCTTTTTGAAAATTAAAAAATATTATTGGATACTGTAGAGATGTAGGAGGGAGTAAGAAGGAAATTCCCCCCTGGATTTCTACTTAATTGTTGGGTGGGTTAAATAACTGGAGACAGTTCAGTTTTTTAGAGAGATACAGCACACCTGGATTCAAACTGGATTCTTTTCTACACATTGAACATTGTGTAGTTTTATTAGCTTGATGATGTGTAACTGCTCATTTTGGTTTTCTTTAGTTATTGAATTACAATGAGCTAGCATGGGTCACAAAGTAAGTGCTAAATAAACATGAGTTGACTCATGAATGGAAGGGAGAGTGGGAATCTTATACATTTGTTATAAATGGTCTCTATAATTTTGGAGTGACCCTATACAGTGTAAAATATTTTGCATAGGTTATCTCACTGACTACCTAAGACACAGGAGTTGCTATCTTTATTTTAGACCCCAGTGAGCTGAACACTATTCATCATCACTGTAGAAGCTGAGCTACATTCAGCAACCACCCAATAGGTACCAAACTTGCCCGCTGTGTGACAAGCACACAAAGCCAGTAAAGAGTCATTAGGGTTTATAGGACTCCAAAATCTGAGCTCTTAGCTGGTTCTGAGTGGAGGATGTTGGCAATCAGGTTTACGAGATGCTGAAACTGATTCTTAGGAACCTCAGGTCAGGAAAACATGGGAGCAAGGAAGACCCCCAATACATGCACAGCATGGGCAGCCCCGGGATTTTGCACAACCATGCCTGTGGGTCTAACCCTCTCAGATGCTCTTGGTCTGGCCTATGTTTTTCCATCCGATCTAACAAGCATTTTCATGACAACATGCAGGTCAAACTTAGAGCAGCGATTTTCCATCTGGTAGCCAGACACTGGGACACATTTTAAGCAACTAACTGGACAAGCTATGGGAGTCCAGATTGGAACTGGAAATAAAACATGTGATGTAGGAGTCTTGGGGCAGCATTTCTGGAGTGGGGGCAAGGGTTGGAGCAGGCATGGGAGCTCTCTCTTTCTCTGGTTGCCTCAGAAAATCAGAGTTGCCGGGCATAGTCCTCTGAATATTGTATTCGTCCTCCTTGGTACTCAAACATTTTCCCAAGTGTTCTGGCAAGTGTCTACTTACTCTTATTGGGAAAATCATGGGGGTACAATAGAGCAAGAGCATCGTTACTGTCCCGGATGAGCTCACTGTCTCTGGAGTGGGTTACAAGCGGCTGTCAGCCAGGGGCAGCTTCCCTCCGGGATTCCTTCAGTCACAGCCCTTTCTGCCCCAGGGGATAGGCTGGTGAGGTCTGTTTCCATTGCCTCCCTGAGCCTGCTGCTGACATCTAGCGCAAGGAGGCTGGGAATGCAACCGCATGTCCCAGCCTAGAGAGTGACCGAGGCTTATCTGGTCCAAGGTGTCAGTGGAATGGAGACCGGGAAAACCAGTCTGAAAAAGGTCCTGTTTGTTGAGTGGGCCCTTCCAGCTTGCCCCTTAGCTGTTTGTCATTCACTACCCTAAATCTCACATCGCTCCCTGTGTGCTTATTCTTTAACAGAAACAAGGCTCAGGGTGTGAGACATTAAGTAATCTGCCCAGGATCATAGATCAAGAGTGTGGCCCAAATGGGAATCAAAGCTACAATGCCCCCATGCCAGGACCTGTAACCCTAGCAGGCCTTGGCTCTTGTTGTTAGGTGTGGCTGGGCTCTCAGGGTTGAAGGCCTTTCTGTAGGCTGATTGCAGAAGGTGAGACTCCATGATGGCTTCCAATTCAAGGCCAAAAATTGCTGGCCGTAGCCCTGGAGGTTCAGTTTCTATCTCTTCTTCCATGTCCTTTCCTGGACAAAGGATGGATAAAATTCTCATTCTCTTTTCTCTATTCTCGACTCATAAGCAGTAGATGTGATTCTTAGCTGGGGGCAGTTTGGGCCCAGGAAGAAACTTTTTGTCCCAGATGAGAAAGAAAGAGGAGATGTTACTGGCGTCCCGTAGGGAGAAGCCAGTGATGTTGCTGAAGATTCCATAATGCACCGGAGGCTTCCAGGACAAAGAATTTTATCTGGCTCCAAATGTCCATCATGCTGAGGTTCAGGAACTCTGAGGTAAAGTGAAAATCCAGGCCTTGGGGAGCAGGCCGGCTTGATTTTTACAGAGCAAATGTGCTGCTGTTTGGCCTTGTTGTCCACTCACGCTGCGTGAATAGTACCTCCTCTTCTTCCTTTGGGATCCTCACTAGAAGGCCATGAAATTCCTTGGGGACACTGGCCAGCTCTACCTGGTGCTCCAAGGACAGCATATTATGTTTGTGACTTTTTGGAGTGTCCCTCCTCTGTGACCAAAATGGGCCTGACACCAGAGCCCTCACTTAGATGTGGAATTTTGACCAGAGTGTCTGAGACAGAGGCCCAGTCCTAGAGGCTGGACTTAGCCCTTAGAGAGCATAAAGCTGAGGTGTTTGGGAGCCCCCTGGTCACTGCGAGGAGGGAGATTACCTCAGGAGTCAACACAGTGGAAGAGGACCAGAATGGTAGAGAAACCAAGTTTGTGTGATATAATTTGACCTGTCATTACCGAAAGCCAGCCTATCCTGGGCGCATGAGCCCATAAATTGTCTACTTGCTTGAGTGTTGGATTTCGTGCCTCCTGTGATGGGAGAATACCTAACAAACCCCCTTCTGTCTGAGGTGATGGCATAAATGACTTTCATTTAAAAACAAAAATAACAGAATGCCTGCAAATTCCTTCACCTTCTCTACAAGAGATTTCACCATGCAGCATGTAAGTGAGGGGAACACTCTGCCAAGCAGAATTTCTCTGACAAAGGAATCTCTAGCAGAACAGCCACCAGCCATTCATTGTGTGAGACAAAGCTGGAAGCCCTGGATTCTGGAAGCTCAAGAACAAACACAGCGCTGTGGGTTTCATCTGCCTTGTCAAGCGCTGAGGTGTTCTGGGAGCGAGCAGTGGCATTTTTGACACCTGTTATAATGACATCCTTGATGCAGGTGTTCACGCTCGACTCTCTGCAGACGTGGGTACAAGGTTAGCTTGAGTGTGCCAGGCAGATGCACAGCACCTTGAGGAGAAGCTCATGCCTTAACTCTTGGGCAAATTTTAGAATAACACGAAGAACAGAAGCCACCTCAGGATTTCCTGAGGGAAAATGATGTACCTTGCACAGCATCATGGTTGCATGCCTTGGACTCTCCCCTGGATGTGCAGAATCTGAACAGCGCTGTTCAAGAACTGCTGGAATGAACGCTCCCAGAGGGTGGTCCCTACACCAAGGGTGGGAGGCAGGAGGTGCTTGGGAGGCCGCTGAACAAGTGGCTCTAAAATATCATAATAGTATGATAGTGCTTTGAGGAATTTCATGATGGCTGTCTTCACAATGACTCATGGATTCTGTTATACTCGTATCTAGCACATGCTTAGTGCATGTTGGTCACGAGCTGCAGCACTGTGGGGAACACTGTGGCAGCCCCAGGGAGGAGGATGGATGTGGTCTCAGATGAGTTTTGCTAAGAGCAGGATGAACTGTTTACAGTAAAATGAGGGCTTCTCTTAAGAAGTAACATGCAGACAGACAGCCAAGGAGAGAAGAAGCCAGCCACAGGCCAAGCCAAGCCAAGGGAGTAGAGTTCTAGGAAGAAAGAGACAGAATAGGAAAGTTCTGAGGAGTGAAGAGATCCTGTGCTGGCCCACCATGGCCAGAGCCCAGGGAGGAAGAACGGAGGAGAGGAGAACAGTAGCAGCCATGCTGGGAGAGTGAGCCTGGGTCACACTGAGCCATGGTGGACGAAACCGCCAGGCTTTAAGCGGAAGGGAACTTGGGTTGACCTTCATGGTGAGGATACTGCAACTTCTCTGTGAGCAATGGGGCAAGACTTTTACCCCTCTGTTCTCGGCAATACTGCAGCAAAATAGCCCCCACAGCAGGTCATACCTGTGCTAACCTCCTTAGGCATTACTTGTTCGATTCTCCCAGTAACACGTTGGGGGGGGGTGTACAGTATCACCATTTTTGCAAAAGCAAAGTAGCTGAGAAATATACTAAGACGGCCACGTTCCCATAGTGGGCAAATGCTGGAGCCAGGATTTGGCTTAGATCTGTGTAATTCAAGGGTCAAAAATCTTGTTTTCTGTTTTAGGAGTTGGCAAGCTATAGCTTCAGGGCTCAGTTGAGCCCATCAGTTGTTTTGTAAGTAAAGTTCTACTGGAAACCAGCCAGATGTTTACACAGTCTACAGCTGCTTGCAGGATAACTACCTACGACAAAGATCAAATAGTCTGCAAAGTACATAGTGCGTATTTTCTGACCTTTTATGGAAAAGATTGCTAATCCTGTGTCTATGTAACAATGACATGGAGGTCTTTGTTTCCAGGAGCGTGTCCAAATTAAATATGATGTGATTCAGATATCTCACCATCCGCGTTCCGGTCCCAGAGTGTCACTTTGACTGCAGCTTCTCAAATCCCTTCCCACCTCATCCACATGCAGTATTTTATATTAACTTAGAACTTCAAAGTAATTTTGATAGAGACACAGAAAGGTACAAATTACAACAGGGAGAGAAGTGTTTCTAAGAAGAGCTTCAGAAGAAACTGATGACAGAGCATGTGACAATCAGCACCATGCAAGGGAATAGTGTTTCCTTTGTCCCCTGGCTAACATTTGTCCCCCAGGTAATGTCTTGTTTGTGAGGCTCTCTGGAGGGGAAAGTAGTCTAGCAACCCACACACACTGTCAGGCGGCTCAGAGTCAACGCGCACATGAGCAGCCCGAGTTGACTGAGGAGATGCCAGCTGGTAGCGGGGGTTAAGACAGAGAGAAAACCTTGGCTTTGAATCTTGGCTCAAACTTCCGTTGACATTTATTTGACTCAGTTTACACATCAAAAAGGAGATGTGACAACGCAGAATGGTAACTAGGTTTGGCTTCCGATTCAACCAAGGTCCCTCCCCATATTGATGTCAAGCGACCCGCCCTGGCTGAGCCAGCTGTAGTGCATTTGTAACACTCTGAGCATCTAAGCCACATGGGAACGAAGCACTTCATCCATATGAGGTGGAGATGGTGTATGTCCATACATTGCGCCTCATTTCCTCTTAGAAAAGCAGTTTTGATAGTTTGGCTCCATTGGAAATCCAAGTTAAGGAATGGATGGATTTTCTCATGAAAGTGATTGCTTTGCATCTAACACATAATCTGATTTCACTATTTAATGAGCAACATCAGACTATAAACGGGTGATTTAAGCAGTAGGTAAATCTAAAAAGGATTTAAACCACATTTTCGGCAAGGCAGCTTGAGTCTGTGGCTTCGCTGTCAGCTTGACTGACAGCCCACACCGGATGGAAAACTGGGAGTGGAGTCAAGAGCAGACTTAAGAAACCTGGCTCAGCATGGCCCGCTTCCTTCCGGGGACGGGGCCCTCTACACCAGAGCGTGTCTGCACTTCCTTCATCTGTGCCGCCAGTAGAGGAGAAGCTCCTGCGCTCTTAAAATTTCTTTAAATAAGCTCATTTCTTAAGGAGATGTATTTTGAACAGTAAATTTTCTAGTACAACTGACTGAACATCTAGCAATGATAGCTACCAAATTGCTGGTTTGATGCAGTCCTCATTTGATATAAATATTACACATTAAGAAAAATACATTACAATTAAACTGCTAAGAAGTTTACGTGGGAACCATCTCAAATGCCACTGTGTACTATCAGTGACTCTCCCTCCTTCCATAACATGCTCCTAAGGGAGTGTCAAAATTCATCTGTATATATATATATATATATATATATATATCATAAACATATATATGTTTCGTACAGGGTCTCACTCTGCAGCTCAGACTCATAGTGATCCACCTGCTTTCAGCCTTCCCAGCGCTGGGATTACTGGCAGGTACCATCACAACCAGTCTCGGTGGCCGGCTCAGAGCGCCCAGGAGCGGGGCCAGCATGACATGTGGCCCCGGGGACAGAACCCCAGTCCCTGTGCTTACCTGCTAAGGTGCTTAGCAGGTGCTTAGTCTGCAGAGCAATCTCGCTGGCCCTAAACATTTTATTTGATATAGTATTTTATTATTTGAATTAAGTATTAGCTAGCATCCAAATGTGCACGCATGTCTTGTGACATGAAGCATGACATGTTTAAAGCATACCAGCAAACAAAAAAGCCAAGGAGACCGGAGAGAGAGTTCACACAGCCTAGAAAAAGGAGTGAGTAAACCCAACAGCAACTTCTTGCCTCAAAGCAGAGGATCCTGAAGCCTTTATCTATTCTGCAAATCCCGGGCACACTGTCGTCAGATGTGGAGGGAGCGACCCTAACGCGGACTGTGTGTGTGTGTGTGTGTGTGTGTGTGTGTGTGTGTGTGTGCTTGGGCCACCGTGTACGGAGCTGCCCTTGGCCATCTGGGCGGTGGGGAGCTGGCGCGCTGCGGTTGTGAGGAAGCTCCTCCCATCCCAGCTCAGGCAGCAGTCTGTGTCCTAATTCTGCTGCCCACAATGGTTCAGGGGAAGAAGACCTTGTTAGGTCCCACGGCTGTCAAATGCCTGCACACCTGACCCGATGGCCAAACCCCTGCTCCTGTGAACTGAGACCGTGCGCTCTTAGGGTTGGTGCTGCCGGAAGCGCCCAGGCATCCTCTGCAGCCCTGAGGACTTGCAGGCTCCACCGACTGTGGGGTCCTTCCCACGGTCTTTGCGTGACAGCTGATGTTCACTCTTCGCGGCTCACCGGAAGTGTCACCTTATCAGAGAATTTTCATTGGCCCTGCATCCTCTGAGCTGGTCTTTTTATCTTCATGGGTCTATTGTCTGAAAACCTTATTCATTTGCTTAAATGGCTAGGGCCTATCTCTGCAGGGGGCTGCGGGTTCCTCAAGGGAAACTTCTCAGGATCCCTAGTGTGGAACACCTGGCCCCAGAAAATCTAGATCCATCCCTTTTTACTATGGAGCAAAGCATGTTTTCTTTTTGCCTTATTTATCTGCCTGGATGCTGGAAAACCTCTGCTAAAAAAAAAAAAAAAAATTCCCATTTCTGTACCTGTCACTGTTAGGTTAAACGATTCACTTAATTTTTTTTTTTTTTCTCCTCCGTGTGGCTTTGCCCGGCCCTGTAGATGTGCCACATATGTTTTATGAGCTAACATTTATTTTAGATACTTTGGCCCACTGGACATGATCTCGCGAGCCTGAACTCTCTGCTGACATGCTGTTGAACATAACAGGGAGATTTAAAAAGGTATCGCGAGGAGCCGAGTGGGTTGTGGAGTGCCAGCGGCGAGAAGGACAAGGTTGAGGGGAGCCACAGAATGTCACCTGCTCTCGCTGCAGCCACGGAGCTGTCACTGTGACATGCAGTCTCAGCACGGCCCTCCGCACTCAGGCACGGCCTGCTCGGGACCGAGCCGCTCTGCTCAGCGTTTGGGATGGCCTCAGCTCTGCACAGCTGTGTTTTGTAAACAGAGGGGAAGCCCCGTGCCAGAGGCTTGGCCTTGGGTTCTCCGGGTTGCTGTGTGGTGAGCTGATGGACCCCATAGGCCCCCGAAATTCCAAAACTCTCCTTCTCAGAAAGAGCGTTCAATTAATTACGGAAAGTAAGCTCTGCCGGGGAATAGAGCGGACACAGAGACCAGGCCATACATCAAGCTGTAGTGGAAATCACAGAGGGAAAGGGAAAGTTTTATATGTTTTTGAAAGCCATAAAAATCTCCATTTGAGAGAGAAATGTTTAAAAATTTAAATTTGGTTGTTCATTTCCACTTTGAGGATGAAGTGGTCGATTTGGCAGGCCAGAGGAAGTGATGGCCTGGCCTTTAACACTGCGGGCCGCTAACCCCGGCGGACGGAGGTCGAGGCTGCGCTCCTTCATTGGCTTCCAATCAAATAGCCATTTCTTGCCGATGCTTTGCTACTGGGCAGAAAAAGAATGAACAGGGGACCTCTAGGGCCTTGTGCTTATACCACTGAGCTATCTCCCCAGCCCCCAATTTTTCTTTCTTTTTTAAAATTTTATTTTTTAGGTGTTTCGTATAGGGTCTCATTACACAGCTAGGACTCGCAGTGATCCTCCTATTTTCAGCCTTCCCAGCACTGGGATTATAGGCACGCGTCACCCAGACTAGGTGGTGGGCTCAACACACCTGGGGGTGGGGCCAGTGGGGCATGCTGGACGGGGGATCAAACCCTGGTCCCTGAGCTTGCCAAAGATCGTGCTTAGTTGGCTGAGCTATCTCACTGGCCCAATTTTTCTTTCTTCACACTCAGTAAAATTAATCACTGCAGTCTCCAGCTGGGATAATTTATTTAGTGTCTGCAACTCCGTGGGAACAGAACCTGGTGAGGAGTTATTCATTGAATAACTTGAGCTTCCGGAGTCTCATCCCACTCCTGGTACATAGTAGGCTCCTCATAAGAGCTTGTTAAATGAGCCCAAGGAGGCAAGTGCATGCCTTCAAGAAACTCACTGTCTGATGGGAAGCAGACAAATAAAAGGAACACAGCAGTGGGAGGCAAAGCCAGGCCTGACTTAGGAAAAGGATCTGGTGCCGAGTCTAATCCCCCATCTGCTTGAAGATGGGAGTCACAGACTGTTTCCAAAACAGGTAAAATCTCAGAAAAGTTTCAAAGGTAATGGTAAGACAGAGAGCCAGCCTGGGAAAAGGTGTGAAAGAGAGAATTATTTTGTTCTGCCTCCTGGAGCATTAATCTGAAATTCACCAAGGTGGCCTCTTGGGATGAAAACGACAAGTACAAATCTTTGGTCCAGCCAAACGCCAAGAGAACATAGCTGTCCTCAGATTTGATCTAGCTGAAAGAGGCAGAAGTACGGGACAACCTCTGTGACATCGATACCGTCATCATTGAGTCAGTGGACCTGCTACTTTTCTCTAAAGAGCTGAAAAGGAGCCGCTTAAACACACATGAGAAAATAAAAGAAGTCCCGCCCAGGAGACTTCCAGAGTCCTTGCCAGCTCGGGGCCTGAGGCATCTTTTCACAGAGGCAGAGCTCAGAAGCACAATTACAGACCAGACTGTACACGCAGCCTTGTGCTCGCGGCAGCCGCAGCTTTGACGTGTGGTCTTTCTGAAGTGCATCCAGAGCTGATCTGCGGCATCTGAGCTGGCCACACGCATGTGGACTGTAGGGTTTCGGAGCCCTCTGTCAGCCTTACAGTGGTGGGGAGGAGACCATTGAGGAGCTCTTGGGAAGGCCCACCCAGCTGTGGCTTGGTGTGGGTGGCTCAGTGGCCTGAATGGCTTGGCTGACTCAGCCCCACACATGGAATCACTTTGACCACTCAGGGAGAATTCAAGGAGCTCAGATGCAGGATTCTGTGTGATTTTGTAGCTGGGTATTTTTCTTACTTTGTATCCCAAAGGCCACGGTAATTGAGGCCACAGACTCCAGAACACTTGGGTTTGAATCCAAACTTTTATTTACCTTGGGCGAAGTCCTTTTCCTCTTTCAGGGGATTTCATTTCATTATCTGTAAAGTAGGGCTAATAAAATAATGCCTACTATACAATGTATATAAGAACTTGGTATAACATCTGCCATGTAGACAAGCATTCAGTAAATGACAGCATTAAATATTCAAGTGTTGTCTTACTCCAGCAACCAATCCACTGGCACTGAGCAGACACACAGGCTTGATTCCTAGGCTTCTTGCTAGAACCTGGGTCGTACTTCAGTGTCTCCCTAACATATTGTCTTGGTTGCTTTTCTCTTGCTGCTGGGACAAAGTACTCAATGCCCAGAATTAAGGACGGAAAGGTTTATCTATCTTACAGTTGGTGGAGGTTTCAGTCCATACTTGGCTGGCTCCACGGCAGAGTGGTATGTGGCAGAGGGCAGCCGTTCACTGTGGTGGCAAACAGAAAAAGCAGCAAGAACAGAAAGGAGGAGCCACCAAGAGCAGGCCCTTTCCCCTCCCTTCTATGGCATCAGGCTGCTGCTTCCAGGGCAGTGTAGTATTCACATCCGTAAGCCCAGCATCGGAGCATGAATCAAAAATTCTAGATGCCCACCCATGACTGCAGTAGGCTTTGGGGGGACACCTAGACACGAACCATAACACATGCAAGAGTTATAACCAATAGTAAAATAGCTGTTGTTACCCACTATGAGACACTACAGGGCTAAATTCTTCATATATAATATACTCTTATTATTCCATTTTGGAGGGAAGCAAGCTAAAGCCCGGGGGGATTCATGGCTAGCACAAAGCCTGAAAATGTACTAAATGATTTGAATAAGTATCTGCAGTAGAAAAAAAAAAAAGGACATACATTGTCAACAGATTGTTTTAGTAAAAGCTGAATATATTAGTTCAAGTCTTATTTTTTTATCTTGCCCAAAGGTACTTGCATAAGAAAGGGATGCCTGAGTGTGACTTGGTTTTAAAGTAGAGAACAGGTGCTTATTGAATGGTATAGGAAGGATAAAAGGAAGGATAGAAAGAAGAAAGAAAGGGAGGGAGGGAGGGAGGAAGGGAAGGAAAGAGAGGGGAAGGAGGAGGGAGGGAGAGAAGGCAAAGGAGCAGATGAATGAATGAAAAAAAGTAAAGATCAATGAATTTTAAAAATCATGAAATGACAAATCAATCTTCTAAAACAATTTTCGTCTATAATCAGGGTGTTCCACTAATCAATGGTAGAAATTTAGTTGACAACTTTGCCATTTGTCTTCTGTATAAACAACAGGATTATTCAGATTTACCTGCTGACCAATTCTTGAGTTTAATCTCAACATAAAATATGCCCAAACAGTGAAAAATCTTAGTGGAAAAAGAAAAAAAAAAAAAAACCCTGAAAACCAAAGTCTACTTGAATATCCAAATTGCTTCACTCTTTAAGACAATATAATTTCCAGCACAAAAATAATTCCAACAGTTCTTTGCAATTCATCATAAAGCAATTTAACTAATATATAAACACTTGTTCTTGATTCTGGGGCCTAAAATTAACCAGAATGACTGAAATCAAAATTCTTAGAGTAATTGCTATGTATTTTGCTACTCTTTGCTCTTCTTGGATGGTAAGATTTTCATAGGTAGGGAGGCGATATGATTACTTATAATAAATTTCATGAATGTTTTGTGGCACACTTTATGAAAAACACTGTGGCTATGCTATTTTATTTAATTTTTAATATTTTTGTAGGGTTTTTTCTAAATTCAGGGAAATCTAAAGTACAAAACAATAAAGAAGGCTAATGATTTTGCCCAAGATAAATTAAATTACATTAAAAGACAAAAATTGTTTTATAAAAGCAGTAAGTGCTTAAAGTTAAAAAAATTTCAAGTGAGAAGAAAAGTTGTGTGTGTGTGTGTGTGTGTGTGTGTGTGTGTGTGTAGGGGGGAAGAAGTCTAAGCAACCTCTTATTTCCTCTTCAGTAAGCTCTGCGAAGTGGAGGCTTTTAAAATTCTTTCCACAAAAATAGGAAACACGTTTCCATACTTCCTTTTATTTTCGTCTTTGTAACAACTCTGTGAGGCAAGAATTAGTGCTGAATACAGCACACAGGTGAGGACACTCATGAATTTGGCTGTGGAATTTGCCTCCTGCCTCCTAGCTGACATAAATGACCATAGAATTTGAAAATAAAGAAAGAAGAACAAGGTTTGAATCAGCTGAGAAATGGATTTGAACCCATCTGTCTAACTCTGAATGTTTTTTATGCTTTTTGCCTGATAATCTTCTTCTGTTCTTTGGCCTTCTGATCTGGTCAGCATAGAAAGGAAGTGGAGAGAGCGACCAGGGACCTCCAGCCTTGGTTCTCTAGGGCAAATCAACGCGAACGTGAAACCTGAAAAGAATTTTTGTGCTAGCTGATTAGTTAGGAAACTCTTCACAAACTTGAATATCAAGTGCCATCCTAACAGAATGTATCTTAGTGACCTAACTAGGGAAAACAATCTTTCAGGGCTATTCAAATGTAAGTAGCGTGAATAAAAACATCTAAGAGAAAGCAGACAAACATCGCAGCATGGGGTCCAGCGTAGCTAGCTCAGTTAGTTGCACCCCTCACTGTAAATGCAAGTACATGAAGAATACAGCAGGAGACGCCCAGCAGAACTTGGACTCAGCTGGAGCCTTGCTTGCCCTGCTCCAGGGAGGCTGGGCTGCTGGCTGTGGTCATCTGCCCCCAGTGGAAGAGCTGGAAGAATTCTCTGCCCTCCTAAGTTCCCTTGCTTAAGGTGTTTTTTTTCTGAGTTCCAGCACTAAGTGTCAGTAAAATCTCTGACCTTTCTTCAATCTAAGCATGCTCTGTGTCTTGTATTCCCACTGGGGAGGATTGTGAAGGTGGGTGAAACTGTCCAACACAACATTTCCTTTTTTTCTGTGTGTGTGTGTGTGTGTGTGTCCATCTCAGCCTGCCCTGGGGGCAGGGCTGGTGTGGCGTGTGCTGCCAGGGATTGAACCGCACGCGGTCCCTGCGATTGCCTAAGCTTGCCTAAGCAGGTGCTTTGGACCGCTGAGCTATCTTGCAGGCTCCATCCAACACAGCATTTAACAAGATTTGGTGTGCAAGGTTTCTTAAGGAATTCCTGTTTCAAGGATCCATCAGTTTCACAAAATGGACTTGTGCTCTCATGCATGAAAATACAGGCTTTTCACTTCCATGGAACACCAGCTCTCACCAAATAGATTCTTTAACTTTGCATAGTGTACCATCTCTAACATCATCTGCATGGCTTGCAGTGGTTATGTCAGAAAAAAAGCCATTTATAAGAGAGTAACCGGGGCCCAAGGAAGTTGTCTAAGAGGTTTAAAATATTTGTTCACTTGGCTAACACAATGTTTTCCGCAAATAATGCACTTTTGCTTCAAAAGTAAAATTAACATCAGATGAAGATTTCTTAAGGAGCTCTGAAATTGAGACGACTATCTTAGGAGCATGCAGTAGGCACTTGACGCAATCAGCACGTTCTACACAGGTAATTACTTTTACTACTAATGTACCTCCCACTCTGAGAAAGATAAGAGGCTCCAACTCTACTTCATCAGGAGGCTTCTTTATCATTACTCCACCACCTACTGGGTAAAACAATTTGCAGGCTCTATTCAGCAACTCTCACAAATGAGAAAAATTTATTAACATGCGCACAGAATGGGTCTTATTTAGTATGTGCAAGAAGGGGATTGTGTACACGATTTGAAAAATATATAGACTGTCCTAAGGCTTGTAGGGGCTATATTGGAGGAAAGACTTTTTTTGGAAATTCTTTTTGCCACGTTGCTGAAGCTGAACCAAGTGTTCAGTTCCACATGCTTAGAAGTTTAGAAGCATCAGGAGTGATAAGAGAAGGTGGTGGTGGAATTTTGCAAGCCTCGAGTCAGGCAGGGCAGTGATATTGGGTGAATTCCTTATCTTCTCTGAGTTTATCTTCATATTTGTAGAATGCAAACAGGAATAAATATATACCTTCTATATTTATAGTCAGGCACACAGGTGTTTCTAAAAAGCACCTCTTATTTCCAAGTTGCTCAGCAAAAACCACGGAAGTTGTGGGAAAAGAAGCCAGAAGGGCAATATTCAGGTCTGTAGTATATGATTAAAAAGAGAATCTCAAAAAAAAAGAAAAAGAATTTCATACATGTTACATGGTTATGAAAATACGTTCATACTTTCATAAGTGTAGCACTTGACCTTGAAAAAGGTCATTGGAAATGGATAGTGTAACAGAAACTGTCCCTCATCCTCTGCCAGAATACTTAAGTATCTTAGCTGCCCAGTAACAGTTCCTGTTCCAGTGTCAGTTGCTTCTGGTCTCTTGGAAATGGGTGGTCTCCATGATGCGCAGTGTACAAAGCAATCCCAACTCACAAGCTGTTCTGCTTCTGCACTTCCTGCTTGTTTACCCCATAAAAGACCTAGACCACCAGAGACCAGGGGCTGATATTCTGGGAAGGAACCCGATGAGTGCCTATTGGTGTAATAAATCTGCTTCCAACTCCTGGGCATCACTTGGGTGATTCTGCTTGCCCTTGCAACGGTAGAAGGATTGCCTTCAGGAGTTATTGTGAAGTGGGAGGAAGAAGGTTATCTGAAATCCAACAGGAAGTATGCCATAGTTCAGACAGAAAACGTCCCTTAAAATTCTGATGTTTGGAGACGGAGCCTAATGAGAAGGCCCAGGTCACAGGGTGTGCCACATGCTCGCCCTCAGCTCCTCCCTTCTCTCCCTGCTTCCTGGCTGCCACGTGGTGAATGCCTCTCACTGAAATATGGAGCTCTGCCTTGGAGCCATCTGACCATGCACTGAACCCTCTAGAAACCGTGAGCTAAGGTAAACCTCTCTTCCTTTAGGTTGCAGGAGTCTGGTGCTTTGCTCCAGTGACAGGACAGTGAAAATACAAAAAGTGAATGCAGGTGTTTGGGAAAGCAGCTCATAGCACACCTGGGGACCGGCAGCTCAGAGGTGTCTGGGGGTGAGCGTGCTTGCTTTCCTGTGTCCCCCTGGGACTCCACTGGGTGCCCCGTTGTGTTTTCAGCTACTATTTTTTATAGATCAGATCTCATGTCCACAAATGCTAAGTCCATGTTATGCTGAAAATGTACCAAACGTGATGAGACCAATGATTATTTTTTAAAACAAGCATTATAGTAGGGCAGGCTATTAAGATTCAGTAACCTAATGTTGATAAACATATAGCACACACTTGGTGTCATTGCTTTTTCAATTCCAGGGCTGACAGTTAAACTGGCTCATGGTTGATCCCAAACTCATAGCAGGGGACTGGAAGAACTCATCCACCCCTCTGTTGCTCTAGATGAACAACAACAATGTGACTCTAAGGGCTCTCCTGCTAAGCTAATGGACAGCTCGATGCATTTGTTAAATGTTTGGACATTAGACCTCTGTCCTTGCCTACAACAATATCATTTCCTATAAAGATATCAACAACAAAGACAGGAAACACCATCCTTTTCCGTAAGTCCAAGTTGAAAACCATTCTGTAAGAAGCAGGAATTTAACTGATTTGGGGGAAAATTGGTTCTACAATTCACATTGCTTGATTAGCACAAGAGGAGGACTGCCTGGTCTCTCTTCTGAGCATTTTAATAAGTAATAAGAGATAACATGCACAGAAAGGCTCTCTCTGTGTCTCGTATTATAAGAGCTCTGGATATATTAACTCATTTAAGATTCAAATCATTCTCTGCCATTGCTTTTCAAGTCTTGATGTTTCTTATCAAATTAGGTAAGTTGAACAAGCTCAGAGAATCCGTCATGTTTCTGATTATCCAGGGAACAAGCTTTCATTGGGCAGAAGACTTACAGCGTAGACTTCAATCTAACTTGGGCTTTGGAGTTAGACCAGTTTGGGTGGCTCCATAGTGTCTGTGTGCGCGAGGACTTATGCAACCACCTCTAGCTCTCAGTGCCTCTTCTGTAAATGCAGGTGAGCAGCAGCCATCTACTGGTGCTATAAAAACTGAGATGAGGGAGTAGCGTGGTGCAGAGCACAGAGTCTACGCTTCATTAACGGTCACTGTTATTTATGTAAGTATAAAGCGCTTTATTATAAGTGTGGAGCCAGTTGATGTTTATGTTTCAGTCATATTGTCGTAGAATCCAGCTGTTGGAAATAGTAGCAGGAAAACCAAAACCTTGGAGCTTGGCCCCCGAAGGCTTGAAGGCGCTGCACCCTGAGTTTTTCTCTTTGGGATCCTAACTCATAGAATTCTTCTATCACTGTATCATCAGGGTGCTTCAGACATAGCTGGTGACTCGAAAGCATTTTGCTCTTGATCTGAAGATCGATTTTTCCCAGTAGTACGTGTTACTGCCACATTCACCAGTGTCTGGCGGCCACGGGAGGTGCCAGCACCACTACCTCGACCCCCCGCTCCCAGCCTGGCTTCTCCTCCGACTGGTTTCCCAAGGATTCCCTTCAAAGTTCCTCCAGGAGCTCCACCTGGTGAAGCCCACTGCCGTTTTTCAGCTTGGGGCTTACTGACATCTGGGCAGAGCTCACCACATCTCCCCTGAAATGCTTTCTTCTCCTTTGTTTCCTAACTTCAAAGCCACCTTGCTTTCCTTCCTCGGCTCTGGTCCTTGTCTTTGATACACTTGTTCTCCTTGCCAACTTCGCACCCTGGCTTTCCCAAGCTCTCTCCTTCTATAATCTCTTCCCAGACTCACTCACTCCAAGGAGCTCACTACTTTGTTCTCTAGGACTTGCAGGCTGAGACAGGGGAACAGACAAATGGAGCCGAGACTGGCCTGAGGCCTCGTGGGTCTCCTGGCCGTCTTACACCTCTTTCAAGCCCAACAGTTCCTAAGTGGAGCTCTCACTTCTCATCCTTACCCAAACTTCCCCCCTGCGTTATCATTGCCAGTCTCTTCCCAGGCGGAGCACTGGATACGCTGACTTGTATCCTCAGATTCGCTCCAGCTCACCTACCTCTCTATTGCCACCAGCCTACGTGGAGCTGCTTTATTTTATCCCCACCCGTCGGCTGCATTACTTCCCCTAGTATCCTGTACCCAGCCTTGTTTTATTCTAATGCATGCAATTTAAGAAGGTAGAACCGTATTTGTTAAATAATTTAATTTTGTAAGCCCCCAATCAAAAAAAACCTATACTACATTCCCTATGCACAAGGATCACATTTAGAATGATCACCATGGATCATCAAGTCCTGACTATCCCAACTTTTCTTCATCGCATTTTCTTTTGTACCATTTTCTTTCTTTTTATTCAAGAAATATTGAATAAGTGCAGGGGCATTTCTGCTCACAAAGGCTTTTTTGGGGGGAAGCAATTTGGTTTGCAAACAGAAGCATTGGACAAAATTTGGTTTTGCTTTGGGACCTCTGCATGGGGTGACAAACACAGCCATGTCCATCTTTCCTGCATGAACACAAGTGTGGGGATCTTTTTTCAACATTGTGGAATGAATTAAATTGGTAAACGGAGGTACCACTGTATAGATTAAACTTCAGGCCTGTTAGCGCTCTTGAACTTGGCAAACTTTCTACCATGAATAAGTGTTTTGGAAATTTCCATTTAAAAAGATGCCTAGATGCTTTTTTTTTTTTTCCCAAGCTGCTAGATACAGTCAAATAGAAAAGGTTAAACTGACTTTACTTTCTCTATTTTGAGTAATCTTCTTAATAGCAAGATTCTTTGCTCATAGGTTTTTAGGTTTGGGGTTTAGGTCATGGGTTTATGGAAATCTCTCTTCATAAGTACAAACACAGATTTCAGAGCATAAAGTTGGATCAGCCATCAGTATAAACCCCCTCTCCTTGCCAATAGAGTCACCCTCAGGGACCGTCCCAGTAAGCCCTGCCTGTGCATCGCATCCATCAGCGAGGCTGACATTCGAAACATCACAAAGCTAAGGGTTTGGGTAACAGGAGTTCCCCCACGTTGTACACAGGCACATTTCAATTTTCTGCTGCAGTACTCAGAGAAGATTAGTGTTTATGAACTTAAGACAATTTCAGAAGGGACAGGCAGAGCGAGCAGCCAATTTCCAAGTGACTATCAGGAAATTTGTTATTAATTTTATCCAAGGTGATGTAATCCAAACATTAGTCACTGACCCCCTTTTCCGAGATAACGGATGATCCATTCACTGCCTCATTCATTGGCCTTTTGTCGGGCTTGGCTCTACCACCTTTGGGCAGTGTGTAAGGCCTCTCTGTCCCCTCTCTTGGAGACTCATACTTGGTGTCCACGTGCCAGAGCCCTGAGAATCCCCTGCTCCTTGGCCTTTCTGTCTCTGGATCAAGGCAGATGGATCCTAAGCTGTGGACAGGTCCCAAGGCCCTGCCCTTGCCAGTCCTTCTCCTCTCCCTAGCTGCTCCTTGCTGTCTCCCAGGATTAATTCATCCTCCTGGCTTCAACTGCAGAGCTGTCTCTAGGGAACTCTCTTACCAGACTGATTTCTTCCAAACACATGGTCCTTGATCTTCCACCCTCTGGGGACTCCTTCCCCTTGTTTTCAGTTTTCCTTTCCCGCTCCTTGCTTTCACTAAACTTCCCTTCTCCACTACCTCGCATCCCCAGTTCTCTTTCACCCTGATACAAATATGCACCACTCTGAAATTGCAGGTCAGGGCATTGTTTTTAAGTCTTAGAAAAATGGCTTCCTGTTGCTGTCAGAGTTGAGTCCGGAACATATTCAGTATCAGCAAGAATGCAGAGGGTGATAACTTAGCCCTCTCCACACCCTCAGGATCCTCTGACCAGCTGCCAACCATGCTGGTTTTGCTAACGTTCCCTGGGCATGCCAACTTGTCCCATCTCATGCCACTGGCAAGCCTAGATCCTGCTCTGCCCTGGCCTACCTCTCATGGGTATGGACCCTGCTCATGGCCTGTACAGCACCAGACACAGTGGCATTATTTTTCAGAGTGTGAAGCAGAACTGAACTGTGCAGACTTATCCTGGTTCTCCCCCTGAAGCTGTGGGGTCCAGGAAGCCAACTGCATTGCCATTTCTTTATGTCCAGAACCTGGTACAGAACAACAATCAGGAAGTTAAAGAAATGAAGAATACCTCACTTCAGAGCCTCCATGACCTCCCCCAGATCATGCGACACTCTTGTTACCATCATTCTGCCCTCCCTGCCTGTCTCACCGACCTGTCTGCTGCCACCTATCCAGGTTCTTGATGTCTCTTGACTGGACTGTTATACTGACTCTTCTTCAGTGTTCCCTTCCTTGTGATTAGTTTTGCAACCTACTGCCAGACGAATCTTCCTTTAAAAAATTGGTTGTGTACACCCTTGCTCAGGACTTCCTGACTGCTTTCTCCTGCCTACGGAGCAATGTGGAAAATGTCATGGTCTTAGGCTTGCAAGGAACCTTGAAACTTCTATGGTGTCCCTACTTCTTGCCACAGATGAAGAATTTACATCAAAAACAGCTGGAGGACTTTCTCAAGAACACAGAACTGGGGTTTCTATCACCATGACAACAAGTCTGAGACTTAGCCTGCTTACAGCGCAGCCTGTCTGGCCATCACCTTAGAAGGACAGACCTCATGCTTGCCTGGGGTCTCCCCATCACTGTAGAAATGACCTCCCCCTTGATGCCCAATCTGTCCTTGTTTGTCCTGGAATCCCCCAGTTTGAAAACTGAGAATCACCTACCCTGAGACAGGACCCTGCCAGTCCTGTGCAGACTGTGAGGAGGGTCACCCCACTGCTCCAGACATCTCTCTTCTTGTCTTTTCTTGGCCTCTGCCTGGCTGAATTCTTACAGTGGCCGGCTTCTGTTTCTAGAGCCCGCCATTCTGATCTGTTCCCTCATAGGACCTCGGCACTCACTACTTCTGTTTCTATCTGCCTGGGTTGGTTATTATTATAAATTAACAGCTCCGACTTGTCGCTCTTTCACTTGGCACACGGTGCTTTTGTAATCTATCTCCAGTCTCCTTTATGTCCTTGTTTTCATGCCATCCTGTCGCTCATGTGATGCAAATCAGTGAGTCCCATGTCTTAGTTACTTTCCTCATCCCTTAGACAAAATACCCACACCCACAAGGTTTTTTTTTTTTTTTTTTTTCCGGAACTGGGGATTGAACTCAGGCTCTTGTGCTTGCCAGGCAAGCACTTATTCTATTGAGCCATTTCCCCAGTCCCAACGCCCACAAGTTAAAGGAGGAAAGGCTTATCTGGCTCAGAGTTTATAGAGCTTTCAGTTCATATTAGGCTGGCTCTAACGCAGGGTGGTGTGGCAGAGGGACATTAAGGAGGAGGAACAGTCCATGGCAGGGTAGGCAGGAATGAGCAAGCCTTCTCTTCCCTTTTTTTCCATCCGGGCTACAGGCCTTTTGGGTGGTGTTCACTATTCACACCCAGAGGTATGCTCAACCAATCAGGGGATTAACCCAGGACCATCGACCAACTCGTAATCCCAGCATCACACCTTCAATCCACGTTCATACACCCTATTTCCACCTCCCAAAGGCCTCACCTATGAGTGCATGAGGCTTTTGCAGGGGGCATCTGAATTCAAGCCATAATACATTGTAATAATGGAAATATCTGTTGAGCAGAGGGCCAAAGACCTCTCTTTTTCCCTTCCTACAGATTATGAAATAGTGACAGGGGACAGGCTGTGCTGAAGAGGCCTGGGAGCCTGACAGCACCGAAGCAGTAATGAAACATTCTGTATGCATCTGTCCCTCTTACTTATTTGCATTGTCCACTTGCTCCCAACCTCAGTTATTATAACAGTGTGGCACCCTTCCAGCCAAGCCCAACACAATGATCTGTCCCTGGGATCAAACTCTCCTAGCGATGACAGCTGAGATTGACAAGGATGTTTAAACCCGAAGCTGTGCTTTGGATGACATTCAGGTTTTTGTCATGAAGTTTCAAAATGTGACCGGAGATTCTCAAAGCTTTCCACATGGAGGAAACACCAGTGACAAAAGAGGACATGAGACAGCTGCAGTCAAGTGGGACAAGCACTGACTAAGAAAGCCAAATGCCTCGGGAGGGATGATGGGGGCCCCCACCTGCATGCTGTGTGCAGCTTCAGACAAGCCATTTGCTTCCCTTGGCCTCAGCTGTCTAATCTGTGCAGTGGAGCTCACACCACCCCCCTGGGACAACTGCTAGCAGGGGACTCACTGGTGGCTCCAGGGCCTTCCCAGGCACAGGGTCGCTGTGCTCTCCTTGTTTGCCTGTTAAAATGACTGCAATTTATAGCTTACAACAAGCTTCCTCCTAAGCCCCACATTCTTCGGAGTTTCTGAAATCTGACGACAACCATTACTACCTTTTCTGACTTGTTCATTGTTGCATAAGTTGTATGTGACAGGTTGACCTGTGTATATTTGAACCTTACCAAAACAGAAGGTTTTAAAAAGCCTGGTCTTGCTTCACCTTTTAAGCACAGATTTTCATTCTTCTTGCTGCCCACATCTCATTTTAACCTGCATTCAGAACACCTCACTTACAAGGAAGAAATTACGGCCCTGCCAGAAGGCAGCCCTATAAATCCTGGTCCTTGCCTTTGTGAGCCCATATTCCAGGGGGAAGGATGTATGCACAAGAATTAACTCCAGTAATTCGATAACTTTTATACCTGAGTCCATATGAAAAAATGGAAACATTAATTTCTCAATTAAACAAGGAAATATTTAATACCTCAAGAAAAAGGAGAAGCTACACAAGGGACAATCGAGGAAGGCTCTGAAAAGGGAGCTGCCCTTTCAGCAGGGATTGAAAAGCAATACGTAAGAGTTTTTCCAGGATGTTACAGAAGTGAGAGGCATCTTACGTATGGATCATTTACAAGCCTGGAACTCGTGGACCAGTTTTTAAAAATTTCCTGCCTTTGTAGCTAGACAGCAGATTTCTTGAAATTTGGAATTAAAAATGTAGAAGCATCTCATGTAGTTCAGTGGACATATCAAAGCGTGCAGTAAAAGCCTGGCCTTGAGAAATCGTGTCATTAGGCCTCAGGTTCATCTGTGTATGAAATGGACTATATTTTCAGCTAATGTATAATATAAGCTACAGACAAAAAAGTTTGTGGAAAATTAAAGCTAAATATGCATATTTTGGAAGGAAAAAGTTCTATCGGTCGACCTAGACCTGCGCTAATGATGGACTACAGTTTTTCCCTTGAAGCATGGAGTTAGTGGGAGAAGAGAAACACTTTTCGACTATCGAAACTTTTCCTGGGCTCTTGAACAGCCTCCCTTAGCTCATCCTATATCATCTACTTCCTTTTAAAAACTAATAATTTCATTGTTAAAAATGACTCAGACTTATTACACTTAGGTAATAAAGAACACTTTAAAGAACAGAGATTAAAAGTCACAGCATCTAACCATAATTCTAACTTTTGGAGAAGAATGTTTCCTGAGTGTCAGTGCGTCTGTGATGGTAAATGGATGGATGTAAGGATAGATAGATAGATAGATAGATAGATAGATAGATAGATAGATAGACAGATAGACAGATAGAAATATAACCCTTCATTTTTTTCTAGCTCTAATGGTAATCCTCTTCTAGTGAATTCACCTATCCCTGCCCTCACTAAACAATGAGGAAATATCCTAGTCTCTCCTAGTCAACTCCTATACATTACTTTCTAGGTTTTTGAAATCAACCTTTCAGTAGAACCTTGGGACCCTCCCAGGGATGCTGTCAAAATACCCAATGAGGAAGGAGAGTACAGCACAAAGCACTTATTTTCCATATCAATGAAGATCTGAAATAGTTTTCGGCTTTTATGGATTCTGACACACAGGATGAGAATAAACACTATTTAGATTCACCTGTGCCTGTTCCAGGGGAAAATAAAGCTAGGAAGGACAGCTGTATTGTGAAGACTTAGAAAGTGGGGAGAAGACAGAAGCGGGCCCATGATGAAGTACTCATTTGTAAAGCAGAACTGTTATACCCCCCCGTGGTCACTAATATTACTGATTAGGATGTTGATGTCTGGCCTGAAGATAGCTTTTGCCTTTTTAATGGGCAGCACATTCCTTTAAGAAGCCCCGGACATGAGACGCATACTTTAAAGACATGTCATCCATCTAACAGGACCAAGAGAACGTTCTGCACGACATTTACTCCAACTGAATCTAACACTCCTGGTGCTTTTTAGCTTGGCTATGTTTCAAAGGAAGACGCTGCTGCCATTGTCACGTGGCATTTCTCATCACTGTCCATCAGCTTCCTCAGCCTGGACCTCACTGAAACTTTGGGCCAGTTAATTCTCGGCTGGGAGGCCCATCCTACACACCGCGGGGTGTTTTCTAGCGACCTCGGCCTCTACCCCAGATGTCAGTAGCACCTCATCCCTCTGTTCTGACAACCAAAAAATAGCTTCTGCATTTGCCAGATGTCCTTGGGGTGTGGTGGGAGAAAAGTCACCCCAGAATGAGAATAAGTGCTTGAGATTCCGGCGATCCAAAGGTGGTCATGTCTTGGACGCAGCAAGTAAAGGTGTTTCTCTGAGTCTGGAAACACAGGCTTGATCTCTAAGAGTAGTTGGGGATGTCTAGCACCCAGGGCACAGGAAAAAGATCTAGGTGATAATAGACGCCGCGTCACCAGCGAGGAGTCAGAGAAGTCTGCTAGGGGTTGTCCTGACCCTTGTACTTAGGAACTTAGGACAGGAAGGCTCATGACACAGCCCTTCCTTCAAGTCAGCCCTGCTTTTGAAACCACAGGATAGAAAGCAGAGGCCAGAAGCAGAGCAGCCTTTCAGTGTCGTCAGACACAGGAACACGAAAGGAGGAGGAGGAGGAGGAGGAGGCAAAAACCACTGCTTTGACTTTCTGGATAGCTTGGAGCGTTGGTGTGCGGCCAGTTGTGGCAGCTGGGAGTGCTTTATCTTTCGGGGATATGAGCAGCTCCCCAATTGTGACTTTTAATCTTCCAGTCGGAGTTCAGATGGCTGAATGTTTAGAAGCTCCTGAAAGCTAGTCGCTAATTAATGAGCAGCGAGCCCCAGTTTCAGAGACATTTGAAACAAAGCAGGACAAAGCTCTGGGCTCTGTGTACTTTGGGGACTGACAGGGAGCAGAGAGGCTCTCCTCTGCTGAATCCCTGCGATTCACCAATTCATCAAGTGGAGGGAATTTTTTAAACTAGAACTTTAATTCTGAGAAGAAAATCGTACATGCGGAGCCAACTATCTACTTTCTATTTAGTAGGACACACGTAATGCTGGGCCCTTTCTAATCAAATGGAAAATTATTTTGCGCTAAGGGTTTCAAAACTTCCCCATCCGTCAAGCAAACAGTCCCCATTACTTTAAACACTTTGGCGTCTAGTAATTGTTCAAAAATGTGTCAGACTACCAGTAATTTAAGTCCCGTCAAAAATAAATCTCAGAAACTCACTTCTTCCAGTTAGTGACTTGAAAAACACGCCCACATGTCAATTACCGGAAGCTGTAGCAATGTTTCTTTGTTCTGAATTTGTGTAAACAGAAAAAGGTTCTTCCTCAGTAACAACTGTTTTCTAAAACCTATATAAATGTTTACGTGAACCTCGATGGGACAACTCCTAACAGAAGCAATGAAAGCTGCTAAGTTAGTAAACACACACACACACACACACACACACACACACACACACTGTATGTGTCTCTTGGTAATAAACGTTTAAATGAGAAGAAACAATGTATAGACTTGCGAATTATTCTTTCCACAGAGGCCTGACCACAAAGCATTTCCATTTTAAATTTTAAATCAACGTGAGCTACATTTTTAGGGCTTACAGTTACGGGTTCCCTTCTCTGTTTTTCCAAAGAGATGGCTTGACATATGATTTCAAAATCCCAGGTAAACAGGTGAGTAAAAAACTGTGACTATGAAAATAATTCACACAATTGGTAGCTAATTAAAGGTAGGCTGTTAGGAAGAGCTTTTCTGTGAGCAGTTGTTCTTGGTGAATGAGACTGAGAAAGCCTGTGAATGGAATCCGTCCCTACTGTACGATGTATCTGGCTGTAAATAGCTGTAGATCAACATATAGATTAAAGAAGTCTTAGTGATTTTCCAGAGGTTTCCATTTCTAATACAATAGTATTTTTCTTGAAGAAGATTGTGATCATTTAATCAGAAAATCTCCCATGTCCACTATGTTACAAGGGATTGCATCAAGTTGGCTTTCTAAATCAGATGACTGAATTTCAAAAATAGAAGAAAAGAAAGTTAAATTTGGGTTACCTGGGGGTATATATTCTCTTTTCCCCTGGTTCTCAGCTGTATGTACTAATAAATAAATACAGCTGTGAATGGTGAACCACGCGTAGATGGATGGTACAAAGACATTGGAATGAGACCCTAAGTGGCCCTCTTCCTAGGGATAAATTAGAATAAGTTGATTTTCATTAAGCAGGAACAGATCAATATTTCATTATTAACATGGTGACAATTGCATGTTAATAAGAAGTCATCTTTTTTTCAAGCATCGAACTGCCAAACTCACTGGATTAATAACTTCCTTTCTCCAGTGGAACCTCTTTACGTTTCCTCTCTTGTAACATGGAAACTCGAGCAGCTGTGAGTGTGTTCCTGTGAGTGTGTGCGCACGTGTGCGCATCAAAGCGCTGACCTTTGGCCAGGCAGGATTAGGAAACACCTACTAATGTTTCCTTCAGAAAGCACGGGATTTTGTTGTCACGGGTTCCCTTAGGATTCTCTCCCCCAGAAGGTTTTCATCCACTTATTTGTCACTGGGAGTTAGACAACAATCCTGTTCGTGGACGTTAGTTACACCCATAGGAGTAAAAATGGTTTCATTGCAGGAAAGATGGTAAGATAAATCGTTGATTAAAGGGGTTACACATCGGGGGGAATTCTGACCATGTGGCCACCTCCCCCAACCATCAATCACTCACGGTCCAGTGGCCTTCAATAGGGCCCATCGTGCCCCTTACTTGTGATGATAAACAGCGTATCCTCCCTGGGCAGCCCATTCGGTATTCCAGAGCAAGTGAGCTATGAGATAACACATTTATCCTTCTTGCGAAGGTGGCTCTTGGTATTTCACGTGACACAGAGAAAAATACACCCAGTTGAATGACGACTAATGAGGATTAATGTATTATTCCGCGGAGGATTGTGGGTTCCTCTCCTTTGTGCGTTAGTTAAATAATAACAAAATGAGGTAAAGAGGGTCCTGATGCCACCCTAAGAGGGTACACACTTGCTTTTCTTTGTCCCGGTGTATGTGTGTGTGTGTGTGTGGGGGGGGGTTCCCCTGCCTATTTCTTTTCTCTTTTTGAGGGGGTTGGGGGCTCTCGAATGTTCATCTTCTAAATCCATTTGCTATAGTCATTGCCTCTCAACCCGTCATGGAAGCAGGAACAACAGGAACTCCTTCCTGGAATCTGCTACAAAGCCAGAATACAGTTGCGAAGCACTGATAACAAAGGGCATGTGAAAATGATAGCTTTCTACAAACCCAAGGTTCTAAGCATCCCACGGGCGGGAGCAGTCCTGCCGCGCTCCAGCGCAGTGGGTTCACGGAAGGTTTTCCTTACTTATCTAATCATTGTTCCTTCCGCATCTGCTCTGGCCGCCGTTTTCTGGCTGTCCCCTGTAGAGGTGGCACTGATGGGGCTTTCGCAATCGCACAAATAAATAATTAATTGTCAGTGGTAGCAAGTGCTGTGGAAGCAAAGAAAGAGATGATTCGGGTCTAGGCTCAGGGTCGGGCTCTGGGGAGCTTCGCCCCCAACATGACTCTGGGCTGAGAACAAGCGCTCTGCGCAGGGTCAGGCAAGAAGAGAGGGAGACGGTGCAGGGAGACACGGAGCCTGTGGAGATGAAGCTCGGTGAAATCACGTCATTTCCGGCCTGAGATCCTGGTGTTAAGCAAAACAAGCCAGACACAGAAAGGCGAGTGTTGCGTGTTTTCTCTCTCACACGGAAATGAAGGGAGGGAGAAAAGAGGAAGAGAGAGAGAGAGAGAACCTGAAAATAGAGGAGAGACAAATGGAAAAGGTGGGCTCAAATAAAGCATGACGTGTGTGTGCAGAATTGTTACAGAGAAATCCATTCATCTGTGCCATTGATATGAATTATTATTATTTTTTGGGGGGGAAGGGTCGACAGAGTGTTGAGGGTCTCACTACTAGATCAGACTCACAGTGATTCTGCTGTTTACAGCCTCTCAAGTGCTGGGATTACAGGCGCACACCACCACACCCAGTCACAATCTCTGTTTTAGCGCACCCTGGGGACAGGGCCAGCACTGCAAGCCTGGGCATGGAACCCCTGGCCCCTGCTTGCAGGTACTTTAATCCATTGAGCTATTTGGCTGGCCCTTGAATTAATATTTATAATAATGCATAGTCAGATGCAAATAAGTAAGTACAATTAGGGGGCTCCACCAAAATACATCAATAAATAAAAATGCCCTAAGGTGGAGGCTGCGTACAGCAAATTTAGAAAGAGCTGGAAGCCCAGTGAACTGGAGTAGAAAGGACCTCTGGCTGGGGCAGGAGCAGTGGTGGATGCTGGAGCAGGTGGGAGCCGGCCCCCTGGCAGGGTCTTAGAGGAGGGCGAGGTGCTGCATTTTCTCCGGGTAGCTCCAGCGCTTTGCCTGAACTGTGTCCGCCTGAAGCACAGACTGCAGTGCTAACCGCTGGCGTCTGTGAACACGACTTCCTTGGAAAGAGGTCTCAGCAGGTGGAATCAAGTTACAATGAAGTCATGAGCATGGGGCTGAGCCCAAGGACTGGGGTCTTCATGAAACTAAAACCAGAAATTCTGCGTGGCCCAGCTATTCTTGGTGTCTTCCTGACAGCTTTAAAGACATGTTGCAGGGGCCCATGGGGACACATGGTCACAGCAGCCCAGCTCATACCAGCTAAGTCTTGGCACTGGCCTATATGCCCGTCAAAGGATAACGGGATGAAGATAATTGTATTTATACACAGTGGAGTACTGCTCCACAATGAAGAAGGATAAATTTGAGTTGTTCGTAGGAGAATGGATGCACTTTTGGGCCTGAATATCATGTGAAGTAAGCCGCACACGCAAGCTTATATATTTGAGGGGTTTTCTTCTATGGAAATCCCAAAATATAAATAAAGAATGAAATAAAAGATAATAGGAAGCAGGGAAGGGGACTGAGGATTGTAGGGAGGGGAAAGGGATGGAAGGGAAGACAGGGAAGAGAACTGAGAGTTTGCTAGGAGGTTCTAGCAGGGGAGCACAGCTGCTCGGATGTAAAGCCTTCCCTGAGGAATGGCTCTCTTCTATCTGGGGTGGTCTTCTCTGACCCAGCGTATCACACACGTGGAGCACTGAGAGAGGTAGGCCCCCTCCTAGCCAGCCCAATCAGCTGGATCAAGCCTGGTGGTCACTGGAGTGACACATATGACAGCCAGATTGCCCCCACCTCCAGGATGAAAGAACTGAGATGCATGAGGTACCTGGATCAGTCTCCTACAAGGCAGGGAACCGTCCTATGTGGCACAATGTGCTAATAGAAACGGAAACTCAAGAAAGAAAGAAAAGCCCCAAGGGATGCTGGCACACGGATGTAGGGGAAGTGTAGCCACAGGAAAACGTGGGTGTGACAACAGAGTCAGGGAGGAGTGATGATTTCCACAGGGTAGAAGGTGTGGCAGGAGGCAAGGGGGCATCCTCCTGTAGGGGCCTTAGAGGGAGGTGGCCCTGCCGCCTCTGGCATTTGCATGTCACCTGTTTGGGGTTCTTTATTAGGTGCTCTACAACATGAAAACACCAGCAAACCAGTGAAGAATTTTACGTGAAGCAGAGAGTTTTAAAAGAGCGGAGGGACCTGTCAGTTTCATTCCAGTTTTTTTTCCTAAGCCCCACCTGGCTGCTTAGGAATGAAGACCACCAAGTTAGACAGGGTCGAGGTAGAGTGGTGCAGGGAATTTGCAGGCTCTGGGGCAGCCCAGGGGAGAGCTACGGGTTGAGGCTGGGATGCTGGTACGGACATTTGTCACATACGCATTCTTGGCATGGAAAGTGACAGATAACATGGCTGCCCTGCTGGGTGGGCTGCATGCTTTGTGGCGGTGCTCCTTAAATCCAGGCACATGGTTTGATATTCTTCACAAGGATGTAAGCTGCAGGCCCCAACTGGAGCCTCCAAGTGACAAGAGAATTATTTTACCATTTCACACATTGTGTTGTTTTTCTCTGAATTATAATTGCTTTTTACATAATAAAAAACCTGCTCAAGAATGACAAAGCATGAAGAACCATTTCTCGCCTCCTTTAAGGGCGTTGCGGAACAGGATGTGATCAGAAGGAGAGAGAAAATAAAGGCAGTGGTATCCACTGGGCACCACCCGTGATGATTCACCCACCAGGTCCCAGCCCCGTAAGATACTACTGGTGAGGTCAGAAGTGCCCCAATGCCATGTGCGGGCCTCGTCTGGCCCATTGGGCTCAGCCAAACAGCGGCAGCACACACACCTGCGAGGAGCCCGTGGGGCCGGGAAGAGCTGCGCACGTGTGGCTACATGCTGTTTGGAAGCATGAGAAGTGGGTTCCCTGTCTGTAGCAAGACCTCTAGCTCTGCATACGGCGACCTTTGACTCATGTATAATTCTGTTGCGATCTTTTTTTTTTTTTTTTTTTTTTTCCCAGTTCTGGGGATTGAACTCAGGACCCTTTCCCATGGCCATAACAGAGTCTCTGAGGCTGATAGCTAGAAAGAAGTTTGTGTAGCTTACAGTTCTGGATCCTGAAAGTCCAAGGTAAAGATGGGTAGCCCCACTCACCTGGCCTCTGGCCAGGGGCCCCCAGCAGATGGCCCTGCAATAGTGGGAGTGTGTGCAGAGGGGGTCTTGCAGTGGGAAGACTGGGACATGGAGACAGGCCAGGGTCCACTCATTTTATTTTTTGTGGTGGTCTTGCGGATTGAACCCAGGACCTTCACACTGGGCTGTGCCTCCGTCCCCCCCCTTTTTTTGTTTGAGACAGGGTCTTGCTGAGTTTGCTTAGTTGCCCAGGCTGGGCTTGAACTTGCACTTGTCTAGCCTCAGCCTCCCACAATGCTAGGATTCAATGCACATAATCACACCCAGGCAGTGTTTTGTTTTTTTTTTTAATGATGATTTGTTGTCTAAAGATTCCACCATGTCTAATGGTGGGCCAAATAGCTCGGTGGATTAAAGTGCCTGCAAGCAGGCGCAGGGGCTGGGGGTTCTCATGGTGATTGAGACCGGGCGTGGCGGCAAGTGCCTGTAATCCCAGCACTTAAGAGGCTATAAACAGGCGGATCACTATGAGTCTGATCTAGTAGTGAGACCCTGAACACCCTGTAGACCCTTCCCTAAGATACAAAAAAAAAAAAAAAAAAAAAAAGATTGCACCGTGTCTGCCTCCCTGGGGACAAGCTTCCCGTGCATGGGCATTAGAAGCCAAACAGATCCAAACCACAGCTCCTGAGGAGAGGTGTCACAGCGCAGGAAGCAAAGCAAACAAGTTGGAGTCTTGTTCTGGAGATTTCAAAAGCAGACATCGTGGCAGTGAAAAAGTGGCTGCAGGAGAGTAGCACGGGGCAGGCCGGGCTGCATCCCCTTCACCTCCGACTTCCCTTCAGCCCGAGCACAGGGCTTTCCGGATGTCTAGAGGAGAGTGTGTTTATGGGATCAGGAGGGAGGAGAGCCCTCGTCTGCTTGGACATGGAGGTGTGGAGAGCTGTGTTCTGCCCCAGCTTGCTGCTCGACTGAGGTGGGGTGAGCTGGTGGGGAGGCAGTGTAGAGAGGAAGCCTCCAGGGGGTCGGGGATCGCAGAGCGGGACACGCCTTGGAGTGGCTTGTGGAGGGGCTCCAGTTCCCACCATGTGGTCCCCACCACGGAGGAATGGAAGACTGGAAGGCTTGCGTGATGTGGCCAGAGTCTCAGACATCACAAGAAAACTTCTAGCAGCTCCTGCATGGCTTCTGACAGAGATCAGAAGGGACATGGCGTATCCTCACAGAGGCCGCGTGGACACAGGTGACCGCTAACACCAAGCGTGACCCCCAAATCCTCAGAGGTCAAGGAATCCCAGGAGCTTGGCCACTGTCTCGGGAAGCTGCATGAGCGAAGACTAAGTTTCTGATGGCGTGGGTGCTCATCATAAGAATGACATTCAGTTGTGTGAAAAAAACAAAAAATATGAAGTCAGGCCTCAGTCAGCCATGCTGCTCGGAGACTGACGCACTCTGATCTGCTGTATAAGGCAGCTCCACATGGTAGCAGATGTGAGGAAGAATGTAAGATCCCCTTCCTTTAACAGCTAGGTGCCCGCCCAGAGGGCAGGCGCTTTCAGCTCTCTGAGCAGGGATGGGCGGGGCCAAGTCCAGGCACCTCCCACCTCCTGCAGCACCAGCCCATGACCGTTCAGGCACACGACTTGTTCTTCAGAACGCGCCGATTTGTGACCTGCCTGACACTGGGCTGCTGCCTAGTTACTTTTCTCATTGCTCAGACAAAATATCAGGCACCTAATGGTATTGGAAGAGAGATTTGGTTCAGCTCACTGTTTGCCGAGGTTCCAGTCCAGATTGGTTGGATCGGAGGCTGGATGACATGGCAGAAAGGGTACCACAGAGGGGCAGTCCATGGCAGGCAGGCAGGGGTGGCAAAGCAGCAGCAAGCCCGCCCTCTTTCTGTTCCCTTCCATTCCATCCAGGCCACAAGCCTATCGATCAGTGTCACCCACCACCAGTAAGGAGCTTTCATGCTCCATCCTTTAATCCCAGTGTCACATCCCTAATCCACATTCATAGCCCTAATCCAGCAATCTCCAGAACCCTCACCTATGACCTCCTGAGGCTCTGGGGAGGCACTTAGATACAAACCACTATGGACAGCTTGGGATTTAGGTATCATTTTTTAAAATTCTGCTTTTACCCTCTGCGTACACAGTTGCTAGTGCTTTTCAAGTCCCTTTTCTCTTTTTGTCCCTTCTGTGCTCTTTGAGGTAGGAGTCAAAGAAATCATGTACCTCTTGACAAATGCATGTGACGAAGGCACAGAAAGTCTTGGTAACAAGCCCAGAGTTACCGAGAATAAGGGAAATAATAATCATCCCAACAACAACAATAATTTAGAATAATAATTACTATTTTTAATTTCTTGCTCTCTGTCTGCCAGCGGAACTCTGTGTGTTCTATTTATTGTGTCAACAGCTCCACCAAGGAGGTATGATGTGTCTCACCATCTGCAGATGAGAGGAAGAGAGGCGCAGCGAGCTTCAGGGCACCGACAAGGTTCATATGCATGAAGCAGTCTCACAAGGACGTGCAGCCTACGTCCTAGCTTTCTCACTGAACCCTTCGGGGCGATGGTACTTATTGTCTTACTGAATCCGGCAAGAGTGCGTTAGCCTGTTGCCATGTGCTAAGGCTAGCAGGACACTGTACATCTCACCCTCCACCCTTCACGCAGGGTACTTGATGGTGTTTTAAAGACAGGCTAAGAGACTTTCTTCTTAGCCCTTTCTTTAACACCGCAATTCTCAGATTTAGTGGGCATAAAATGACCCACCAAGCCATACAGCACTGTGTGTCTGTGCACTTGGATTGAGAGTAAATTTCTGCTTCTAAGGACAGAGGAACTCAAAGAATGTGTAATTCAGTAATAGAGAAAGAAGGAGGACAAGGAGAAGAATAAGGAAGAAGAGGAGCAGGAAGAGGAGGAGGAGGAGAAGCAGGAGGAGGGGAAGGCTTAATTAAAGGTAGAGGATTTAAGAAAACTTCAGAGCTCTTCTGACAGGGTGTAATTTGTGCTTAATGTGGTGGCTTCAGAATTTAGCCCTCACGTAAGGTGTGGAGCTCAACTACAGAAGGAGAGGAGGGCAGATGTGGCAGCAGGTGCACAGGACTCGGCAGCCCTCGCTGGTTGCGTTCAGCCCTGCCAGCCGGACTCCAAGAGCCGGTTCCTCTGCTGATGTTTTAGGGCTTTTTCCATTGGGATTCAGTTATGCACAGGGCCGAAAAGCACATGCATACATGGTCATCTCGTAACCACCTGTTGGCTGTCTTGCTGATTGACCACACTCACTCCATCCCATCTGAAAGTTTCATTTTCAATATCTCAACTAACCCTTGATCTCGTGAGCTCTTCAGAGCCACATGCCTGCCACGTAGACGCAGTAATTTGTAGAGCTGTTACTGAGAAACATAACTTGAGGCTTCCAGTTCTAATAGGAAGCAGCACAGAACATCAATTTCCTACTGAGCTCAGGAGGGTCTACTTCAGAGTGTTAGTCAACCTGCACGCTGTTTGCTAACATTCACCTATCAATGTGTGTCTGTTCTTTCGTCACAGCGCTCTAAGTGTAATCGTATGTTAATTTTTCCTCTTGCCTAATATTCGGCAGCTGACAAACACACACTCAAATCTCCTTGCATATTCATGGCTGTGATTTTGTGCTCAAACTGAGAACCTGGGTAAATCAATGTGGATGTTTGCATGTACACATGCACGCCCCTCCCCACTTTACATTCACCCACACATACTGACAAGAGTTTAAGAAAAATGTGAGAAGTCTGATCTGATATGATGGAATGTTGTTCAGCATCTCGACATAAGCAATTAGATTATGTGGTGAGGTCCTTTTTCTGGAGTTAAGTTGGAAAACTAGTAAGGTCAAAAATTGACCCTGCCTGGAATTCTAGCGCTGGGGAGGTTGAGATAGGAGGCTCACTATGAGTCTGAGCCGTGTAGTGAGACCCTGAACCAAACAAACAAATAAATAAATAAATAAAGCTTAGTTGTCTTCAAATTGTCCATAAATTATGCTATATAT
>NW_004524653.1:4962333-4983935 GCF_000260255.1 Octodon degus
AATGCCTTCAGGGCAGGTTTGGCTGGCTTGAGTTGTGGGGATCGAACCACAGCAACCTGAGCCTGACTGCTTTGTTGAAGCAGCCACTTAAAGAACTGAACTAAGGGGCAGGCCCCCCATATTCTTAAGCATTAGTGTTTATTAAAATGTGCAATATCTACAGTATTGGGCATATATAATATACATGAGGAGCTTTGGAGTATGTTACAGAATATAAAGTGTTTCGTCAAGGCTTCTAGCTGTACACATATAAATTAAATGTGGTTTGGAACTCACCTCTGTTCTGAGGTCACTGTGAGAAAATCCTTATCAGGGTGGTTGTTTCTTTTAACTGTGTTATCAAGGATTTTCATTAGTGTACAGTTTTGTATGTAAGAACTTCGCTACTACCATTGTGTGGTGAATTTCTCCTATGTTTATTTGACAGTTTATAATTTTCCAAGTAGTTTCCTGGCAATTATCTTATTTTGTCCCCATGACAGCCCTTTGGGGAAGACACTACTAATTTCCACTTTGCAGATGAGCTGACAAGAATCAGGGCAGTTAACTGAAGATATGGCCTAGCTGAGAACTGAAAACAACTTTTAAGGGTTCAAGCTCCCACTCCTCTTGTACCACAGCTACTTCCTAGAACCACTTAAAAACACATCGCTCTACAGAGATTTCTTGGAAGAGAGATGGTGTACATTTTTAAAGAAGCATTGTTAATTCCTGCTGGTGTGCATTTAGCTTCATTCCCAAATGAATTTATTTCAATGGGAATGAAAAAATGATGCAATCTATAATTGGGAGAAAGATCTTAGGAAAATTTGAAAATTCAACTTGAAGATTGCTAATCTTTATCTCAAGTGGACCATATCTCCAAGGTTTGAAATGCATTTGTTGGTTTAAAAAAAATGTATTTGGTTGTTACAGGATCTTACTATGCAGCTTGGGCTCATAGTGATCCTCCTATGCTCTGGGATTACAGGCATGTGCCACCATGCCCAGACTCTGAGGCTGGCTCAGTGTGCCTGTGGGCGAGGTTGGTGCGGTATGTGGTGCCAGGGATCAAACCCAGGTCTTAAGCTTGCCTAAACAGATGCTTTAGTCTGCTGAGCTATCTCACAAGCTCACATTTATTGATTTTAAAATGGAATTTAAGCTTAAATCATACACATATTGCCAAATCAAAAAAAAAAAAAAAAGCCATTTGGAGATCATCTCACTGAGAAGCCTGGAGCCTTTCTAGAACCTTCCTGGATGGTGTTTGAAATTGATTTCATAAAAAGAGCATAGGAAAAAATAAATACAACCTGTCAGTAGATGAAAGGTGCCATTGACCTTTTGGGATGAAAAAGTCCTTTTGGTCGTTTTGGGATCACTTGGGATGAAAGGTTCCAAATGACCGGTGATACATTAACAACACAGTCAAGAAAGCTAATCTCTCTCAACAATTTTGCAGAGGAAACATCCAGAGCGTCCCGGAGACCTGCTGCTCAGATTCACCACTCAGTAGAAGAGAGGAGTCTGGAGTGACTACGTAAGGATTTCACAGTTCCATACCTTTCCCCTCGCATAGCTGCGCTGCAGGAGGGGGTCAGCTGCCCTGTGGTGAGCCACAAGACAGAGACCAGCACTTGAGTTTACTGGAGTGTTTGTGTGCTGATGTGCAGAGGGGTCCCTTTCTCTAACATATGCGCGAGTGACCCAGACATCGCCAATCCCTACTAAAAAAGCGAGACAGGATTCTCTTGCATGCTTGAAAAGAGGACAGATTTAAAGTCCCCACCTGGTAACATTTCCTTGTCATTTCTGCCCTTTACTACAAAGGACTGAAGCTTTCAGAAAAGCCTCATGGTTGCGTTTCATTGGTTGCTTTGCTCACAAATGTTCTCCGAGTCTCTAAGGTGCTGGTAATGTGCTTAGCGTGAAGAAGAGAAAAGAGGATCTTGTAAAGTCTTCTAGGAAGGTGCACATGGCTGAACTCAGAGACAGACAAGAAGACAAGCAACTGGTACGCAGTAATGGGCAGGATGGTGGGAGGAACACGTGGGATGAGCCAGGAAGTGGCTGAAGGTCCCAGGAATGCCTAATCCGGGAAGCCAGCAGGACTCAGTCCCAAGAGTGGCTGGGTGAGGGCGGAAGTCTGGCTGTGGGTTTTCATGCTCTTGGTTCTCCCGGGGTCTGATGACATTTAAAGGCCAATTTGTAGTATATAATGGCTATGTAAATATTTTTATTTGCTTTTATAAAATGCTGCCCTTAAGCACTTTCTTCTTTCTGTACAAGATATTATTTGGCTCACCCATTTTTACGGCACAGAAGGTAATTTTGGGTTTTCCCAAGTTGCAAGACTAATTGCTAAACTCCCGGGTTAAGCTCCAATTTTACATTTTGGGTGCCAGAAACTGAGTCTAGTATCAGCTCTTTAGCTTAGCGCAGATCATACTGTTAATACCCTCAGCCTGGCAAGCAGCACCTAGAAAACTGTCTTCAGGAAGGAAGCAGGGAAATCGGGAAGACTTGACTTTTTAAAGAAATAACTTTGGACTAGCGTTTAGCCAGAGAGGCAAACTGTGAGGCTGTTTCAGGAATTAGTGGCAAAGCATTTTCAATCTAAGTAGCAGAGTAGTATCTCCTGAAAAATAAAAACTATGTACCTTGGGCCCTTCCTATTTGTAAGAGATGCATTCAATAGCTTTCCAAATGCCCGAAATTAACAGAGGCACCAAAGCACATATTTTTCCTTGGAAAACACAGTGAAGTATTGCTGATAATTTAAGTGGTTTCTTTAAGTGCTTAATGGCTGTGTGCAGCTTACCTGTGGAAGGATGCACTCTCGCATCTCAGTATCTCCTTTTGCTATGCGGACCCCTGTGGTTCTTAGCGAATGGCCACACACAGCATGTGGCCAGGACTTTCATGACCCTCCCAACAGGCAAAATCATGAGGCAGCACCCGTCAAGGTCCTCCTTACTTTAGATCTTATTTTCAGATCTCTAATAGACAAAACAAAAATCTTGACTAACTGGGTTTTCCAAAGGGACAAAGTCCCAGTGTTAGGTTCTGGCAGATATTTCCGAGCGGGCGGGAAGACAGCTATCTCAGCGCTTCTTAAGTACACAGAAACAGGAAGAGAGAGGATGAGTCTGTGACACGGGGCTGCGGACACGCAACAGAAATCGTTCCTGTTCTCAACTTCAGCCTCAGTGCTACGGGAGAGCCTCTAGCCAATTAATAACCTTTAATTGAAGGCACCAAAACATTTTTATAACATTATCCCTGAAGCTGGATACGACACTCAGTGGAAGTGACAGCTCACGTGGTCCTAGTCACAAAGCCTCATTTGTGTATTTTGTCATCTGTGAGATTGTGTCATCGATATGGATTTCCATTTTGGTAAATCATCTTTTATTCGAGGGAAGGCAGTGGGGGGGGCATATTGATTTTTTTCCTAGTCCTTTCTCGGAGTGTTAACCTTGTTTAAGTTCTTCATTTCCTGCCTGCAGCACCATGTTGCAATAGAATTAAATGCATAGTAAAATGGCCACGTGAGGAAGGTTTGTGCATTATGTTAAAACTCACTCCCTTGATAAATGGAGCCATTAGGCTCTGGAACTCATTGCATTAGTCTATTTAGTCCAATCCAGCAACGGGTCTTCAGAGTCTCACAGATTTGTTCAAATGCTCATGAGTGGCACACCAAACCTCATCTGTTGCTGAAGGATCTAATATTTCCAGAGGTTTAATGCATGCACAAATTATCCATGGACTCACTTTACCTCGCCTGGCAATTCAGGAGTGCTCATATTTACAGAGCTTTAATAAAATATTCCTTTATGAGCCTTAGTTTATCATCTTCCACTGTCAGCCTATGATGTAGAGAAAGATCTCTACCCAACAAATACATATATGTATTATATATAATTATATATTAATTAATATTGTTAATATTAATTATTAACTAATATGATAATATATTAATATTAAATTACATCAAAAATATATATAATTAAATGTAACATCTAATCATGGTCCACTCCAGGACAGCGGCAGCTATGCTGGTCATGTTTTCCTGTGTCTCTGTGTTTGTGTGGGGCTTTAAGAAATAGAGAATACCAAAGGAACTGTTACAGACACCTGTCACTTGGTCCGGTCTGGTAGTAAACTAAAGAGACTCAAGCTCATGGTTTCCTTCCCATACGGGAAAGGTTTATCTTGATCTTTCCTGTCGTGGATTTCATCCAGCAAACCTCTGTTGAGCACCTCCCATGTGCTTGCTGCTGTACTAGACCGTGCTGCTGCCCAGTGCTGTCTTTTTCCTGACAGTCACCCCATATCTGGGGCAATGGTCAAGACCACAGTTGGTCTAAGCTCTGTCCCTACCATCTTAAAATTCTGGAAAGGACTGCTCAAGGTGCTTTGTGTCCTCTTGGAGGATTTTATTGTAAAATGCACAGAATGGAGAGATTGCTGCCAATGAAATCGAGTCAAGGGGCCGGGGAGGTGGCTCAGTGGAATAAGCACTTCCCTGGAAAGGACTGCTTTTCAGTTTTTCACGGGGCCCCCCAAAGCTACGCAACCTGGAATGATTGCGGCTTCAAGTGAATTCATTTGTGTGATGATTTATCAAGGTTGATTGGAGGAAAATTGGTGGAAAAGAAAGGCAGCTTATAGGAAGACCCCCTTCCCTTTTCTCCCGCCCCCTTCTCCATCTCCCTCTGAGTCTTGTCTGGCTCCTGCCTGTCCCTCACAATAGGCCTCTCCCCAGTCTCTCTGATTCTCTACTTCTCCCAGCCAGGAGACACTGGCTGTCTGGACAGGAACTGCTCCTGATGGCTTTCCCATGGTATCTGCAGATGTTCAGGGCCATTTTAAATGTAACATCTGGGGCATGATGTGTAAGGCACAGCGGCTTCTCAAGCGCCTCTAAAACATTTATTCACAGGACTCTGAGCTTTTGGAGGATTAATAAAACATGCATTAGGTGATACACAGGAAAATAACATTTAAGGTTATAATCAATTATAATTTTGAAAGTAAATGAATGACAATGATTTGTTAAAAGGGGGGAGAACCACTTAACAAGGCAAGTGGTACCTTTTAACAGCCTTATTTCTGCATGGAGTGGGACCTCCCAAAGGAACACTTCGGGGCTCATGGGAAATTCGAATGAACTCACCTGTGCTTGCCGTGGCTCTGAGCAGAGCGCCAGGGGCCTGGGGTTCGAGCCTCCATTTAGGTCAAACACAAACTGGGAGAAAGAGGGAAATATGCAGATGGTACGAAGTGCTGCTTGCTTAGAGAGAAGGACCCAAACAGACCAAGACCCACTACACAAATCCCAAGGTGCTCAGCTGAGAGTGTCAGCTGCAGAGGAGCTACGACACCCGAGGCAGAGGGACAGGTGGCAGCACATCAGCAGTGGGTCAAGGTGAAGGCAGAGATAGGGTTGGATGGAAGGAACTGCTTACTTCCAGCAGAGACAATGTAAGAGGTGACAACGATACAGGGTGGTTACCAGTAGCTGAGTGCGTGTTGGGGTTGTATATCTGGTGTGGAACAAGATGAAATCATTGGCTGAGAAAAACAAGGAAATATCTCTTTATTGGGTAAAGATGTTAGGAAAAAAACCCATTTGGTTGTACAGAGAGAAAACCACATGCGTGAATTTAGGAGTAAGTTGATCTAGTAGTCTTCCTTTACTTGGCAAATAAGAGTTAGTCCCTCAGGAATTGAGAATGCAGCCCAGTGGTGGAGTACTTGTCTAGCATGGCTAATGCCCTTGATTCCACCCTAGCACAGAGAAACAAAAAGTCTAACCATTGTTCATGACAATGGCAATGGGTGACATGACATAGTCACTTCATCATCACCATTTTCCTTGGTCTCACATTGTGGCTTTTTCTCATGAGGGTCAAGGGTCTGGTGCTCAGGCCTCACCTGTCCCAGTATTTTTGGCTGGTCCAGTTTGTGCATGCAAACCCACAAAGTCTTCAGGGGTCCCCACTGCTACCATGGAGCCTACCCATGTGTGTTGGTTATTCTCTCATTCCTGAGACAAAATCACCAACGCTCAGAGTTAACGGAGGAAAGGTTTATGTACCAACTAAGACCCCTAGTTGGTAGGGGTCTTAGCCCATAGCTGGCTGGCTCCAGGGCAGGGTGGCATGGAGGACAGGGACTGTAGAGGGGAAACCCTCCACAGCAGGCAGAAGGCAGCAAAGCAGCAAGGGACGCGACGAGCCTCTTTCTGTCCCTTGTATCCATCCAGGCTCGCAGAGACACCCAGTGGGCTGATTTACTGGCCAACCATCCAGTCTTCATCCTGGCATAGCACCATGGATCAGTCATACTCTAGATTCAGCCAGCTCTGAAAAAGCCCCACCTACGGCTCTGTGTGGCTTTGGGGGACAGCTGGACACAAGCCGTGACACTATGAGAGCTCTACAGCACGAAGGCCTAGGCCCCTCTCTGCTTCAACAAAAGGCTCTGTGATGTGACTCACCACAAAGCCGATTCACTTTGCCTCACCAAACTCCGTTCTGCTCTTACTATGTTTTCCAACGTGCCCACCTTGCAATGGTAGAAGTCAGAAACAAGCCAATAAATAACTTCATATAACAGTATTTTTACGTGAGGAAAACCATACAGGACAATGGGAAGGTCTCTGGGATCAGCAAACATTTTCAATAAAGGACCAGACAATGAGAAGTTTGGGATTTGAGCATCACACTGCCTCTATGGCAACCACTTACATGTCCTGTGGTAGCACAAAAGCAGCCATAGACAACACGGTGGCAAATGAATGTGGCTGAGTACTGATAAAACTTTATTGGCAAAACTAAGCAACTGACTGGATTTGGTCTCCAACCTGCAGTGTACTGATTTCTGGGCTAGAGAGCTTGAGGTTGGCCAACCTGAGATGTCCCAGGTAGTTCTGCAAGAGAGGTACCACGGCAGCTGGCACCTCGACAGTAAGAAGCATCTCGGATAGGCCAGATGAGAAAGTGCTCAAGGCAGTGGAGGAAGCTGAAGCCAAAACTCCCCAGTGCGAAGGGATGAAAAGAGGGGGGCTTCTTTACCTCCAAGCACTACAACCACCAGGGTTTGTGCAGAAGGGCTCCAGCCAGCACCAGGACTGACACCATACCCCCCAGCGCACACCTCAAACCATGGTTGAAGCTTTCCACTTAACGAGGGTCTGGAGCATTGTGTCTGAATCATTGCAAATTCCAGTGAGTTATTTTCACCACCTCGGCACAGTGAGGTAGCATTTCATGTCTGTCTCCATTACCTAGCCCTGAATCTGGATACAGCTGCTCTGCTTTTTTTTTTTTTTTTTTTTTTGTACCAAGGATCCAACTCAGGACCTTGTGCTTGCAAGGCAGACGCGTCAGATACTGAACTATCTCCTGGGCCAAGATTTATTTATTTATTTATTTGGTACAGGGTCTCACTGTGCAACTCGGACTCGTAGTGATCCTCCTGTCTCAGCACCCCTAGCACTGGGGTTTGGTGGCCACTCAGTTTTGGTGGCCTGCACACAGGCACTTAGACCACTGAGCTATCTCTGTGGCCTAAGCTATCTCATACTTGTTTAAGAGTTGAAGTTGGGCAAACTCAAATGTACTTAAAATCCACCCTTAGGACTCAAGCAAAATTAGTTGATTTTTCAAAGCTAGGATCAGGATTTCAATACAAACCCATTGGGAGATGAGTATGCTTGCATTATTAATATGCCAGTTTATCTACCTTCCATCAGCCATGGCAAGGGACAGATTTACCTTGAAAATGAAAGCTTAGCTAAGAGGTTAACTTCGGCCTTCAGATTAGTTGCATTAGTTAGTTATCAATGTTCAGAACAGGAGATTTAAGAAAAGTCAGGAGTTCTGGGATGCATTTTCACAGAGAAACCTGCTTAGTGCTAAAATGGAGACAATAATCACAGGGCACTATGGGAAACTGCCTCTGTCTTTTGCTCCTCCTGCTTCTCTTCATCCTCCTGCTCCTCCTCCTTCAGCTCCTCCTCCTCCTACTCTTCCTCCTTCTTCTGCTCCTCCTTCCGCTCCTCCTCCTCCTGCTCCTCCTCCTTCTGATCCTCCTCCTGCTCCTCTTCCTCCTCCTCTTCCTCCTGCTCCTCCTCCTGCTCCTCCTCCTTCTGCTTCTCCTCCTCCTCCTCCTCTTGCTCTTCCTTCTCCTCCTCATGTGTGTGGTCTGCCAACTTGTTGCTTACCCAGTCTACTACTTTGATAGAGCCTGAAGGTTTTAGAACCTGTGAAAAGGCCTTTCTTTAAGAAAAGCACTGTAAAATTATGAACAGGAGAAACTACAAATAAGAGGTGCTAATGGTCACAAAATTTCTGCGGTGGCTCCAGCACCATTTAACGTCAAATGTAAGGAAGAACGTGAAAGAAGAGGTTTTAGACAGGAGAGCCACAGCCTGCTAACCAATGGAACTGAGCTATCTTTTGTGCATTTCACACAAACGCATCACCCAGCAGCCTTGCTGGAAACCCCTGAAGGCCTTGCAGTGGACCAGTCCGCCTTCTTGGTTGATTTTATTTGGCTGGGTTTTTGCTACCTGTCGGGACTCTGGACACTTGATTTTTCATATGCTTCCAAAGAAGGATTTCTAAGTCCTCTTTCAGTGCCGACACTTTTAAGTTCTGTGGATTTGCTTTTGTTCACACGCTGTAATATTTTCTTAAGAGATTCTCAGCACAAGCTATCTTCCCTTACTTTAGTCTTAGAATAATCTGCTAAATGAGCTTGACAATGGATAGGATGTGTGTATTTCTCTCAGTTGTTTGAGAGCAATCTAACACATCGGGACTGCCAAGCGTCAACTGCACACTGAAAAATTCAGCCATTATCCTAAACAAGTGACAGGCAAATTCTTACACCATGCTGATGATCAAACAAGTGACAAGTTTCTCTACTTTCTTTGTAACAAAGTTGGACTGCGGCTGTGTGCAAGTGAAACAGAAGTGAAAGGCGGAGGCGTGTCAGGTTGCTCAGGCTATGAGCTAATTGCTCACACAGTGGAGATTCTGGGGACAGCAAGGCCACCTCCTGCTCCTTCCACTCCTGATCTGACTTCAATCTCTTCTCAACATCCAGAGCAAGGAGCTACACTGTCCAAATCCCCGTGGACCCTCTAAGCTGGCACTCAGTAGAATTAAAATACTTTTGACCACATGGCCAACAACCACGATGCATGCCATGCAGGTCCCAGTTGGGGCATGGACATTGCTTAGAGCAGCCGTGTCCTGTCACCAGGCCCTCGCACTGTGCACCGCAGGACACTGGCAGTGACTTTCACAGATATTGAGAGAGCAAATAGCATGCACACTGAAGCACACACACTGAGGCCTGACTTGACTTTTACTTTGGTACTGGTCCCTTCCACAGAGGTACAATTTCTGCATCTGCAGCCAGTTCACAAATGTTTTATGCATGCACTATTTTCAATGTCTTTTAAAATTTCCTTTCTCATAGTATAATCAGTTGTTACCGATTATACTCCTGTTGATTTCCCTAAAGAGTACAAGTAATGTCTATTAAAAATAAAGAAGGAAAAAGTGCACACACATGTGCGCGCGCGCGCACACACACACACACACACACACACGCATACGTATATAGCTTTTAGGAGAGTAAAAACAGTTATCTTTTTCTCCCTTTTGGTTTGGGGCAATGAGATGGGTGGGGAATGAATTTGCATTCTGCCACCTCAGCCTGGTTTCTGGGTTTCGTTTACACAAAGTCTGCTTGTCCTTGAAGTCCAGCTTCTGGATGTTATGAGGCTGGGGAGACACAGTCATGAGGCCAAATATAGAACAGACTGAAAGCAACCCAAGTGTCCATCAGCTAACAGTCAAGGGAAGGGATACTGGAAGTGGGGTGCATCTATCCAGCTAAATATCATTGGACAATGCAGAGGAGGGAGGCACTGGTGCCTGCGACAGTGGGGCTGTGCCTTGGAAGAGTCATGCTGATTAAAAAAAGCCAGGCACAGAAGGTCACATATAAATTTCCATTTATACGAAATTCCCATATTAGGCCAATCTGTAGAGACCACAGATAAGAGATTGTCCAAGGCTGCAGGGAGGGGGACCCAGGGAGTGACTGGAGTGGACATGAAATTTCTTTGGAGACGATGGAAGTATTTTAGAATCAGAGAGTGGTGAGTGATGCACCAGTCTGGGATGATACTAAAGTGAACAATGCTGCAGTTTATACTTTGACTTTATGGTACTGTTGTAGACACTAAGTTAGGCAGTACTACTACAGGCAGTCGCTGGGGCTGGTGGGGCCCCTGAAGACAGTTAAAGTCCCAGCGACCAGATCTGCATGCTTCTCTAAGGGATAAGTGGAAGCTTTCGATTAATAGTACCACCCTTTAGAGATTTCCCAAATAAATAAACCATTACCTCATTAGGATGGGCTGTCCTCTCCCATTCACACATATTAAGATTAAAACTAAGACTACTAAAATAAAAACTAAAAAACCCCCTAAGATTATAGATTATCAACTGATATTAATGATGTCATCCATATACCCTTGTTACGATTGGATCAACACTAGCCAAGTAGCTTTACTTGCAGTCTTATTGGTTGATTATAGTTATGATGCAAGTTGTACTCATATCATCATTTTTTTTCTTGCAGTACCAGGGACTGAACTCAGAACCTTGCACTTTCCAGGCAGGAGCTTATGCCCCTGAGCTATATCCCCAGCCCCATATCATGATTTTGCTCTCTGGAACTTTCTCAGAGAAGGAGACTTGTTGTCAACCTGCTCGGGGCCCCGCCTCTCTCCCGGGAGCTGTTCCTATTCCCCATTCTTATTCCTCAGTAAATTTTCCCACTTTTAACCTCCATTGTTTCTTAGAAGTCATTCTCTGACTTCAGGGAACACAAAATCGTCACATCTGACATCTAGGAGGTTCCTAATTATATTTTTCCCTGTATCAGTTTGAAAGTCATTGGTCTTATTTATATATATATTTTTTCATTGCTAAGACAAAATACCCAACACCTACAAGTTGAGGGAAGAAACATCTACTTAGCTCATAGTTTGTAGAGATTGCACTTCATAGGTGGCTGGCTCTGAGGCAGGTGGCTGAGCAGTACATCCTCACGGAGAAGAAACAGGCAGGTGCACTGCAGGCAGGTGCAAGCGCATTGTATTTTAGGCAGGCTACCCACCCTAGGGCCGGCATAGTGCTCACGCCCTTAGTCCTAGCCAGAACTATGACAAACCAGTCAGTGGGCTGATCTAGTAACCGCACGCCATTGACCCCAGCATTGCCCTCTAGCTCCAGGCAGGAGCACTTCCACGCACGCGCAGCTCCAAAACAGACACAATTCTAGTGCAAGGAACGTAACCGGAATAACTGAAATCAAGCTCTCAGGGAGACCTCTGTACCCCGCATTCACAGTAGTGCTACTGACTATAACCAGGAACCTTGGAAAACCAAGGATCTCGGCTACCATCATTCTGTCTGACTTTATTACAAGGTATTATGACACAGAGCTTGCCCCTGAGATAGGAGAGTGTGCGTCTTTGCAGGTTCAGATCTGCTCATCAGATAGTGACAGCGGCGATATGACACCGATTGTGCTAAGACAGAAACTAATGCTACAAAATGCAGCAGAATAAATGTAGCTGCGTGCTCCAAATAGTGCCTCAGGAGGAGGACCTGGAAGGGGCTTGGTGATGCCGAGGCACAAAGCTGTAATCAGGGGCCGTGTCCAGGCTTCTCAGGCCTAACAGCCACTCTGCTTACTGGAAGCCAACCCTCAGGACTCATCAAAGCCACTTTCCTTCCCACTCGCAGGCACCCTGGGGCTGCACGACCCCCTGCCTCTGGGTCCAAGGAAGTGGACACAGCGGGCATGGGGCATAGTGCTGCTGGTGCGTACTGTCCAGGGCCGCCACCAACACCCTCAAATGCAAAGGAAGCCACATTACACAGAACGACAAAGTCCTGTCCTAGGCTGCAGCCAACTGGGTCAATTTCTGATCTACTTTATTTTGAAGAAAGAAAGAAAGAAAGAAAGAAAGAAAGAAAGAAAGAAAGAAAGAAAGAAAGAAAAAAGAAGAGAGAAGTTCATCCTGGACCCATCTTGCTGTGCAGGCTGTGCGGCAGGGAGCACTTGTGGCCCTCCAGGTGCTCTGAGTGGCAGTGGCTGCAGAAAGCCCCTCTTGAAAAGCTCCACATGAAGGGGTAAGGAAAAGAGGCCCAGCAAGCAGGGAGCTGGGATCTGCTGGCTGACCCTTTGCAAAGAGCCTCTCTCCGGCTTCCCGGCGCTCCCTGATGCTGAGGGTGTGAGGTCATTCTCCGGAAACTTCCCTCCTGCCCGTGCCTGGCAAATCAAAGAGCTGGTGGTAGGTGTTGAAGGGAGAGGGAGCCCTTCCATCCCACCCCATCAGAAGTGGGGATAATGGCCCGGGTGATGGATGATGCGGGACGCGCCTGCTGAAGGAAGACAGGCGCTTGGCAATGGCGGGCGATCGCCAGGGCCCGGGCAGGAGATGAGAGGGATTGCCTTCCTACGCAGAGCAGGAAAACAATTATTCGTGATTTTGAAGAAAAGCAGTTCTGGCTATGGAGTCATTATTTCGCTCTTTCTCTCTTTCTTCTTTTTAAACTCTAAGTAGGTGGAGGAATTTGTACTCAGGAAAACAAAGATCAAAGAAGAGCGAGAAGGGTCCCAGTCAGAAAGCGCAGGTCCTGGGCTTGCTCTGCAACCCTTGGCCTGGGCTCTGGGTTCCAGGCTGTGCACGCTGCGCCAGCTCTGCCCAGTGGCAGGGTGGGGCGAGGTGGGCGCTAACTGCACCCAGACGCAGAGTGAGCCCGAGGCGCCAGCAACCGGGTCAGCCCCCCATGCCCACAGCCTGGGTCACACACAGCATCTTTCCTCTCTGCCCTGAAAAGCACTGCCCACCTCACAAGCTGCACCCTTCGTGGGCCTGGAGGATGCATGCTGTTAGCACATGGCGTAGAGCCAGGCTTGCACACAGGGCAGGGCTCAGAACAAAGAATAGTTATTTGCATTGCTTTTAAAAGGTCCACAGAGGTGTTTGGCTTTATTGTCATTCATATATATATTTTTTTAAAATTAACTTTTTTATTGTGGCTTTGTTCCTTCTTTTCTTTTAGTGCTAAGGCTCTCCATTCTTAGTGGAGTTTTTGGCCATATAGAATATAGACTGCGCAGGAGCACCTGGAGGGCTGTCCCTGCAAGGACGGCGTCTGCCCTGCTTCCGGTACTGCTGCGTACAGAGGCGGCCAGGGCATTTCTTTCTCCCCTCCACTGGCGTTAAGCAATGCACACGAGGGGCTGATTGCTGCCTTCAGAGCAGTGCGACGGGTCAGGGCTGCCTCCTCGCCGACAGCTCCCAAGTAGCCTGTGAGAGCCCGGCCGGGAGACACCATGTGGTTGGCGGGACTGAGCTTCAGAAAGAAGCCATGACGTCAGGGCACGACGATTATGCAGCAGGACAGAAGCACCAAGGCCAGAACAGTAGACACTGCCCCAATCCAGGTCTGCGATATGCAGAGCGCTGAGCGTTCTCTCTGTGTCTGTCTGTCTCTCTCTCTCTCTCTCTCTCTCTCTCTCTCTCTCTCTCTCTCTCTCTCTCTCTCTTTCTCTCTCCTGAAGAGGTGATTTCAGGCCTCCTACCAGGGTTGCGGCAGATTAGAGTCCATTAGTTAGAATTCCAGTAACTCCCCTGGGATCATAAATGTGGATTCCTCCAGAGCACAAGACTGTCCAGAAGGGCTTGCTATAGGAACTGCATTTCCCAGCCTGTCAGATACATGTCGCCACGTGTGGGTGTACTAGGTAGAGGATGGGATGTGTGGAGCTTCTTATGTGTAATTTCCAAATTAAATCTTTCAAGGGCTGGGCAGGCCCTCCATTTATATTCTGTTTCTATTTCATCTCTGGAATGTGAATGTCATGGTAGGATCCAGAGCAGTCATTGTGGACCATGAGAAGAAAATCGCCCATTACAGTGGTGAAGCAAGAGGCCAAGGACCCCGAAACCAAGGAGTACCTTCCTGGCTTCTGTTGTATAGAAGAGAAAAATTAGCTTTTACTTTATTAAAATCATGCTATTTTTCAGAATACATAGAGAAGGAGTCTTTTAGAAACAGGCATCCAGTTAAATGTGAACAGCTTAAAATAATCTGGAGATTTCTCTTGATTTTTATAATATATCTTGGGAAACCCAAAGCCCTTGCACTCCTGGGACCACAAGTCCTCAGGGCCACGGGACTCTTGACTGGGCTCCCTCACCCGACAGGCTCCATCTTCAGCCTTCGCACTCTCCTTGGGTGGTCTGCAGAGAGAATTCCTGTGAAAGTCATCGGGGACCTGGGGGACCTGTGTGTGTGGCTCTGGCAGAGGTCCTCAGAAAGTGTCCCACCGCTCACCCTGCCCAAGACTATAGGGACGTTGCAGTCCAGGGAACAAAAGCCCTGAGAGGACCCAAACCTAAGCAGACCACGGGGCTGCAAAGTGGCCCAAACCGGCTGCTGATGGAGCGGAAGTCCCAGCCAACACCTGCTCTCCTCTTGGCCTGAGCTTCTGGGCTTTTAGAAATCGGGTGCCAACCTCATTTACAGAAATCCAAATGAATTGACAGAGAGCATTTTCTGGGCAATTAACAGTTTGTTTTCCCTGCACTCCCTGCCACAAGTTCGTCCACTGTGCCCCTGGTCTGGTTACTGGTGCAGATTTGAGCTCAGGGTCACAAAGTCGCTGTCATTGCAATGTGTTGCTCAGGCCCCTCCGTGCCAAAAGCCGGGAGTTTGGCATGAGTTGGGGCTCCTTCTGCTCACGGCCCAGGGCCATGAAAGAGAGGAGGGGTCCTAACAGCAGGTGAGGGTGGCGGTGGAGGGGTCTAGCACGTCACTTCCTGGGAAGGGTCGCTCAGTTGCTGGCACCCCGCTCCACCCACAGGTTCAAGGCCAGAGCTTGCGGTTAGGGCGCTCCCATGCTTGCCTCATAGTTTGGCTCCAAGTCTCCCCCTCTGCCTGCAGCCCCTTGACAGAGACATTCTCCAGACCCACACCCGAGCCTCACCAGGGTGGCTTTGAAAGCTCGAGCAGGACTCTGGGGCCTCCTTGGGTCTTGGGATCACAGAACGTCAGAACTGGGGGGAAAAATCCTTGTGCAAGCTTCTGGAATGACCCTTTGGATCTGTACGGCAGGAATCAGACACAGAGGCCAGGGGAGAGCTGGCTGGGATTGTCTGCCATGGCATTACCTGTCAGGCTGCCCCTTGCGTGAGTTCAAGGGCAAGGCAGGGCTGCTCTGGGGTCGGCAGCTCCCTTCCTCCCCACAGGGACAGTGATGCTCTCAGGCTAGAGAACCAGGAGCTAGCAGCTGTGTTGGCTCCACGCTAGGCACTGCACGAATTTTATCATTGACTTTTTATTTTTTATTTCTCTGTCTCTCTGTTTTTCTGTGTCTCTCTCTCTCTCTGTCTGTCTCTCCCTCTCTTTCATAGTGGGGATTGAGTCCAGGTTGTCTACACTTTGCACTGACCTACAACCCTATGCGTTTTTATTGTTTAAAACCTTATTTTAGTTTTTGCTTTCAGACATTGTCTCGCTAAGTCACTAAGTCACCCAGGCTAAGCCTTAACTTGGGCTCCTCCTGCCTCAGCCCTCCGAGTGCCGGGGCTCTAGGCAGCATCGCACGTGAAGCAGGGGTCTCTGACTCATGACTGCACTGTGAACCCCAGACTGGACTTTAGTTCTGATTCCTATAGAGACCTTGGAGCATATGGTGTGGAGATAGGACCCAGGGGCTGTGAACTACTGAAGTAGCTGTAATCCCCCGATTTCTCAGAAGGATTCAGCTTTTATCCCAACTCCTAGTGAGCAAAAATTTAATCACTTGTCATTCTGGGTCTCTTCTCCTTGTGGCCCTCGGGCAGGTTTCCTGTTTATATTCCTCTGCATTCTTCTGTGAAAAAAAAAAGCCACAGAAATATGATGGTGCGTGAGAGGTGTTGCATGGACTCCGGGTGGGCTCTGCTGCGCCTTCCCCTCTGCAGGGATGGGCCCTGGACAGCTGCAGAATCCCCAGCTGAGGACACGGCGCTGAGCCCTAGAGGGCTTGCAGTTGGAGTGGGAAATCAGTTTTGAGTGCCTTTCCGTGCAGAAGTCTGGGGATTCCTCTTTGCCACAGCACGACCCACCCTAGCCTGGAAGGATAAAGTGAGCAAAGCCACATGAGCAGCCAATCTGCATCCTTAAAGGTCAGGATCCACGACCTCTGTGTCATGTCCTTCAGTTGCAAAAGGGGTTGCTTAACTCAGGGAATGAATGGCAGCTGCAGTCGCTGCGTCAGCAGCTCCCTTCTGTCCTGGAGCCAGTGGCACGAGGTCGGCTACAGCTGGTACCTGGTGCAGTGAGAACCACCAGGCTCATGAAGACTGCCGAAGATTTTATAGCCTGTGTGTTCTCCCCGCCCCCAGCTTGGCGTTGCGACCCCAGGCATCGTCTCTGCACCCGGATGTTGGTGTGTGGCGGCAGTGGACTTTGGCTGACCTGCTGAATGGCAGCTCTGTAGCCCTCCACTGCAGCGGAAGGGCCAAAGCCCTCAGAGAAAGACGGGCTTCTGCTTAGAAGTGGAAGCCAGGGTGCCCGCTCTGGCATTGAGGATGATGGCTCAGGTAGAAAATTTGTTTCTTATCTCAATTAAAGACCAGAGAATACAATAGCATTTTTCTCTCTTTTCAAGCAAAACACAGAAGTTCCTGATTAGGAGATGCCATATGCCCAAAGACTATGAAATTTGTTTTGAAGACGCTAACGTATAGCAATTGGTATAAACTCTGAGTTTTTTCCTAGGTATCAAGTTTTTTATCTGTGAAATGCTAAAAATATCATCGAAGCACCTAGTTTAAAGGTGATTGCAAGCCCTCTTGGAAGACAAACAGAAATGCTACATTCACCTAAAAAATTGTTCAGCTAATAAAGGAATAATGTAGTATGTCCATAGGGCAACATTATTGAAGTTAAAAAGTTGTAACTTTTTAAGTATTTAAGGGCATTAGCATCATTATTTCTATTCAAGTATAGGAACCAGAACTGTTTCATTTCTTTTTATGTATTTGGTACACAGTCTCACTATGCAGCTTGGACTCCTGTGATGATCCTCCTGTTCTCAGCCTCTGCGGCTCTGGGATTACAGGTGTGTGGCATGACACTGGATCTCATTGGCCAGGTCAGCATGTGCAGGGGTGGGGTGGTGTGGCAGGCAGTGCCTGAGATTGAACCCTCGTCCCTGTGCTTGCTTAAGCAGGCCCTTTGTCCACTGAGCTGTCTTCCTGGCCCTCATAATGTTTTTTTGAAGTGTAAGATTAACAAACGCTCACTGTAACAAATTCAAATGCCCTGAGCACATCATAAGATCTTGTCCCTGACATTATTGACATTTTGGGTGGGACAATTTTGTGGCAGGCCTGCCCGGAGCAATGGAGGTGGTTCGGCAGCGTCAGCTGGGTTTGATTCTATTTAATACGTGCCAGAAGCATCCTCCATAGCTATTTGTGACAACCCAACATGTACCCAGACATTCCAAGGTCCCCTGCCAAAACCACCCCATTAGGAGCAGTGTAGACACACAGGCTACAGCACAGCAGAGCAGCTGTTCCCTGGAATGAAAGGTCTCCCCAAACCACCACTGTTCCCTGAATTAGTGTCACAGCCGTCCACCGGGTGCAGGTGCTCCAGTTTACCGAACCGATTTCTTGCTGATGCGTAAGGAAGCACTCCTGACTTCCCTCTTTCAATAATACCACACTGAATATTTGCATATTTGCATCTTTGAACCCTTTTACCGCCATGTATAGTGAAATGACCGCACAGAGGGCCTGTGCCTATAGGGATGATGGATTTCAGTGCGTCTTCCAGCAAACCTCAAGCCAATGTTTAGCCTTCTTGGTAGCCTTGGCGGAGCCTAGAAGCCCCAATTTCCCCCTCTTAGCTTTCATAATAATGTAGCAATTAACAAATTAGCTAAATGTGCATTGTTCTGAGAGGGAGAAGCTCTGCCTTAAAGCCAACACGACCCAAGTGTGAGCCCAGCTCCATCGGCCCCCTTCTGCATGTGTCATTAGGCAGCGTGGTTGGTGCTCACTGTTCTCATCCATAATAATAACAATAATGATAATAATAGCCATGCTCCTTTCAAAGCATTGTTGGCAGAATTTATTAAGATTATATATAAAACATAGCAGTGTAATAAGCTACGTAGGCCTAGCATGCTGTAATTATTTATTTGTGTTAATAGTAAAAAGGCAGAGAGCGGGGGGAAGCAAGCTAAATGCACAAGTTAAGGACAACGCGCATGCTTTGGTAACCTCCACCAGGGTGAACTTCAGAGGATTATAAAGTGAACATGATCGAGAGAAAATATTTTTCTTCACCAAGGAGATTATAATTAATATTTGAGACACTTGATGCCTAAGAATCCTGTGGAGGGATAAATAAGCATATTGATACACATACAGAGGATATGAATAAACATGATTTTAAAATACGTCCCCGCACATTTATGTAAGAGCATGCTGCGGCATATGGATGTCCCCTCACATGGGACTGCGGTGCTGCGCATATTTTCTTCCTGGGTAATTTCAGACTGCTCCCCTGTTCTCAGTATGGTAGTCAGATTACCTGGAAGAAGGGTTTCCAGCTTCACCTGAAGGGCGCCAAAGAAGGAGACATGCGGGTTCCGAGGGTCCTCCCGTCGCTGCTGCAATGCCCCTCACCCACCCTAATGTGAAAGGAGGCCCTGGGTGTGGCTTTGGGAGGGACAGATGTGCGCCGGGTCCTGCTGGGGCGGCCACCAGCTCCGTGTTTTAGCTGACAGCTGCTCAGGGCCTCATCATCTTCATCCACAGAAACCGAGTGACCGTGCACGGGGTTCCCTGGGGAGCAGCCTAGAAAGCCAGCATCACCCACATTTGCTCATTGAGCTTCCCAGCCTCTGGCGACTAGACTGTGGCTTTGTTGCAACACCTCCCCGCCCCCCTCAAGCCCTGGACTGGTGGTCATGGCAGAACCCAGGCACTAACTCCTAGGATAGCTCAAAGGTCGAAGAGATGCCAGAAGGCGTCAGACAGGGAGGTAACAACCTGCGCTGGGCCAAAGGAGTGCGTCAAGGCTGCGCATGCGCACCCACGTGAGCCTGGGAAACCGGATGCTAAAATCCACTGGAAATGTTAAACAGCCTGCGGTTGTAAGGATATTCTGCTGTACGTATCTTGATATATCCTGAGAATAGAGATTTCCAGAAGGAAGTATTGATGCAAAGAGTAAGACCAAAATTTAGGGCCGGCCAGATAGCTCAGCGGTTTAAAGCACCTGTTTAGGCAGAGCGCAGCGTTCAGAGTTCGATCCGTCCTGGCCCCACCCCAGCGGCATGCTGAGATGGCGATTGAGACCCGGCATGGTGGCGCACGCCTGTAATCCCAGGGAGGCTGAAAACAGGAGACTCACTACAAGTCCAATCTACGTAGTGAGACCCTGTACTAAAAAAAAATAAAAAAATAAAAAATAAATAAATAAAAAAAAAGAAATGAGATCCTGGATCAACTTGGTCACAGCTGAGGCATCCTTGGCGTTTCAGAGATTCAGACCAACGCGCGCATTGTTTCGCTTTAAATCAATCAGGTTTCCAATCATTTGAAACTAAACTCTGAGTTCTCCGTAATGAAACATGCAGCAAGTTTCTTCCACAAGCCAGTAATTAGCACACAGGGAATAGGGTGGGGAGGCAGAGGCGCCCTGCTTGCTGCGGAGGGGAGCTGGTGCCCTTCCCCTCAGCGGCTGGGGGCACCAGGGGGAGCTCTGAGCTGAGTGACAACGCCGGGGTCAGGTTGGTGGCAGGTAAGGAAAGCAGCTGCCGTGCGAACAGAAACAACAACAGGAACCCTGTGTCCAATTTACCCACACCTGGCACGTCGCCAGCCTGCAGGATGCCGAACAGGGAGGTCGAGCTGACGCAACCTGGCCCTGCTCTGTGGTCAGACCGAACGTGGGCTTCATCGCCTGGGCAGGGGACGCGGCCCCAAGATGCCCACAGATGCATCATTCGGGGAACACGGGATGGACGCGCTCCGCGGCTCGGGGCTGTAATGGTGGAGGGGAGTCATGCTTCGATGAGAAGAGACTTGGGGGGAACAGTAACGTGGGCACGGACGCGACGTGGGCAGGGGGCTCGGGCAGTCCGGGCTCTATCCTGCTTCTCCATTTTCAAGTTATGGAATCTTGTTTGTGTATCCACCCCTGGCCTGAGCCCTTCCAAAGGCTCAGGGGTGGGGCTGATTGTGAGCTGGGGCACGGGGCAGGGGCGGGGAGTAGGTAGGGGTCGAGGTCGGTGCATTCCCAACAGCAAGCGCCACGATTTTCATCACAGCTTTCCGACGACCCGCCCTGTCCTTCCTTCTCACGTCACCTTTAGTTCCTGGCATGGGCTCTCGTTCTACACGGTTCCTAACCAAAACATCTCTTTGCTTTGGCTGGTCTTCCTTCTTCCGGGAAGGTTTGTCCCCAGATAGCTCTCTGCTTGGTCCCATGCAGGGTTCTCAAGAAATGCCACCAAGCCAGACAAAACTTACGCGAGAACCACCCGCCTTACCCTGGTGCCACCACCTGTGCCTGTGGTTCTCTCCAATGTCCTCTGCTCATCACCTAGCTTTGCACCTGTGTTTGCAACAGTAGAGACTATTTTGTTCACCCCGGTGCCACCGGTGCCTGGAACGGCACAGAAGGCCCTCTGGGAATACGTTCAGTTGGTTCCATTGCTTAATGCGCACTTTGCAATCACCTGGACCAGATACTGACAAAATGAGGTGGAGGGACAAACAGGGACTTGCCTGCCCTCACTGCTTAGGAATATCTGTGTGGACAGGGGACAGATCAGGAAAAGCACACTCATCTGTGAGTGTGGGTAGCTCTTTGGGGCAACAAAGGGCGACTGGCACCAAGGAGTACATTTACTCCCTATTAAAAAAAAAATTATTTTGAGTGATAAGAATAGGTTGTAAGGTGAGAAGATGTCTCAGAAATAGTGAGAAAGCACACACCCATGAGTAGATCTGTAAAGAGGAGAAGCACTCTGGGCAGCAGGATTCATCAGTGCAAGGGTCCTGGGCCAACAGGGACTTGGCTGGCCTCCCTAAAAGCTGCCAGTGTGTCCAGAGAAAGGAAAAGGCGAAGTAAGACAGTGAGGGGCGTGAGGGCAGAGGAGGCTCCTCCAGCGCAGGCAGTTTTGTATTTTTACATCATGCAGTTTCGACTCACTGCCACATTGTGTAAAACGGAGATGCTAAACACACACTTCCTACACAGTGCTTGGTAGCTGGTAGATGCCTGACAGGCAGCTGTTGCATATTCTCTCCCCAGAAACACCCTCACGCTTGATAGAAGGTAGAAGTTGGCTGGAATATGCAGTTGCTGCTTCTCAATCCCAAAGGCTTATTAATAGAAATGGCCCAAAGTGAATATGAAGGGTCAAGCCCGTTCGAACGCAACTGTAGAATTCCCTGACGTTCTCTCTGCACTCAGGGCAGACTGTCGTGCCCC
>NW_004524653.1:4984035-5005699 GCF_000260255.1 Octodon degus
CCCGCCACCAGTGTGATCGTCAGGACTCTGGCCCTGCCAGAGCACGGCCGGCGCAGCAAAGACGTGACCTGAGCGGGGCCACATGGAGCCTGACCAAGCTGTGCCCCATGCTCCTGCGGTGGGGTGTCGCTCTGCTGGCTACGCGCGCCCCGCTGCATCTCAGGAGGTCACGTGTGGAACAGGGGGAGATGGCCACGGCCAAGCCCTCCTGCCCATGGGTGCCCGAGCCACGGCACTACCCAGCACCCAGCCCTGAGCTTCAGGTGTGCTCACAACAGAGCACGCAGAGGCCAAGGAAAAGGCCGCATTGCTAGAAGGCTTTCTCTGAATGTCCGGGCACATTCTCATGCGATTGAACAAGCCAGCCCCGCGGTCCCCTGTGATTGCACAGGTCAGCATCCACAGGAGTGCGTCCCTATACATCTGCTCCACAGCCCCACGCCTGGGAAGAAGACCCACGAAACTGCTTCATGGGAAAATACTCTGCTTAGGGGATGACCTAGAGATCTAAAGGAAATTCTCTTATTTATGTACTTATTTTAATTTTTATTTATTTTGTATTTTAGGACAGAGTCAACAGGGTCTCACTGCATAGATCAGACTTGTAGTAGTCTGCCTGTTTGCAGCCTTCCAAATGCTGGGATTACAGCCCGCGCCACCACGCCCAGGCTCAGTTGCAGTCTCAGCACTCCTGGGGTAGAGGCAGGCACGGCAGGCCTGGGGATTGAACTCTGAGCTACTTGGCAGGCCCTGAAATTCTCTTATGGGTTACTTAGCCTCTGAGAAAATATCTCTTCACTTGGAGGCTTAGGTCTGCGTGGTAGTTTTAGTGGCAAGGGAGTGCTCTACGAGAACATGGAGGTGCAAACCAGGATTCCCGCCGAGCGTACCAGCCTGGCATGGGCTTCTGCAGGACTGAATCCGCACTCAGCGCCACAGAACCCAGCTCGCTCTGCCCGCGTGCACTGAGCTGTCGGCACGCGCGCAGCCACCCCGCGGAGGGGCTGTGGCGCCCGTGGGGGTCTCTTCGCCCGGGTTCAGTACAAAGTAATAATCCTTACTCAGCTAGGGGGTGTGCCTCATACCAGGGGGCAACCCGGGAGAAAGGATGCAGCTCAGAAGACCACTGTTAGGAGAGCCATAGTGCATTAATACTACAATTAAATAAATTACAGCATTATAGATTTAATTGGTGGCTTACTCGGCAGCTATTAAAATGTAAAAGAATGTTTAATGATGAAAATAATATTCATGAAATTTTAAGTAAAAATGCAAAAATGAAAACAAATATAAGCAATATGATCCCACTAAAAAGATGTCTATTCATCCAAGCGCAAACATATATTATAGTTTATGTGACATAATATATAATATTTTATAATGTATGTGAATATGTGTTGTTATGCACTTGTATATCTATATAGTATTTTATATGCTTTATGCAATATATTATACAATACACATATTATTAATTGATATACAGTATTGATATATGTCTTATAAAACAAGAAAATCAACTTCACTATGCTACACATGATAATTACACAATTTGAGTGAATGATTACTTGTTTACAGTGCGTTTTTTACTTCTCTTATATATGTGTATATTACATACGTTTGAAAATACATGACACTATCCATTAAAAAATGTACATCTTTTGTTTCTTTATTCTTTTTGGTGTTTTTGAAACAGGGTCCCACTGTGTGGCCCAGGCTGGCCTCAGACTCACTCACAACGATCCTCCTGCCTCAGCCTCCTGAGTGCTGGGGCAACAGGCGGTGTGTACCACCATGCCCTGCTTGTTCCCTTCGTCATGTAAAAGTTGAAAATTATTTTCAAATGACCTTCAATGTTTCTGACTGACTCACAGGACAATGGGACATGCTTATTCAGATGGCAGTCTCTTGTGCAGGGCAGACGCTTAATTAATAGTCACTGCTTTGAGAAAAGAAAATGCAAGGTGAGGCAACAGAATCACCGGACAGGGGAACCAGCCTCGCGGCTCCTGCGGAATCCTGGGATCCTGGGAAGGACTGACACGGCAAGTGTGTACTCCATTCATGTCTCTGCCTACAACAGAGCGTACTTATAACTCCTCTTCCTGGGTGGGAGTGGAATTCTTCACTGGGAACTTTTATTTGAGAATACGGCACTGAAAAACTATTTATGAGATGTTTTTACTGAAGACTAACAAACACATTTAGGTTTAAGTGGACACAATTTACATGTACATACAGAATTGCTGGTATTTAAATAACTCCACATCTGATACTTCTGACTCACCTTTGCAAAATAAAAATGGTCCTCACGCATCTGTCCGCTATACCTTGCTGGTGCACAAATAGCTATTTCTGGGTCATGAAGCCCGGGGACTCTGCTTTGTTTTATAGAATTTCCTTGCTGCTCATCCTGCCCATCAAGCTGTCAGCTCTGTGACAGCAGGGACTGGGGATGCCTCTCTTCCCTGATCCCACCGCAGAGAAAATGATCAGCAAATACATGTTGAATCAATAATATCAACCTCAGTGGATGCTGCCTTGTTATATTCTTGTAGGAAAGTAGTATTTCAGTGAATGCACCCTGCCTCATACTCTACAACCATGAGTTGGTATATTTTCTTGTCTCTGAAGTTTTTCTAGGAAGTTTCCTTAAGACACTAAGTGGGGCTCGTGCGAATTTTGAATTAAAACAATAGAAACTCATTCTAGGAAACAGTGTTGGCTGGATTGTCTTTTTCCTTTGAAAGGCTGCTGATGTCTCGTCTCGTGGGAGCCAGAGCCACTGTCCCTGACAGCTAGCTCAGTCTCATGGGAGAAAAGAGGCCTCCTTGCTACAGTGAGGGGGCACCCAGGGGCAAGCCATGGATGACAGTGGGGAGTGACAGGAACAGGAAGTGCAGCCAGATCCCCCTAGCTGCCTTCCCTGGTGGATTGGCAGAAGCCAGGACCATTCTCTCCCTGCTTCACCCCAACTCCTTTGGATGGTTCTCGAACCACTTGCCGTGTTCCCCTCACCATGGCAACCCCTCATGTTCAGTGACTACCATCTCTCCTTCCACAGCAGCCCCTTGCCTGGTCTCCCTGCTACTTAATCTACCCCTCTTAGTCTATGGTCTTCACAGCTGCAGGAGTGGTCATCCTTGAACAGGAACCCAGAACAAACCCACACTACATCATTCTGATCTAGAAAGTCCTCCAGCACTCTTCACTGGAGAGGTACCAACAACTCTAGAGCAAACGCTGCCGCCTCAGGACCTTTGCACTAGCTGTTCCTACCGCTGGAAGGTCTCTGTCCTCAAATCTCAATATTCTCAGCCTTTCTCACTGGAGATCCTGCTTGCATGCTCTCTTCTTACAGGAGGACCCTGGATCTCTATGATAATATCTCTATGCACAACCACACCTTTCTTTTTCACTCTGCTGCACCTAGACATGTCCTGCTTGTCCCTCGAGCCGGTCTGTCCCACCTGTCAGCTGGCCCTGAAGGTGGGACTTTGCCCGCCCGGTTCTCTCCCAACCCCAGGGCTGAGAGCGCAGCACAACGCTTGGCACAAAGCAGCAGCTCCATCGATCAGTTCTCAGTCTACATAAGATAGGGCCACGGCTTGCAAAGCCTGTAATGAAAACTAACATATTTACAGCCCATTCTAAGCCAACAGGGACAGTTACACTCAGTTTGCAAATGAGGAAAGTGAACCTCAGAACCTAGGGTATCTGCTAGCGCCCCAGGCCTAGAAGAGTAACTGGCTTGCAAGCACTTGCATTCACTTTTTTTTTTTTTTTTTAGGTGAAAAGTTCTTTCCTTTTTAGTCTGTTTTTTAACTGTGTGTTTGTGATGCATAATAATTATATCCACCTTGGGGAACTGGTATACGTGTATGCGTATCACATCTGAATCTCTCTTCCTCCTTCATTGCCCCCAGCTCCGGATGCTTTTCCTGCCTCTAAAAGCCTACTTCTTTCTGTCTGATTCTCTCTCTCTAATTTTTCTCTTTAAATTATTTCTATTTGGGTTTCTTGTGATATTTAACCTTCCGGGCAAAGTCCAGGGACTTAGTCATTTCTACCCATTGCCTTTGATGAGTCAGTTTATTACCAAACACTGAATGGTGATGACAAATGGAGTTCACTGTAGTCATTGACTCAGCCAAGAGATGTTTACCAAGCTTGCGCTGTGTCCCGTGTCCCACCAAAGCTCTGCAGTAGATAGATCTTAGCCTATGCCACGTCTGCAGTCGTCATTTGCTATGCAAATAGTTTCAGGGTAGAGAGCAAGGCTGAAGGAAACTCTTAGCATTGAGCAGGAATTGCTCAGCATATTCCTGCCTGCATGCATGAGCCCTAGGTCTGCACAATCTCGCCTCTCCTCACAAGGAGCATGGCAAGGCCGCCTGTGTTCACGTGCATACACACCAGTGACACCAGAGCTGAGGCGCAGTGGTCAGGTGACTCGCCACAGAGGCGGCAAGTGATCGAGCTGATGTCTCTTTCTAGAATGTTCCACTCCTTTCACAGCACACATCTGCATGTCCATGCAGCAGGAGGCTCTCAGTAAGCACACATGCACTGACTAAGCCAAGTACCTAGCCCACCCGATTTATGACTCAGCAGGCCACCTGCTTCTAGCTTGGTTCACATATTAGTAGATCCCAGCTGTAAAAAAATGACTATTTTCGTTTTTGGAAATCAGTTTTACTATCTGATGGAGCAATAGCTTTTTGGCTAATGGCTTTGGAAAAAAATATATAATACCAGCTGTCAACTCAAATCCTAGCGCTTACTTAATTTGCCTGAATTAATCATGGACTTCCACTTTCTGGGAATGGAAAGTTACCAACATTCAGTAGTCTTCGGTCGAGAGTTTTTGATAGCCCCAAACAAACTGCCTATCAGGCACCGGTCACCTCCCTCTGTATGCATTTCTGTACAGGTGTGCAGCGTAGGACCATGGGGAAGCGTTCAGAACCTGTGTCGTCATTGTGGGTCCTCATGCAGACATCAGAGTCAGCGTACAGGAAGCCGAGCATCCGAATGCGCTGTGACATCACACGGCCACTTTACAGGAAACTTTTAAATTTTTGTAAGTAGAAAGAGTACACACTAAAATAATAATAAAGTGGCTGATGTGGCAAATACAGGAGCCAGCGAGCCAGTGATTTCAGCGGTTTCCTCAGTACCAAGCATTAAGTATGCACAGTTGTGTGTGCTGGGCAGCAGGAGAGGGAGTTCTCAGCACTACAGCGTTACCATGGTTAGGAGGTCACTAGGGAGTGGGGACTTTCCAGCGCTATCACTGTCTTAGGGGACCAGCCTCCCATATGCACCCCGCGGAAGAAACGTTGCTATATCGTACATGACTGCATTTGGTTCCAGGACAACATTCTGAAATCTGCATGCTTGTCACAGAGCAGGGAACCTTGCAGAGGAATTAAGGGACTTGCACTCCCATGCCACACCTGCGCCTCACTGCTCTGCTGCGGGCCTCCTGGGAAGTGGAGAGTTGGAAAAAACAAAGCCACAGAACTTAGGAAATCTTTACGCCTCCTCATCAGTTTTCACAGATCCCTATCATGCTGAATCCAGCAATGAGAAATAATCTCTCCCCAAGGTCTGACCCCCAAATGCTTTGAGAATGAATTCTTTGCTTCCCTCACCACACAATTATTCAAGAGCTCACAGAGCAATTGCTGGCCTCTGGAATCCTAGTCCAGATCTGGCCAAGGCCTGATGGATGGTCCTGTGTCATGACCAAGGGGTTCTTGCCATTTGGGAATCCAGAAGGAGCATCTTCTACCAGACAGGTCCTACGGAAGTGATAAAACTAGTCAAATTTCAAAGCTTCTCCTTTTTTTTTTTTTTTTTTAAACCTCCAGCAGAAAATTGGGCACATATGCTCATGAAGGCCACAGGGATTATGGAAGAACATCAAGTTGATTCATCAAATTAGCTCAAACCTAATTGTCCTGCATGACTGGCTATTGAACTCAGCAGCTATAAACCTGTCAAAAAGCCATCCACTCTCATGTTAAATAGAGACACAAAGTACTTTTGTTCAGAATCGGTCATTTGTTGGACTTTAGCCTGCTCAAGGTGCTTTGTGTCCTCTTGGAGGATTTTATTGTAAGATGCACAGAATGGAGGGATTGCCGCCAATGGAATCGAGTCAAGGGGCCAGGGAGATGGCTCAGTGGAATAAGCACTTCCTGGGCAAGGGCAAGGGCCTGAGTTCAATCCCTGGTTCCACCAAAAAACAACAACAACAACAACAACAACAAAAAAACAGAAATTGAGTCAAGCTAGTGGCTAGACACGCCAGCTTATCAATATCAGGCCAACGCCTTTTTCTTTGAAGACACATAAAGATGTTCAAGTCACAGGTTCCCCCATTTTCTATCTTTTTCAAAATTAAGCCTGCCAGACATGGGTTCTTTGACTTCTGTGATGGAAACTTCCAGAAATGAAGGCAACCCATGCACGGTTCAACTCTTTCGCTTCTTCTGAGTATCATGCATGCTTCTCCATTCTCCCAGGCAGTGCCACAGAATACAAAAGCTAAGCATTAGACTTTTTTTTTTAGCAGGAGAAAAAAAAACCCTGCACAATGCCAGGGTAAGACTTAAGTCTGTGACCATCTATGGAACAGCATGGCTTATGTCACCTCACTGTGATCTCAGCTGGCTGCGCCCTGCTTGTCCTGACACCTGCGACAAAGCGCCACCGTCTGTAGCCCTGCTCTGCACTGCTGACCTGGGGCTCCCAGCTGGGTTGACGGTTGGGGGCTCAGATGCTGTGCCTCTTTCTCTGCAGACCCAGATGGCTCCAGTTCGCTCGCTGCACCCCAGTCCAGGTCTGAAATTCTTCAACTGTCACCTCTCCCCTGTCTTCTTTTGGTGACTACTTGTCTAGTTCCTAATTTTTATGCCATTTTGGTGTAATCTTTCTCCTTTCTGTTATTGACAAAGACAGAGGAGGCTCCTTTAATTTGGGGGTGACTGACAAGTCTGAATGGTGTGAACTCAAATGTTTTGATTAACATCAGGAGTTCCCTCCAGGCCTAGATGTGACACACTGCGATGGCGCCTTCAAAGTGGTGAACACTAATGACCGAAGCGAGCTCGCTATGTGTTATTTCATAAATGATCCTTCCCAGAGCCCAGTGAGGAAGTCTTGAGATGGGCGAAATCTGCAGCAATTCCACCTCCAGATTTCTGTATTTAGCTCCAGGAGATAAATACACGAATGTGCACGTACACAAGGATGTTCATCTCAGTGTTGTTTAGGATGAAGTTAAAACCACAAATAAAACACATCCAAGTAAGTAAGGGCAGTGAATACGTTATAGGCGCAGTAACATATTTGTAGTCACTAAAATTTATATCTATGTATTTATTAACTGATTAGAAGAGATATTCATAAATACCAAAACAGAAGACTCAATTGAATTTTACTATGCTTCCTGCAATATGTCATATTATATATGTATGTCATGTCAATATATAATGTTATGATCTATCTATCTATCTATCTATCTATCTATCTATCTATCTATCTATCTGTCTGTGTGCAGAAAAAGTCATGAAAGAGTATAGTTCAAATATTAACACCACGCTATCTGTGGGTGATTGTTAATTTCTTCTTTATACTTTACAGTGTATGCGTATTCCTTCTCTAGCCAGAAGAAACTTGTGTTTTTATTTTAGAAAAGCAACGTTTGCTGTCTTGAGAATCTTCATACTCTAAAGCAGCAGCTCTGTCTCTGTCATTAGGATGAACGCAGCCAATTGCAGAAGACCACTCAAATGAAAAGTGACCAAGAAGCCCAGCAAGAGGTGCGATGCAGTAACACAAAACCTTTGGTTGATTCTTTCTGACCATCATCGCATCCAATCTGTGATCTGGACGCCAGTTAGAATTTTCCATCTGATTATGAAACTGTTGGGACTGGGGAGATGGCTCAGTAGAAGCCCTTCCCTGGCAAGTGCAAGGGCCTGAGTTCAATCTCCAGTTCGAAAAAAAAAAAAAAAAGAAAAGAAACTCTTAGGGAAAACCCAGGTTGATTATTTTGGAAGCCCATGCTCAGCTTCTAGGGACAGCAGAAAGCTTATGGATGGCCCCCCTCCAAAGCCACCCCAAGTGCCCGGCTTAGGGAAGAGCAACTCTGAGGTGGTCCAGCGTGGTGGTTCAAAGCAGAAGCTCCAGGGCCCATGGGCTGGGCTCAGATCTAAGCCGTACCCCTCATGGAGGGCGCGACCTGGGGAAAACCACTTAGCCTCTGTGTCCCACTGAGAAGACAGGGCTGCTGTTAACAAGAGCACGGGCCTGAGTGGTGAGCAGGCGCACCAGGAGACTTTTGTGACCTACGGCTGGGGACTGTACGAAGTAGCTGCATACAGATGTGAGAACAAGAGTGGTGTGAAGCACGGACATGTGGTACCTGGCACCCACAGCAGTTATTTTAATATAATCTGTTACTTTCCAACATTTAAGAGTCGGGAGACGTCACACAAATTTCAAACTCTGAAAATGTCCCAAGAAACAATCAACTTCCTCTTGTTTTGAGGGGGAGGTGCTGTCCTACTCCGCATCTGAATTTTGTTTTATTTTATTCTATTTTGTATTTTAGGGAAGGGTCTACAGGGTGTGCAGGGTCTCACTGCTAGATCAGACTCATAGTGATCTGCCTGTTAACAGCTCCCTAAGAGCTGGGATTATAGGCACGTGCCACCACGCCCAGTCTTGAATTTTGTTTTCATTTTCATTTCTGCCACACTGCTTTCTAAAAGTCACCCACGTGGAGCTGAGGAGATCACTCAGTAGAATAAGTGCTTGCCTGGAAAGTGCAAAGGCCTGAGTTGAATTCCTGGTTCTGCAGGACAAAATAAATAAATAAATAAATAAATTAAAAAAAACAAAGGTGAAAAAGTATTTAACCATTACGAAGACAACAATATGCATTGTATTAATTATTGAAACTGTCCTATTAATTGGTTTTGAAACTGTCTCATTGCTATTCGTTTCTCAATAAAATTAGTAAAAAATAAAATAAAATAAAATCACCCACATGATTCACAAAGCTGCAGCCTGTGCATCTCGATGCCTGTGTGGTGACTGATGACATGGAAAAATCAGTCTATTTTTTACATTTTCTTCTAATGAAACTGTTGGTCAATACAAATAATATTGCTATAAATATTTTTATGCATGATCAATAAGTAAAACAACATGTTGATGGGGGCTGTAAACCCACATGATTAAACTGTGAAGAAAAAGCAAGCTAGTGATAAACACTCAATTCACACAAGTGGCTGCTCTATGAGTGGGATGTGATTTATTGGTGGGGGTCACACAGGGAGCTAATTTATAGTTGGAATATTTGATTTGATGGAATGATCATTTTATTAGTGTGCCTTAAAATTGGCAGACATATTTTATGCATGAAATTACAAAATTATATGCAATTAGAGAATTTTTTAATGAACTAAGTAATGAGGGATCTTGCAACATGTTCTTATCACCAGACCTGCTAGAGAGCCAAGGTCTGCTCCGCGTATCAGAGTCCCCACTGTCTTCGCATCACCATGTCACACCTGTTTGCTTATTCATGTGTGTGACTTCTGGGTACCTTTTAAGCACTGTGAGTTAAAGTTTCCAGCTATTGAAGGTGAAGTTTATCTTCTCCAAAGCCCCTTCAGGAACCGGAAATGTGTGAAGAAGTTATTCCCATCTCTAGCACTTCTCATAAAAAAACAAAAAAACAAAAACAAAAACAAAAAAACCAAAACCAAACCAAAACAAAACAAAAAACCAACAACTGCTGGGAAACCTAGAGTGCCCCTCCTCCCTTTGTACGTCCAAGACCTAAGGCAGAACCTCTGCCAAAAATATGACATTGAGTGAAACAAAGCAAAACAAACCAGAGAAAACAAGTTCATCTTTCACCTCCAGTCTAGAAGTCACAATTTCCAGTACAGTGAAATCCTTCCTGCACGGGCAGCAGCCGTGAGTCATCAACACCGCGAAGGTGGGAGGCGAGGACACGACCCAGGTGCCTGCCCTCAACTCTGCTTTTGTTACTCTTAGCCGGCACAGGGAGCTGCTTTAGAGATAGCCCTGGGTGGGCTGCACTTCCTGTGTCCATACTGAGGTTAGTCCTGCTCTCAGTGCTGCTTGGGAAATGCTCCCAGGTGAGCGAGGATGTGGCAGAACTTCTGAGAGCTGGGCTCGCCGGGCTCTGGCCGCCCATGCTTCCATGCTTATCCTTGTCTGCGTGGGCTGTTCTGCATCCATAACGACCTCTGATGCTTCAAGGCCCAGGGCGCAGTGTGTGTCCCAGTGTCCAGGCTTCAGGACTCAGTGTGGGCAGTGTTTCCCCAGAGACATGTTTTTTCCTCAACTGCTAAGACTGGGTAAGGTACCATGATGCACACATGACAGTAAGAAGCTCTGTGCATACTGGATGAAGCCCTTTCTTTCTTTCTTTCTTTCTTTCTTTCTTTCTTTCTTTCTTCCTTCCTTCCTTCCTTCCTTCCTTCCTTCCTTCCTCTCTCTCTCTCTCTCTCTTTCTTTCTTTCTTTTTTTGGTTCAGGGTCTCACTACACAGATCAGACTCATAGTGATCCTCCTGTTTTCAGCCTCCCAGGTGCTGGGATTACAGGCATGCGCCACCACGCCCAGTCTCAATCACCATCTCAGCGTGCCCCGGGGGCGGGGCCAGCACGGCAAGCCCGGGATCCAGCCCCCTCCCGTCCCTGTATCTACCTAAGCAGGCGCTTTAATCAGCTGAGCTACCTGGCCGGCCGGAAGCCATTCTGTTTTGTATGTACATGTGCAGTCATTTTTTTTCATCTGTGAAGGACTGGGCCTAGATACACAAAGCATAGTAAAATCCATGGATGCTCTAGTTCCTTATAAAAAATGCCATAGTACTTTCATTCAAAATATGCCATCCTCCCGTACACTTTAAATCATTTCTAGGTTACCCACAGCGCACAGTGCAGTGTGAATGCTGTGTAGATCGTGGGACACTGTGTTGTTTGGAGAGTAACAACCAAGATGAAAGCCTGCACATGCTCGATACAGATGCAATTATTCTTCAAATTTTTTAGGACCCCACATTGATTGGCTCTATGGATGTTATCTTAGCCACGCTCTCGGCGCAGGGACAGAATACTGAACATCAACAACAGAAAGGAGGAGAGGTTTATTCGGGTTCGTGGCTTTCAGAGATTTCAGTCCCTAGTTGGCAGCCCCAAGATAGAGACGGCTGGGCGGGGGAGGACAGTGCGCAGCGCCTGACAGCCAGCAGCGGAGAGCGTGGGCGGAGCTGAGCAGGCAGGCGCAGCCCTCCAGGTCGCTTCCACCGAGTCTGCGCTTTGCGCCTCTTCTGACCAGGCTGACCTCCCAGCAGCTGTTCAGCTACTGAGTCGCTCTTGCACTAACAGCCTGGGGATTTAGAGGCCCCCATGATCCAGTCACCCCCTGTTACGGTTTGTGTCTGGTGTCCCCCGCCAAGTCTCGCGCATTCATGGGAAGAGGGCTTTCCTGAGATGGCCGGATCTAGAGTTTGAGACTGGTTCATTCTCTAATGCTGGGATGGTGGGTGTGAGTACTACACCCACCCCAGGGCAGGTGACCTGCATACAACACAAGGGAGGGAGACAGGCTTGCCCCTCCCTTTTGTTCTGGCTGCTTTTGCTGTTTGCCACTGCCACGGATGGTTACCTGTTTGCTGTGTGTCATCCTGCCTTGGAGATGGCTGAGATGACGAAAGCTACACAAACCTTTCCTCCCTTCATTCTGAGTACTGGGTATTTTGTCTCAACAACAAGAAAAGTAACTAAGATATCCCCAAGCCTCAGCTCTGGATGCAGGAGGGTTGGAGGGACACTCTAGATTTAAACTATAACAGGCTGATTATGAACAGAGAGTGCTGCTACACCCAGGCATATGCATATGGAGATGTGTTTGGGGACAGATGAATAAACACATGCATCTACTTTGAAATAGCTATGGACATCCAGAAATACTCTTTGGATCTGTAATTCTATGTTTCTAAAGTAATATGAGGATAATAGTGATAGATGTGTTCAAATGTTTTGCTCTATTTTTTTTTTTTTGTACTAGAACATAATTGTGAAAGTAAAAAAGATGGAGACAATCTAAATGTCAGGTGACAAAAACCTGACAATGAATTAGAGTACACTGGTCAATAAAAGATAGTTCTGTTATTGATTTTTTGTTTGTTTGTTTTGTTTTTGTGGTACCAGGGATTGAACTCTGGACCTTGCACTTTCTAGGCAAGGGCTTATGCCACTGAGCTATATCCCTGGCCCCTTAGTTGTTATTGAAGTTGAGGTTCTACAACACTATTTAAAAAACATGAAAACATCGTGAGGATTCCAGGTTAGCTCAGTTGTTTGAAGCCCCTGTTTCGGCAAACTAAGTCAGGCGCAAGGGACTACGGCTCGATCCCCAGCTCCACAAGCCGCACCCGACCAACCCTCAACTCAGCCTGAGCCAGCCAAAATAAAAAAAATAAAGTAAAATGAAAATATGAAAACATCTTGAACATGTGCGATTTACTCAAGGGTAATATTAGAAAATAGTATATATTTCAGCACAGCAACATTTTATTTAAAAATGGCATAAAATGCACAAACAGGCAACATAGTGAATGACTCACAGCATATTGTAAGCAGATCGGGTATATCTTTTCCTTGGGGGAGCTTTCTAAATACACATGCCCCCTTTTCTGACACAAGGATAACGAGAAGAGTTTTTTTTTTTTTTTTTTAGTTTGCCATTTAAAAAAATTCTTTTAAAGAATTTGCTCAGACGACTAGGCATTTGGATTTCTGCAGGAGTCTTAGGGTCATAGATGCTGGGCACGGGGCAGGCGGCCACGGGAAGGTCGGCGCAGTGGAGAGGAAGCTTCGGCTTTTTGCTCTCCAACTGACTCAAGTTACACGGTCACAGTCAGAGTGCCTGGCTCTGACTTCCAGCGTGTGTGTGTGTGTGTGTGTGTGAACAGGAAGTTTTGGTCTCACTAACTCAGGGCCAGGAGTAATTTCCTGCTTAGAGAGAAAGAAAGTGACAGCATCTGCAGGACACATGGGACCCTCATCAGCAGGCTGCTGCTGCAGCGCATCCTCCTGCATCTCCGCGGCGTCTGGGGTGTGCCTTTCTTGGGGTCACCCTGGGAGGGAGAGATGCGTAGGTCTAGGGTGCAGGGTACAGGGACTTTCAGTGGCAGTTGAGAGCCTCAAACACAGGATCACCTTATGGAGAGGAGAAGGGAAGGCACATGGCTTTTATTTCGTTTCCCTCTGGGGAATTACAGCGGTGTTTCCCAAAGTGATTCTGCTCGATAGAGCAGCTTAGACCAGGACGTGGGTGTATACATCTGTGCAGCTTATTTCGCGTGTATGGAATGGTTCATTTGTCTCTTCAAGTAAAATAAAAAGTAGACTGACCAGTTGCCCTACCTTGTTCTCGCTAGTGTTGGCTGCAGGCACAGGGTGGGGTGTGCCGGGGTGACTGGCCCTGAGCACGCCCGCTCAATTTCAGCACAGAGCCAGGTGGCACAGACTGGGTACATCTACGCAGGGGGACAGAGGGACATTAGTGTCTGGGCTTAATGACAGCCATTTGGACACAGACCACTTTATGTGATATTTCAAGTAGGACAGCCATTTAAACCAAGTAACAACAACAACAGCAACAATCATTTGCAACCCAATATTTAAAGGCATCTACCGTGAAGTAATAAACTGAGGTCTTCAAAAATTATGAGCTATGTGCAAGGAGTTTGATTTCAACATAAAAAGCTTTCAAAAATGAGTGCCAGATTTTTCTATTTATACTATAAGAAAATAATATAAAACTTTACATATAGTCATTGCATATATATTGTGTATATTATACATTCACATACAATAGATAAAAACTTAATGTAAACATATATCATTGCTAGTCTATTCTGCACATAGTTTAAAAATCACATTTTTACAGCTCAGCGACACATGTATATAACTTACAGATGTCTGTCCCACCAACCCCAGGTCACGTCCCACCCACCCCAGGTCGCGTCCTATGAGTTCACTGGTTTAGTGTCCTCCCAGTAGGCTGCGATCTTTGAGGTCACAGACTGTGCATCCCACTATGCATCTCCCGTTGTTACATAGCACACAAAGGAGTCTCTCCACTGAAGGCAATGTCTCTCGAAACACAAATCAGAAAAGGCCAATTAAAAGCAGAACATATGCTTTGGCTTTCCTTAAAAACCCTGACCCACTCGCAATCATCCCTGTAGATCCCCTAGAAGTTTTAGGTAACATAATCATTAATTACATATTTTGGGAAAATATCAGGCCATTCACTGCGGTCCTAAGTACACCCTAACCCTCTCTTTCGGACTTGAAAAACAAGAGGGTGGAACAAATGCTGTCTCTCTTTTCCACCCACACTATTTCAGGAAGAAAAAAAAAATCCCCCCAAACAAATGGCCTCTCCTTTATGGCAATTTGTAGCCTGGAGCCAGTTTTTAGAGTTGAGTAATAAATCCCAGAAACACAGTGACTACAATGGAAAGGCTGACAGACATTTAACACTAATGGGGCAAACAGAGTCCACAGGAAAGCGCTGGAGTCAGATTCCCGCGCTGAACTGAAGGCCGGCTCCGGGACTGCTCGCTGGTCCGCTCTAACCCGCTGGACAATTTGCCTGCTCGGAGGCAGCAGAGTATTTCCCAACTACTTACAAACCGGGAGAGAAGAACTTTCCTTGATATTTCTGTTGCCTACGGGGTTGATTATCACCAAATATTCACTGAAATTGCTGTTGTTTTAACTCTAAAGAATGAATGTGACATTTGAACCATGGCAACTTGATAACTACTTAAAAAAAAAAAGCGAGATGTGAATTATAATACAGCAACTCAAACTTCAGTGAGAAAGGCTTCAGATGCTGGCGCCAGTCTCTGACTCCCAACACTTAAAACCTCTGCTTTTTGAAATGTAACTTACTATTGTGCGGAGGCTAATGATGCAAATTACAAGCATCACTTGGTCACTATTCCAAATACCAAAGGGAGCTCAGTATCTCTGAGCTCTTAAGTTTATGTGGGAGTCTTAATGTTTCAAAACTCAGGGAGAATGATCCTTGGGCGCAATTCTGTGTCCATCTTCAGGCTCTACTCTTCCGTGTGAGGATGAAGGCACTGGGGATGGTTTCTCTGACTGTGGGCTGGGACTCTTGAAGGGGGGAACAGCATGCCTGAGGGTCTCACACTGGGATCCAAGCGAACTTGCATCTTAATGCTCATAAAATATGAGGTGTGCCACACTCATCTCACGATCCCTTAGTTAGCCAGTCTGCTTTAGAATTCCAACGAGGTTTTCTGCCTGGGATTTGCCAAGTATGGAGCAGAGAGTGTTTCAGGATTGGGGAGAAACACTACCAGGAGATAAGCATTCGCTTTGGGAAGAAATTAGAAACAGTGGCAGGGCAGTTTGAAGAACACAGAGGTACCTTTTATCAATAGAGTTCCGAAAACCCAGTTTAGACCAAATGAGAAGCAAAACACATTGCACATCTTCATGGTACTAAAACCATTAGACCTATTGCTGTGATTATTCCACACAAATATCGCGGTTGTAGCCAAGCAAAGATGACATACTATCATCTTAGTTGATCCTTTAGGCTCACACGAAGCAACTCATTTTATCCCAGTAAGTATAGTCTGCGAACGGCAGCCTTCCCGTTAGGGGTGTACAGTGAGGCGTCTATACGAATAAGTACACAATCGTGCATCACCAGCCTGGGTGCCTCCACGGGAAGCAAGTCAGTGCACTTGGCGTTTTTCTGGGCACCTATGGGTTCGGAGGTAGATTTGCACTGTAAGTTTTCCAAGGGAGGACGAGGCTAGGGAAGAGGATGCAGATATATTTTTAAAAGATGCTTCCAGCTCTCGGGGACTCAATTTTGAAGCCCACTCACGCATTCTGCATGTGCAAGCACTTTCTCGGGGTATAATTTAAGGACAGTTTGAAACTTTGGCCCAATTTGATCAAATATTGATAGATGGTCCAGTAAAAGCGGGACGGGGAGCAGCTACTTTATTGCACATTGACACTGTAAATTTGAAGAGACACTGTCAACCTGCTGAGCGCTGAAATTTACTTCCTGAAAGACAGATAAATCCCCTGGCTAGCGCTGAAGACCTGTGTTAAATACACATACTCATGTACCTTATGTGTGGTCCTCCATGATAAATTTCTCTTAGAGTCTAGGAAATAGTTTGTATTTCCTGATAAATGTGCCCGCTTTTGCGTTAAAGAATAAGGGCTCTGTGGCTCATCCTGTTTCTCTTTTTGCCTTTGCAGCCAGGAACCTCTGTGTGTAATCAGTTGAAATAACTCTTCTTTAGTACTTCTGGTACAACTGCCCCTTCTGCCTCTGATCTACCCCTTCGTGATAAGCCTCCTGTTTTCTGCCACGCTTACTTTCATGGTTTCATTTTTATTTGTCTTTTTTTAATGGAAAGTCAAATTCTTTTGATGGGGGACAAAAAAGAGAAATAGTGTATGTCTATGCTCATTTTTTTCCTATTACTTGTCTGAAATATATCAAAGGAAATTTATGCTTAAACTCAACCTAACTGACATACAAATGCAACGTCCTCTCTTGTCATCTAGCTTCCACCCTAGTTGTAAGGACAGAGTCAGCCCAACATGTCATTAAAAACAGGACAAGTAACTGGGCGTGTGGAGCATGCCTTTAATCCCACCACTCTTGGAGGCTGAGGCAGGAGGATTACAAGTTTGAGCCCAGGCCAAGTACCGTACTGAAACCTTGTCTGAAACTCAACTAAAATAAAATAGTAAAAAGGCTAGCAATATAGTTCATTGTGAAGGCTCTGGGTGTAACTCCCAGTACAAAAACAAAAACAAAAACAGAGGTTCAGGTCCCCACCGAAATTTGCCCGGGTTACTGATGATTTCCTGCGACCCTGCTAAAGGCCTGCCACCCTCAGACCTTGTTGAGTATTTATAAAATGGGGATTAGAAATGCATGGTTCTCAGGAAGGTATTATGAAAAAGAAATGATGCCCCCTTCATTGGGAGAGGACAAAGTTTGGAAGAAAGATGTAAAACCCAACCAGATTGTGGGTCAGTTGTTCCATCTAAGCAGTTGCTTCTCAGTCCGCCTGGCAGGCTGCTTAGGAAGAGGCACCGCTGCGGAGTGCAGCCCCAGGGGTGGCTGACGCCTAGATGGCTGCGCTGCTTCTCCAGAAAGAGGCAGCCTGATCTGGCTGGGTGAGTGGTTTTTATTTTTTTTTCCTGTTGTCAAAAGAATAAAAATTTATTTCCTGTACCTTTACATGGTAAGTAATATTTTAGGACAATGTAGGTTACAATAGTGGGAAAATTATATGGTAGACATTCCAAACTTCAATGCCCTTTCAGTAATACAGGGCTCACCTAAGCTACTGTATTTCAGTGGTTTAAATGAGATAAAGCATCCACTACATTACACTGATTTCCAGATTCATTCCATAAATGAGATGTTCTGATATTATGATTAATTAAAAATTACTATTAGGATGTCATATGTCTTGTAATAAAGCATGGTTTCAAAAACTTCTGAATACTGCTGCTAATATAGGCTGATGAGTTTTTTTAATTAGTATTTTTTAAAGTTTTCCTTTCTTTCTTTCTTTCTTTCTTTCTTTCTTTCTTTCTTTCTTTCTTTCTATTTGGTACAAGATCTCATTTCATAGCTTGGACTTGTAGTGATCCTCCTGTCTCAGCCTCTCCAGCACTGGGGTATAATTTCACTTCAGCTCAGAAGAGTAAAATATAATTTTGACTATTTAAATATATTATAAGAGCAATTACATATCATTTGGGTGATTGTTTGGAAACGCTTCTTTCTGTCTTTAGTCTGAGTGCTGTCCGCCAGCACTAGGGGTGCGGAGGAGACAAGGGTAGAAATGCACCCTACGTAGCCCTGGCTGCCTCCAGGGCCCTAGGAGTCGCAGCAGCAAGTGGGAACTGCTGTGTGCCACCCACAGAAGAGGAAACTGAGGCACTAAGAGCTTTTTTTTTCTTTTTTTTTTCCGCCTGAATTCTAGTCTGCCCAGTGTTGGAGTCCAGGTCTGTTTCTAGAGCCCACAGTTGTAACAACTTAGACTGGTGCTTCCTCAGGAGGCAGAAGCAGAAGCAGAAGCAGAATAGACTGTCTCCATGAGATTCTGCTCCCCGAAATGCAGTATCACAGCGCAAGCTCCAGGCTCTTTCTCGTCTTTCGACGTTGGTTCCTCAGCCTTCTGAGCAGATGTGCGCCCCATTGAGCCCCACTGAGGCCCAGCAATTCTCCTAGGTACAAACTGTGACCAAACCAGTGGCCCAGGGAGGCAAGCCACATTTGTCTACTTCATATGTGACCGGGATTGTAAGAGCCAGGCCTGCTTCAGAGAGCCAGCAGCAGTTCCTGGAGCTAGTGGCTCCTAATTGCACAAACAACCCCAACCAAGGTGCTATTTCTTGAAGGCTCAGCCCCTGCTAAGAGCGTGAGCCAGGGAATCCACAGCTATCAAAGGAACACAGACATGGGCCACCTTTCTTTTCAAGGGTGCTGTGCACTATTTTAGGAAGCATCGATAAAACTAAGCAAAGAGGTAGGAGGTTAAAGAAAGGACTTCTTGTATGGAAAATTAAAACGGACCAGCAAAAACTGTATGAATAATAACAACAGAGATGATGATGATGATAGAAAAAGTGAAACCAACCAACAATGAGCCTTTCTTATTTACTTCTTTTCATTTTATATTTTAGCAACCCATGTTTGCAGTCAGAATTATTGCATTTATCATAAGGAGTTTGTATATGCATGGAGCACATTTTACTTCTTTTTTTCTCTTTTGTCTCCTGACCAAATACCTCTTCCCAGTGTTTATTTCCCTTGTAAAAGTTGTTTCCATTTTTATCTTCAGTGTCTCTTCTTCTAATCCTCTTTTCCTCTCTTCCCTCTCCCTTCCTACATCTCTCACTCCCCTTCCCACTTTGAAAAAGATCTCTCAACTTCCTGTTAGCTTTTGTTTTAATTAACGATGTCACATGACAGCGGCGTGCACACGCTCAGTCTGTCAGGTGACAGCGCAGCGCACAGCCCGTGATCATCACGTGACAGCGCCCGCGCAGCCCGTGCTTGTCACGTGACAGCGATGCGTGCATGCCCGTGTCCACAGCAGGGCGTTTACAACCGCTGACTCTTGGGATCAGCCTCTACCTCCCTGAGCAGATAGATTAGGAAAGTGTGACATCAACGCACAGCGGGGCACTCCTCTGCTGTAAAGAAGGGGAAACTTGAGCTGTTTGTGCAGCAATCGATGGCCCTGGGGACCATAAGGTTAAGTGAAATAATTCAGACACGCAAGTTTCATTGTTGAATGGTTTCTTTTACAGAATAAATCCAAAATACAAGTAAAAAGCCTTTCTTGCCTGGAAGAGTACTGTGCTAATGCTTTGCGGGTTCCTGGGTTTATTTTTTTCCTCTAGAAAAATCCTATGACTTGGTTCAGATAGTGTCCTTGAACCCCAAGAAGTATGGAGGCTCAGCAAAGCGAATTGCTTGTCTACAGGGATGAGCTTGGTAGAGTGCGGGCAGGAGCGGGGTCGCAGGCATTGCCTCTGGACCCTGAATAGCAAGCCTGCTCCTACCCGTGAATACCGTTCCTGTTCCTCAGTAGGTGCTTGCAGCCCGTCCACTCTCCTCAACCACAGAACCCCGGAATGATACTGAGTCTTAACCTAGCTGCCACCTCGGAGGTGACAAACTCCAGTGGCAAGAGCTATAGCCAGTTGTCCCCACATGGGGCGTTATCCACAGTGGTGTCAAACCAAGTTCTTAACAAGGACTCCAAGCCAGCGTTGGATGTAAACATCTAACGATGCCTTTAAAAGTGAAAAGGCAACAAACACACTTATTTTAAACTCCGGGTGAGCTGAACGCAGCAGGTCCGGGCCTCTCACTTGAAGAGCAAGCGAGCAAGGCTTCAGCCCACCGAGCCATGCGCTATGCGCCCCGAAAAAGTGAGGTCAATTGTGCCTTCAGTTCACAAGAAGAGAAAACATGCCCTCCCCCCTCTTTTTTTCCTCCCAATGCTTATATTTGTAGAAAGAAAGTCTGGGAGGAGAAGAACACTTTGGATAAGGAATGAAATGTTGAACAAACGAGAGAAAAAACTAAATCTGTTTGAAAATAGTCTCCCAGCACTAATGACTAGGGTCTAAAAATAATCTTAACATTTTTAAATTGGAGGAATACCCAGAAAAATAAATGGAAAGATAAACGGGGGAAGACGTTTTTAACAAGGTGAAACAAAATAAGTTCTCAGATTTGAGAACCTGAGAGGAGCATCCCGAATTAAGCCTTTATCTTTATAGTAGGAGAAATGAAACCAAAAAGGGGCTGGTGAATGTCGTACAGCCGCGAATGCATGCAGGAGGGAGATGCTGCCCAGGGAAAGCTGTTAAAGTTCAGTGGGACTTTTAGGTCACCTGATTTAAAGGCGTGGATAGGTTATGAAGGGACAAAGTCATCTCTTTCAGGGTGACACGGACATGAATGGTAGCTCTGAGATGCTTGAGCTTCCCAGAGGCAGGCTCACGTTTCTTGGCATCTGCTTTGAGGGACGATTTGTGGGCCCTCCTCTATGTCCTTTCTCCTGTCCTCCCCGTCAGCCTCTGGTTCCCATGAGAAACTGCAGCCAATCAGCCCATTTCCTACCCCTAAAAATTGAGACTGGTTTGGGACCTTGGCATGGGATGTAGGTGGCATAGTTCTTGTGATTATTCGCACAATTACTAGGAAAGATGGGCAAAACACATGATGCGCTTCTTGCTGAATGCTAGTGAGGAAGTTTGTAAGTCTAGGGTCTTCTAGCCAACATCTGGAGCCCATAAAGTCAGCGTAGGAGACAGAAGTTCCATTCTTAGTGACAGAATTCAGATGCCAGATCAAGCCTTCCTTGCCGCATGAATCACCTTTCCCCTTACACGCGTGAATACATTCCCTGTGATGTGAATGCAGTATCTCACTTTTAGCAGGCTTCTGTTCAGGCAGTGCTTGCCTCATTGGATTACAGACTTCCCAAAATTAAGGTCCATAACTTTTATTCAAAAGAAAAATCTACTTTGGCCAGAAACTGGACATGTCAAGATCAATAGAAACAAATTAGTCAAATATCAAGATTAATAAGTCCTTACAGGGTCCTGAGCCCAACAGGGGAAAATAGTTGCACTAGATAACTACTGTATGACTTGTTTTATTTATTTATTTATTTATTTATTTATTTATTTATTTAATATGTAAGCTGTTTCTGAGCTGTTTTATTTTCCATTAGTGATGGGCAATTAACCTGTCCACATTCATCCTTTTTTTTTCCTTGATTTTTTTTTATTGATACATTTTATATATACATAGTGATAGCATTCATCATAGGGGAATTGTACCTTGCTTCAAACAATAGTTTCAAGCATATATTTTTTTTAAAGATTTAAAATTTCTGAATTTAGTTCAACTTATAATACCACATTTCCAAGAAAAATGAACCTTTTGCAAAGACATTTAAATAAAATCATACCAAGATGCACAAAAATGA
>NW_004524653.1:5008109-5020609 GCF_000260255.1 Octodon degus
CCCTTTGTGTCTCTCTGGCAAGATGTTCTGCTCCTGAATCAGCTGGGTGGGTCTTGCCTCTAGCCTCTTTGCAGGGAGTTCTGCTGAAGGGTTCTTCACTGGGCCTGCACTCTGGGTCGAATGAAGATCTGTGGGCTCTGGGTGGTCTCACTCACTTGCCGGGCCTGTGCTCTGGGTCTATTCAGGATCTAGTGGTCCTGGGCAGTCTGTATGACTTGTTTTAAACTATAGAAGTTGCTACTGGGGAGCAGAAGAGAAGGTTCTTCATGATTGTGGTGGAGCTGGGGTGAAAGGAAGGCAATAAAAACTGCTCACATCAGGTTACTGGTCCTAGTAACTATGGTTCATTTTACGAATAGACTCCACATTTTCAAACCTCCATCAGATGCTGATAACTCTCACACTTTCCCCCGATCTATGCACTACTCTTTATTTCATCTACTTAATTTTAAAAGTTGGCTATTTTGAAACTTGAATATTTAGTAAGGCCTCAATTTAAGCAATATTATCAGATCATGATTTTGCCACATCAGATGTCTTTTTTAAATATACACTATAAGGAATATGGGATCATGGAACACTGAGATGTTTGTCCATATTCTACCTGAAATCATGCTGAGAGCCACCAGCATTGTTTCTACCCACTCTGATAGACCCTTACTAAGCTTCTACTGTGTCCCTCAAATGTTAACATGTTAGAGACTTAATCCTCAAATTTATGTTAATGGCATTTAGTGGCAAGGCCTTTGGGAAGTCATTGGGGTTAGACAAGGTCAGAGGGATGGGGCCCTTAGGGTGGCATTAGTGGTTTTTTTGCAAAGAGGAAAACAGACTCTAGCTAGTATACTTGCTTTGTCCCACCATGTGAATTCCTCCACCATGTTATGATGCAAAGTGGGGGCCACACCAAAGCCAGGCAGATGCTGCAGATATATTCTTAGACATTCCATCCTTTAGAACTGCAGCAAAAAGTCTCTGTTCTTTATAAATTATATGGATTTGGGTGTTCTGTTATAGCTATAGAAAACGGACTAAGAAAATGCTACAGAGAAAGACTAAGGAGATCTAGTTCATTATGACAAATGGATTGCATGAGTAATCACAAACATCAGACTTAAGCAAATTAGCGTTCAGACCAGTTCCATAACTTCCTAGGAGTGATATTGGGCAGGTTGCTAAATCCTTTGCTGCTCTTTTCCAGAAGTGGGGTTTCTGGTGCTCTTTGTACTACAGAACTGCTATCAAAAATCCACAAGGCCGTGCGCACTGCATGATCAACATTGGTGCCGGCACCTCATCAAAGCTTGGAAATGTTACCAGTTATGGGGGTAGGATAAGGATAACTCATATTCTGTAATGGCATAGAGTGTCCAGCACTGGGGGCATATGCTGAAGTGCTCACTGCCATTTCAGTTCTTCTCAGCCAAGTCCAAGGCAGGAAGCAGCTTCCACTTCTCCTTGGAAGTTAGCAGTAATGAGAAGGCGTCTATTTCCAGTTTGTGGTTGATGTCCAGCATGAGTTCTAAGCAGGTGTTGCATGAATTCTCCTTAACTGGAGGGAGGACTGTATATTATTTAGCCTCAGCTCCCTGGATTTGAACCTGGGAAGGGACCACCACCCTTCCCTTTTCTTTGATACGGAACATGGGCTGTGCTAAGTCACTGTGATTAGGGCCCCTTTCTTAGAGCAGCACAGCTTAGCCAATACTGTCTGATATTGGTGGATAAAGTGATAAATGGCCCTTTTCACTTATTATCTTACTTCCATTTCTTGACATTAGAACCTTCCGCAGAATTTTGGACACCATAAAGAGGGAAACTTCCTCTGGGGGAGGGGGCTAGAATGCTCCTGCTGGGGCAAGAGCAGGTCACATGGTGGAAGGAGGCCTTGCAGAGAGTGGTGGGGGAAGGCTGGGGCTCTGTTGGCTCTAATTGCTTTAGTTCCACTAATCAATTAACATTCAGCTAATAATCCTTTGCAAATGAGTCATTCTCACCAATTAAGGGCTGATTTGTTGCTGACTGCACCAGCTCGTGGTGAAGCTACCTTGTGCTTGGATGAAACCAGGGGAGTCCTGGCTGCTGTGATGGGAGGTGAGGGCAGCATGGGGCTCCTCTGGACAGTGACACGGGCAGGGGAGGAGGGCTTGGGGGAGGAGCATCCCAGGCAGCACGGCCTGAGCAACTGAACTGGAAAGTGAGTCATTCCTCTGGGTGAGCAAATGATTCTTCATCAGGCAGCAGGCTATTAAGCACACCTTGGTAATAAACGGATGATTTTCGCAGTCATTCTCTGGGATCCTCACACGTTCCATTTTTAAAGTTCCATGTTCCTTTTAGAGGATTCATCCATTAGGATGATTTACATCATTGAGCAGGGACAATGATGCCCTTTAATGTCAGAGGCAGAGTGTGACTATTGTCATTCAATCAGGATTTTTAGTATTTTTTTTTTAATCCTTCGATTTCTCACAAAGCCTTTGCACAATCCTCTCATCATGACCCAGAAGGGGGCTGTCCCCACATGCGTGTCCCAACCCAGGACGATGCGCAACTCGCAGCATCCTCCAGAATAGAGGCGAGAGAAGCGCCTGCACCCCAGTTCTCACTCTCACCTTCCTGACAGCACCGTGGCTGGGGAGCTCACAGTACTGTGTCACTAGGTGATGTTTACTTCAATGGCTTGAACTTGGGTTCTGTTTATTCCAAAACAAGGAAACCAAGGCCCTCGTCTCTTACTGTGTTTCTAACCTAGGCCATTGACATTTGCCAAAGGTGTAGGGGTGCTTGTGCTCTCACAGGGGGGAGACCAGAGGGGTCCCTGGGACCTTGTGTGGACCAGCCCTGTGGCTCTCAGCCTTTGGTGGTGCCACACTGCTGCCAGGTAGCTCTTTCCTGTGGGGTCCAGGCAATGAGAGGAACCTGAACACAGCAAGATGACAGAGTAGGATGGAAGAGCGGGCCCAGCTATCTGGAAGGGAAGGACAGTGTGGCCTCTGCATGTGGAGGAGGGCAAGATGGGAGCACCAGGATCCTGCAGCGAGGCGAAGGCTGAGGGGGTTAGGCTGTGGGTGCCCAGAGGGAAGCTACTGACGGAGAGCTTTGCTTGTTTGCTTGGTTTTGAGACTATGTCTTGCTAAGTCTTGCTAATTGCCCAGATTCACCTTGAACTCAACAGTCCTCCTGCCTCAGCTTTTCGAGCGGCTGGGGTTACAGGCAGCTGATCACTGGGCATTTTAAACACAAGTGTGACCTTGCAAAATGTACCCATGCATCCGCACAGTGGGACGGGCAGTTCATACTGTGCAAAGCAGAGTTCAGGGGAGGGCAGCGGGGAGGGAAGAGGGGAGCAGGATTTGGTAAAATGCCAAAACAACAAGGTCCCTGCGCCTGGCCTCGAGGGTTCCCACATTGCCTGCTACTGGAAGACACCCATTGGTAGGCTAAAGGTTTGTGTGCTACTTGAGCAACAGCTGCAGAGCACGGGTACATTTCCTGCAGCGAGAGAGGAAGGAAAGGGCTGGGGAGGTGTCGAGGACGTGGGACGGTGAAGCGTAAGGTGAGGCACAGTGCGATTCTCAGAGAACCCATGAGCTGGAGGAGACTGGGGGCCTCAGGTCACTGCTGTGTCCCCAGATCCCAGCACAGTTCCCTATTCATTCCTAATGCCTAATCAGTGGGTGGCACGTGAATACATTTCCACACATTCTCCACGTACAGGATGCTCCTCTCACCACTAAGCATGAGGCTTGGGCCTGTCTGGGTCCCCACCCAGCTCCATTCCTGTGTTGAAGCTCTAACCCTCAACGTGATGGGAATGGCCTTCGGGGTGCAGCTTTGGGGAGGTGACTAGTCATGCCAGTGGTGCCCTCATGGCGGGGAACACATTTCTCAGTGGCAGCATCCAAAGGTGTGTCCCCTCCCCCTGTCCCTCCCTCCCCTCCCTCTCCCCTGCACCCTCCTTCATGTGAGAACATGGCAAGAAAAGCGCCCCTCGGCAAGCCAGCAAAGAGCTTCACCAGCGCTACAACTATACTGGAACCCTGACCTCGGCCTTCTCAGGCTCTGGAATGGTGCACAGCCAGTGCTTGCTGCGGCCCCAGCCCCGGCACAAGAATTCTGTTACTGCAGCCTGCGCGGCACAGGCTGCCCGACTCAGCCCATTTTCAGAGCATCCGCAAGAGGTGGGAAATTGAGGTCATCTCCCAGGCAGCGGGGACTGTGGCCTTGTTTCATTCTTTTTTCCTCGGTGGATTCAACCCGGCCTGGCACATAGTAGATACGCAGTAAGTGCGATTTGAATGAGTAAACCAATGAGCCTGAATGCAAAGAGAAGACATATTTTGTTGTTGTGAGTTTTGTTATCCTGTAGTCAATGGGAAGCCGTCATCAATAATGAAATCCAGGGGCTGGGGAGATGGCTCAGTGGTCTAAAGCACCTACTTAGAACAAGCTTAGCAAAGCACAGGGACCATGGTTCAATCCCCCAGCACCACATGCCAGCCAGCTCCGCCCCCTGGTGGGCTGAGCTGGCCACACACACACACACACACACACACACAAATAAATAAAAATTAAAAAAAATAATGAAATCCATTTAGTCATTTTGCATATACTATGAATGATTACATTTAATCTTTACCATTGTGCTGAATTGGAGGAAATCTTAGCGTGAACAACAGGGACATAGCCTTATTTGACTGTGTTGTCCATAAAGACAGCATTAATGAGTCCACAAACAGCTACTTAAAACAGTGCCTAGGGCCGGCCAAATAGCTCAGCGGATTAAAGTGCCTGCCAGCAATAGTAGGGGCCGGAGTTCAATCCCTGGTCCTGCCCTGCCAGCCCCGCCCCCGCCCCCGAGGCGCGCTGAGACCACAAATGAGACTGGGCGTGGTCGCGCACGCCTGTAATCCCAGCTCTTGAGAGGCTATAAACAGGTGGATCACTACGAGTCCAATCTAGTAGAGAGACCCTGGATATCCTGTAGACCCTTCCCTAATGAAAATGAAACAAACAAAAACAAACAAAAAACAGTGCCTAGTGCTGTGAACTTCAGGGCCTGTGATAGTGGGGTGCTACGTGGTCCCGAGGCCACAGGCAACACTACTGAGAGTTTGCAAAATGAATATAAATTGAGAGCTACTTCCTGCTCATCCAGAAAGCTGCTGTCTCAGATGACCTCATTTCAAATGTTTTAGTCCCTTTTCTCTACACAGGTCCTCTTCACAAACCTGTTCTCTTTGCATTTCTACCATGAAGGGTCTTGAGTTCAAAAACTAGAGAGGGCAACGAGGAATGTGAGCGTTTCATTCTGGAAGCAGCTGACTTCTGCAGGAGAGGAGAAGCCATCGGGGAGTTTTCATTTCTTTTGGACAATGAAACCTTTCTGGGAGCAGGCGATGCCACAGCAAGACACAACTGTGTGGCCTGTCTGTGCTGTTGGTACCATACTCACAAAGTCTGAAGGCTGTCTGAAAACTGCCCTCGACCCCATCAGGCCATGTTGAAGCAAGGAAAACAAGACGCAAATATTGTAGATTTTTCCTGAAGCAAAATGTGTTCCACTCTAAACCTTGACTCCAAGGTTATAAGGGACAGCGACCATTCATGGTGTTTATTTTAATGTCTTTATTTGGCAAAATAAAAGAGAGAGCAACCTGGAATTAATTTCCCCAACACGTTGCTGGCTTCTGAAATCCTGAAAAGCAGGAGCCAAGGCTTTGGAGAACAGAGGTCTCAATGGGAACTCAGATGGGGGATGGAAGGTAGAGTGGGCAAGGGCAGCCCTGGGAGAGAGGGGAAGACTCCCTGAGTGCGTGCATACGTGTGTGTGTGGGTGGGTGGGTGCATGTACATGGGCATGCCGTGCAAGTGGGTGTGTGTGTGTGTGCATGTGTGCACATGCATGTGTGTGTGTGCGCGTGCATGCTAGGGCATGCTTTAAAGTGGCCCAGCTGCTGGGTGGCCTAGTGGAGCAACACCAGATCCACAATTCTCTGCCTTCAACGTGTACCTGGATCACATGGGACGGATCTTTGAGGATAATTGATTCCTTAGAGTTCCGAGTGGCCTGAGATTCAACAGATCCAGGTGACACTGCTGCTGCTGCTGCCCACATTCCAACTAATAAGTTAGAGGACAGCTAGGAGCAAGGGGCTGAAGAGGATGACATTACTGAAAGCTAACAGGAAGGGGATGGGGGGTAGAGAGAGAGAGAGAGAGAGAGAGGAGAGAGGAATGCGGTTAGACAAATTGACCTTAAGGTGCCTCCTGGGTGCCAGAGTGGCCACAGGAAACAAGGACACAGCCTACTGGACAGCCCTGGTCAGCACTGAATTGCCACGGGGCTGCTCTCTGGCACAGAGCAAATTCACAGGTGGAAGCTGTCTGAACAGCTGATGGAGCAGTGTCCTGGCCTGGAGCCTGGCGTGGCATGGCTGTTGCGGAAGACCCTGGTGGCGTGGCTGCCGAGCTGTGGGCCTTGCTTCTCAGCTTCCTGGGTCTCCTCATCTGGGATGTGGCAGGAATTGGGCCAGTCCTGTAACTGTCTGTAAGATGCACAGGCCCAGAATTTAGTAAGTCTTTTGGGAAAGCCAACAGGAATTGGCTGTGTAGAGTGTGGCAGGGAAGCCAAGCCACCTGGGTGTCAGTCACAAGGTGCGGCTCTAAGAGGTGGCTGCAGGGTCATTTGGTGTTCCCAGGAGAAAGAAAGCAGCTACAACTCACCACGGGGAGATTACTGATCAATTCTGATTTTCTTCCATGTATAGATGAAATACGTGGTTGTTCGGTCATGAAACAAATATTGCTTGAGACCCTACCATATCCTTTATATTAATTTTCTATGCACTTTTGAGTGCTTTTTGATATGAAAATTTATTTCCAGCCATGCAATTTGTTGATATACCTTCCCAGGTACAATACTGTACTATTCTGCTGGTTTGGATTATGAGAACTATACAGCATAAATGTAGGCTCTGACATTTTTTAATCAACAGTATAATCACATTGGATTAGATACATGAGCACCGCTGGTCCTGATTTATGGAAAACATTGGGTTTACTTCTCTGGCTGCAGTCTCATTGGAGATAAAAGTATCGATAAATAGTCATTGATATTAAAAAATGAGATGTTCAGATAAAACAGGATGTTTAAATTTAAAACCGAAAGAAGGTGACCAGGATGATTCGTCTCTCCCAAGATGCGGCGCGTCCAGTATGTACGCTGTGTGCAACGTTCATGCCTACTAGCCGCAAGCACAGCAAACAGATTAGCGCAGCTAATGGTGTTTTGCAGGAAGATAAGACCACACGTGGACAATGCATCTATCAGAGCCATCAAAAGACATTCATAAAGGAAGCTATTCAACCAAAAAGGATCGTATATGATATGCACTTTTAAATTTTATTAGTACTGTTTTTAAATATTTCTATGTAAATAGCCAGATTTGATTAAATTGTCAATGTGACTGGGCTTTTCCTTTTTTTTTTTTTTTTTTTGGTGTGTGTATGTTTGTGTCTAAGTGACTCTTATAGACACAATATAAGGGGAAAGAAGTTAAACTCCACAAAATAACATTTTCCTTTTTCTTTTAATGTCTTTGGTACAGGGTCTCACTACACAGCTCAGACCCGTAGTGATCCTCTTGTTTTTAGCCTCCCCAGCGCTGAGATTACAGGCATGTGCCACCACGCCTGGTCTTGGTGGCTGGTTCAGTGCACCCAGGGGCGGGGCCTGCAGGGCATGTGGTGCAGGGGATCAAAGCAGGGTCCTTGTGGTTGCCTAAGCAGGTGCTTATTCAGCTGAGCTATCTTGCCAACCCAATAACATTTTTCTAGGGGGCAAATAACTAGCTTAGGCTTTCAGTTGGTTGAAAAATAAAACGGATAAAATCAGAAGGTTATCACCAGCGACAATTTGTGAGAAATCTTTAGCTTTTCAGGTTTGTCAGTCCTAAAAATCATTCTAGGTCTTCAATTTACAAAGCAATAAAGTCATTTCATTCTACATACATCACCGCATTGGTGGTTAATTTGCTTTGTTATTTTAATAATCTCTGCAGTAGTAAAGCTGTCATTTTCCCTCCTGTGACATGTGTCTTGGTTTGTCAGAACTCTGCACATCAGCATTTCATTCTGTTTTGCTTTCTTTCCAACCCAGTTGGCCCAGCCAAGTATTCTGCTGGTCTCACTCCTAAAGGTCGGAGGCTGGGCACACAGAATTGTACTAGTGGGACTTGCAGCCAGCTGCTACTCACCACCGGACAGGATGGTCACATTTTCCTGGGAGTGGGCAGGCTGTCTCTCTCTCTCTCTCTCTCTCTCTCTCTCTCTCTCTCTCTCTCTCTCTGCTTCCTCTGCAAGGAGGACTGTGAGGGTATAATTTTGCTGATCCTGTCAAAATGGGGAAATTCTCAATGATCAAACTTTTTTTAATTGTACCACACAATGCCATGTAGTATGTAGATGCAGAGGGAGCCTGTCCCTTGCAGAAACACACCTCTTCTGTTCTGGTTAGGAATCAGGATTTCCAGGGTGTCCAGTGTTGGATGACTTGGTCTTGGATGAAGGAGTAAAGAGAGAGGACCGAGTCCTGATAAGGACAAGGGGTGAACATGGGGTGGACAGCAGAGCATGAGGTCCTGGATGGGCACCTTCCGTTCACTCCACAAGACCAAGAGAACCAGCAAGGGGGTGACGGAGACATAGTTCGCACCCTCCTTAGGGTCCAAGGTGCTACAAGCCCCAGCAAAGTGAGACCAACCAGAGATCTCAGAATTCCTAGTGCAGGTCTTTTTTTTTTTTTTTTTTTTTGAGAATTTTGTGCAAAAGGAGTTCTAGTTCCTTGGCTCCATGAATGGAGACAGTCAGGCGTCTCTGGAGGTTGGTCGATTGCCTTTCTGGAAGTTTGTCTTTTTCAGATATCTGCCTTCCACGGGATATCTGAAAATCTGAGTTCCAACAGAAGGTTGTTGTCTGACAAAGCCTTTTTTCTCGGATTTTCCTAAACTTTTTAATTAAAAATAATATGGTAAGTTTGTGTACCTGTTTTCCCCTTTATTTTTAAAACTTGAAATACTTGCCTAAGGTGGCCCTACTTTTCTCCTAAAACTGTTCAGATTCCTTAGGATTCTATCAGTCGCTCCTTTGAGTTAAAACTCTCCCAGTAAGCTCCGGTTTAGAGATTCATTGTGAGAATGCCTTCAGTATCAAGTGACAATTTTCCTTTTTGAAAATGACAAGGCTGTTTAGAATTCTTTTTTTCTTTTTCCCTTTTTGCCAAGAACATCGGAGTCTCAAAGTCCGCTTTCTGACTCCCAGGGAACAACGCTTCCCAGGCTGGGAAGCCACGGTAAGACTATCAGACACCTCCTCCCACAAATCTCATTCAATGAGGGGAATTTTCTATTTGCTCAGGACAAGTGAGCAATTCATTATTTCCATAACTGCCCTGCCCATGTCATTCCTGAAGAATACGCTATTTATTAACCACAGGCTTAAATTCAAGTGACACCCAACCCCCAATAACTCAATTAACCATGTTCTCGAGCTGCTTCTCTCTGTCCTCTCTCCACCCATGTTCTTTCTTCTGTATATTTTACTCTTAAAGAGGAAACACATAGTTCACATGATTAAGAAAACCGTGCCCTGGACTCCGCCGCGCACTCATTCTCAATTCCGGATCAACACCAGCTAGTTGAGGGTTTAGGTTAATCTTTTTAGCCTTGAATATTAGTATTAACTTCCACACAATGCAGCAGAATTGGTTTCCTGGTGGGGGACACAAAATACTTTCTTCTTTACAGAAGCTTGAGAAGGGAGAAAACCTTCCGCATCATTTGTAATTATGTAAGTTAATGCCACGAGCAAGAGACAGAAATCCAGCCACTGAATTGATGGCATTGAATTATTTTATTATTTTTTAATTGTTTTCATCTCCAGATCTAATTTGGGTTTTAGTCATTAACCATTGGTACGCTTATCACAGTGCAAATTTTGCACTGGATATCTGATATGCCGCTTGTGTGTGTAAAGATATACACACACAGCAAGGTGCAGACACACTACTGACATATGGGAAGATACATACACATCACACACACACACATCACACACACACACACACACACACACACACACACACACACACATCTCATTTCCTTGCATGTCCCTATAATTCCCCTCTATGGTTGTATGCATTCTCCAGGATGACATAGTTTATGCAAATATTTCCAAGAAATTATTTTATAAAATATCTATTTTTGTCACTCCCTGTCTTTCACTTTCAAAAACCTATACTTGCGCTACACTACTCTTTTTGATAACTCATTACGGGCTGGGTGTGGTGGCACATGCCATAATCCTGGTGCTAGGGAGGCTGAGGCAGGAGGATCACCTCAAGATGGAGGCCAGCCTGGGCTATATAAGTGAGTTCAAGGCTAGTCTGCACTACGCAGTAAGACCCCATCTCAAAAAAAACAAAAAAACCCCCCAAAAAACAAAAAAACAAAACAGCAACAATAGAAACTCATTATATTTTCCTTACTATCTAGCAAGGATCTACAAACAACACGAGACCAAAATGTCCTTGAGATCCAGCCTTGCTGCCTAACTTCTCCCTGACTGTCCTTCCTTTTCTTGTGTCGCCCAACTGTATGATCCTGTCTCCTGACGCGCACACCCTGGTCTCCCTCCACAGGGTCTTTGCACCTGCCATCTTCCTCTCAACAGTTCCACCAGGTTGCTTAAACCTGGTCCAACCCTGGCTGCCCTCAAGGGTCGAGTTAAATCCCGTGTCCTTGGGGAAACTATCTCTGCCCTTGGGTGAGGGCTTTCTGACACTCTCTCGTAGCCTTCACTTCTGTGATACAAATGACAACAGCCGTACACAATTTCTGAGTAATTACATGTTGTGAGAGCCATGAAGGCACTTGGCGTCAGCTTTGTGTTTAATGTACTTGTAGTTCCTGCACATAGTAAGGACTCAACTATTTGTCCAATGACTTAAGAAACAACATTTGAAGTTTGCACGAGTGAGCATATATGGGTATTCATTCTTTTTTTTTCTCTTCACCTCCCCTGACGTGTACTCGGTTGACTCAGAAAAGTCTTGTTTTTCTTTTTAATTTTTGTTGGAGCCCAAACAAAATAAAACATAACATGGCATCCCACCACCCAGTACAATCAGAATCAGGTTACGCAGAGTTCTGTACCAAAGGGAATAATATGAAAGAATGAAGAGTGAAGAACTGCCTCTAGCTCTACTTTGAGACCTTAACATGGGTTTCACAACCTCAAGACAAGACCCAGAATATCTGACTTAAATTGCATGGCTTCAAAAATTGACCATGAAGTATAGACTTGTGAGTCCCTTGAAAAACTGGGAGATCTGACCGCTCAGTCAGCACATCCCTGCATGGTGACTTCATGCCCCCGAGCAGGAGTGCTGTCTGCAATCACCACCACCCCTATTGCCTTGTGTTCTGTCTGGCTCCTCCCCTGCCTGCACCTGTGGGGGAGTGAGCTTGTGTTCCTGCTGTGAATTCCTCAACAGTTCATGGAGAATTCCTTCAGAATGGCTACCATGAAGTCTAGGTCTTTTCTTTATTTCTTTTCAGACATAAATATCTAATGGTTATGAGGGGATGAATTATTTACTTTAAAAAAAAAACTGTTGAATGAGTGCTATTGTAACCATGCTAGCAATTATTTTTCAGTTTGGATGAGAGCATTTTTGCCAAAACATGTGTTAAGTAAATTTTGGTGGATCTTACTGTGATTAGACCAACTGGTGCGTGAGTTATGACACTGAACCTCATAGACCATATTTTTTACAGCTGCAAACCTCCAAACAAGCATTCCAGTGAATTAAGTGGAAACTGAGTGGGTGCTAAGCTAGGCAGTTGGCGTGCATTTGTGTGTGTCCTTTTGAAAAAAAAAAGAATAAAATAAAAAGGGAAAGGAATCAAGGATTACAACTATTAAATACATTTCTCATCACCTTCTCTGAGTTGAACCCAATGTCTCTGCAGCTGAGATTCTTCTCCTGAGAATAATTTTTTGGATATATTGGAAAGACAGATAAAACATCATCAATCCGGTGGGCTTGCCCAATTTTAAGTTTCACAACATCCTCAAAAATACAGAGGAATAAGCAAGAAAATGATCAGACAAACTCTAGGGGAAAAGTAACCTTACCAGAGAAAGTGAAAATAAACCAGTCAACTAGTACTCATGAAGAGGGATTGTGTCTCCCCAGATTTCTTCTTCTGAGGATCTCAATCTTCACAGAAACTCCAGAAGGTCAGCATAGAGTATCTCTATGAACTTGCACGGGGTGGATTAGAACAGTCCCAGGGTAAATTTACCCACCCTCTCATCACCATGGAAGATAGGCTTGCTGCGGGCAAGATCGGCACAATCCCCAAGAGTTCCTGTAGAGGAAGCCTCCCGCGTGCCCACTCTGAGGGCAGCAGCCTTAAGGCCCTCGGTCCTGC
>NW_004524653.1:5025609-5031764 GCF_000260255.1 Octodon degus
CCTTCTTCTCTCCGAGTGGGGCTCAGTTAGCCTCCGAATGATGCACAGTGGGCACCAACCTATCAGAGATGGTGCTATCTCTTCCAATGTTAAGAGTAGGACATCCCGACCTTTCATACACATTAGTGTCAACCAGGGGATTATTTTCAAAAACAAGCTGGGTCACCACTACCCAGAAATCCTGATCCCAAATTTTCCCAAACAATGAGCTGAATGCTGCTGTGCATCTGTGGGTTTTTTTTGGAAGTTCTAGAGGTGGCTGAGGTCATCCTAGCCTCGAACCTGTAGTGTAGAAAGATCATCACCTCACAAGATGGGAAATTCCAACCCTTAGGTTGGCTGTTCTCTCCACTCTGATTGTTGGCCACATACAGCAAAGCTGGTTTTTGCCCACTTTAAATAATTAATTCAATCTGTTAGTCAGTCATCAAACCAGGCTCACTGAAGACCTGTCATGCCCTGGACCTTGAGCTTGGGGCTAAGGAGATATAAAAGAAGGAGCTAAACTCCTCTTCCAACAGCACAGTTCCTCCCCTCAACTTCCACCCTTTGGTAACCTTTACTTTTCCTCAGATCCCTTTTCACCCCCTGGCATCTGAGATGCACACTGGCTCTGCCCAGGAGAGCAGGCACTGGATGTTCCTTGCACACTGCTGTCCCCAGAGCCTGGAGCAGTGCTCAGCAGCAGGTGGCATGTGCAGGAAAGGTCTGTGTTACTAGGGCCAGGTAGTGCCATATCTGTGGAGGGTCAGGCTGACAGCCGACCTGAGGTACAGAGGAGGTCACCAGCCTCCCTGGTGTGACAGCGTGATTTCCAGCCCTGTCCCTTCATGCTTTTTGGTCTGAAATCATTGCCTTAAGTCTCAGTTGCTTTATTTATAAAATGTATGAAATATACTGGAATAATATTCAATGTGCAGAAAAATGCTTGGGAGGTAGTAGTTCTGCTGTACTGACTTTCTTGTTACCTAGAATGAAATAAACAGAAAACTATTCTAGAAAATTCCAGAACATGGCTGAAGAGATAAATTGAGTAGCCTACAATGTGCCTACAAAGCTCATAATTACAAAGCCTTGTAATGTGCGTCTAGTTGTTCCCTGGGCTGATATCGTAGCACTTTGGCCATATACGGACCTTGCCCTTAGTGCTTGGGACATGAAGGTGACAGGAAAGACACGGCCCTGTCCTCACCGAATTTACTATCTATGTGGGATGGATGACGGATGGGAATCAACAAAGCCAGAAACGTAAGTTTCTACCCCAAAGAGAACCAGGCAGGGCAGGGTGATACTTGCAGGCCTTTGTGGGGTTAGGGCGGGGTGTGTGAATTTAATGTGTGGTCCAAAGGGTGCAGAAGGCTGCACTGAGCAAGAGGCCCTGGTCCAAGACCAGAACCAAGTAGAAGCACCGAGAGGCCTAGGAGGCAGCCAGGATGGACAGAAAGAAACCAGGGCCTGGCACCCAGGATATGCGACTTTCCTGTCCCGAAGGAGGGCGGAGCCAGGCTCTCAGGGCTTCTCAGATCCTGTTGTGTGTTCAAATCACCAGGGCGGTGCTCGCTTCGGCAGCACATGTACCAAAATTAGAACGATACAGAGAAGATTAGCATGGCCCCTGTGCAAGGATGGCATGCAAATTCGTGAAGCGCTCCATATTTAAACAATAAAAAATCACCAGGGCATCTTGTGAAAATGCTGCTTTTTAAAAAATATAATCTAGGTATGTTTATTTCTTTGTTCATCATCCATTTGATACATCAATTAAAACAGTACGTTCCTTAGCCAATTTATAACTTTAATGAGAACACAGTATTCTTCCATTCTTCTGATGATCGTAGTTGATGATATTTTATCAAAAAATATGTCTTTCTAAGTGGAACAGTCATTTTCACCTGGAAAAGGTGATGGGTAACCCATTACTATCATAGACTACTGGACTATATTGGATTACTTTGCTGAATTCATGAATCTACCATATATGAATGGCAATGGAATACCCATCTCTGGCAAAAGTAAACAAAAAAGGGGGATATAAATGAAGGTCCATTTTGTGGGCTGTGAAAAAAATATAGGGGCCAGGGATAGATATACAGCTACTTTCCCTTAGTTCAATGAGAAGAAAGTTTTGAACTAATAGTGTTTAGACAAGATATCATGTCTTCATTTTGTACTATGAATAACTGTTATGAAGACAACAATATGCAATGTATTGATTATTTTAACAGTCCTACTAACCTGTTTTGAAACTGTCTCATTGCTAGTTCTTTCTCAATAAAATTAATATAAAAATGCAAAGAAAGGTAGAGATAATACAGAAAAACCCCCCAGAATTTTAATTAACCTAAAAAAATTGGAAAATGCTGCTTCTGATCCAAGTCTAGGTGGGCCAGAGACTGAACACCCTATATTCTGCTAGAGGACACAGGGGCTGCACCAGCAGGAGGAAGGTTTTAGGCCAAGTCTCTGTCCTAAGCGGGGGGCTCAGGCAGGAGAATTTTCATAACATTTCTCTGGACTTTCCGATTTCATCTTGCAGCCATTGTGGAGAAAATGCCTCTGTGTGGAGCTCTGGGAATCCTTTGGAAACTACTAAGATCCAACTGAAGTTCTGGCTCCTTCCTACCAACTTCATCTGACAATGGCCAGGTCAGTCCCAGGTGTAGGCATCAGTGCCAGGAACAGACTGGCCTTGACCCCCAGAAATCCCTTGCTTGAGAGCTGTACCTTCGAAACTCTCAGCAGCTGGTGGAGGACAGCCCCTGTGCCTGTGCATTCTTTTCTTTTCTGTTTTGCTTTTTAAATCAAGCTAGGCTTGCTACACACACACACACACACACACACACACACACACACACACAAATGGGGGGGAGAATCTTAGAAATGCAATAATAGCCACACGTGAGACAGAAATGAAGTCCTACAAACACTAATTCATCTCCAATGCAATCATTAAAGGATTACCGAATTAGTCTGCTTTTGTTGATGCTGCTAGTACCTGAGCGGAACCAGACTAGAAATTTCAGGACTGCTGGGTCACACGGTGGGATGGACTGCAGCCGGGGTTGTGACTCTCTGGCAAGGTGACCGGTAAGTAGCTAATGAGGAGCACAGTGCTGAACTCACGCACAGAAGGTGTACACTCAGGCCGGGGCAGTGAGGCTGGGGAGGTGAGAGTCCCTTCCAGTGATGTTTTGGATGACAAACTGAGATACGCATCTGCTGGCATGCAGCTTTTGCTGCATCTCTCGCAGGCCTGCCAATGTCTTGCTATGACAATCTGGGTGACAAAGATGCACCCAAGAAACGGTGTCCTTGTAAGCAATCCCAGTCGTTCTTGATGAATGTCCCCAAACAAAGGTTGCCCACTAACCCCCACGCTAGCAGCTCAATTTAATTACTCACCTCTGCAGAATTAAATCAAAGGTGGTTCCTATTATGCATAATTACCTTTCCAGCAGCTTGTATAACACAGTAAGTGCGGCGCTACTAACCAGGAGTGGTTCTCTCGAAAATTATAGATGCATTAGACTAAATCAACAGCAGTCAGGCATGCGGCCTCAGAGACACACAGAAGTCAGACCAGAGCACATGTGTGATGCATGTAGCCTGTCACACACATGGGAGTATATTTCCTTTACGGAGAAGAGTAGCCTTGGCCCACTACTGCGTGTCAAGAGTAAGATCCAAGAAGGGCCTCCACACCGCAAGTGCGCAGCCTGCTTAGCGGTGGTGGGCTTACCGCGGGAGAGCAGACAGGCCTCAGGTGGTGAGCCGGGGCTGCTCTGCACCAGTTCCAGAAGTCATCACCCAGCTCTCCCTGAGACCTCCTGCCCCCTGCAAGCGGGAAGTGTCGCCACCCTGGCTGCCTCTGACACAGTCATTTTTCTCCCGTTCAACCTCACTACATCTTTCATTCCTGCCACATGAAAACATTTTTTACATCCTTAGCATCTTCATCATTTCAGGCTTGTCAATTCCCATTTTCCCTAATTGATAAATAAATCAAAACCTGAAAGGAAGCGAAAGTTGGGAAGAGCCTTTGGCCCTTCCAAGAAGGGACTACAGTGAGTTGGACTTAGAATGTGGTTCTTCCAGTCCAGTGCCTTATTTGGAGATTTATATATATGCTATCCACTTTTACTTTATAAACTTGTTTTTTTATAATTTTATAAAAAAATTATAAACTTCATAAACAATTTTTTTAAAATTTGTGGATCCAGGATTTGAACTTGTGGCCTTTTGCACAGAACTGGATCACTAGTTCCCTGAATGTGCTATCCTCCTGCGTCAGCCTCCCAGGGGCTGGGATAACAGATGAGCACCGCTACACTGGCTTAAAAATTTGATTATTAAATTTGTGCCCCTGAACATAAGCAAAGACCTCAAAAGAATCCATTTCTTTCCCCAAGAGAAATGGTCTCTTTCCTGTGTCCCTCTAATGGTCCTACAAGTTGTGTTCACTCTCATGAAAAATCCACCACATTCAGATTTATGGAGTGAATATTATGGACTAAGCACATATTCAACACACTCTAGACACAATTGATATGAACCAAGTCATGACCTCCTTTTATATCAGATATATATATATATATATATATATATATATATATATATATATCAGTACTTAGTAGGTTAAACAACTTGTCTAAGGTCAGACAGGAAGTAAAATAGCAGCCTGGATTTCATTCCCAACCTCTTTGAGTTCAAAGGCCTCGACTGTAGCCCAAGAGAGCAGGGGCTATCACGTAAAAGCTCTGAACTTCGCCAGCCCAGTACTCACTACTCCTTATGCGGGAAACACCTCCTTGACTTCATTTTGGCGAATACACATCAGCCACCCCTGCCTCCTCCAGTTCTGGGTGCAAACAGGTCAAGGAAGGTTGACCAGAGGCTGCGACTGGGTTTGGGAAAACCACCCAAACCCCCCCAGGCCGGCATGCACATCTGTGGGGTCCTCGGAAGGAAGCCGCTGAGCCATGTGGATGATGGGCCGGGTGCCCACCATGACCACTGCACACAGAGATCCTGGCATGGGAGGAAGGAAAGTACAATAAAGAGGAGCAACTTTGAGCCAGTCCATCCCTTCACCCCTTTCTGTACTCGCTGAGGACGGCACTCACATAGTCACTCAAGGAATGGACAGTTCATCATAGGCCATGGCAGGATTCATGGAAATAAAACTTGGGCTTCCAAGACTGCTGAGAATATGCACCATGTGCCCCTGGAGCCAGACACATCTAGTCATAAATTTTGGTTGCACTCTGTATGTACCATGTGAGCAAGTTAGCCAATAGCTTGGTGCCTCAGTTTCCTGGGGAGTAGGATGACGGTGTGTCTCTCTCCTTAGCTGAAAAGAAGTCTCAGTCAGGACAAGTACACGTAGGATGTCTGGGGGTGCCTGACACAGACTGGACATTCAGGAAATGGTAACATAGCCTCTGTGATTATTTTAAAGAGCACAGCAGAGGGGAGGGGGTGCAGAGAAACCTGCTGGCTCTGTTAAGGTTGCAGCGAGCAGTGCCAAAGCCTGTGGGAGGTCAGCCAGGCCAGGTCTGAGGCTCTTCCCAGATCATTAGTCCTCTTAAGAGTTGACCAGGTGCTCCTGTGCAGGAAAGAGGAAGCTTGGGCTCAGGGGGATTAGTGAGAAGGGAAGCGAAGGATCCACAGCAAATGGAGATGGCGGTGGTTGGCTTGGATGAAATCTGGGTGGAAATTGATAATTAAACCCATAAATGAACAAATGGGCTTGAGTTCTATGGAGCCATGGATAGGATAACCTCATCACTTACCTATCTAGCCATTTATCTATCTACTCAGCAACCCACCTATCTATCTCTCATGTATACATCCATCTATCCATTCAACCCTCTACCCGCTCATCCATCCATCCATCCATCCATCCATCCATCCATCCATCTATCCATCTATCCATCCACACATCCATCCATCCATCCATCCATCCATCCATCCATCCATCCATCTATCCATCTATCCATCCACATATCCATCCATCCATTCACCCACACAGTCATCCATCCATCCATCCATCCATCCATCCATCCATCCATCCACCTACTAACCCATCCATCCATCCATCCAACCACCTACTAATCCATCCATCCATCCATCCATCCATCCATCCATCCATCCAT
>NW_004524653.1:5031864-5065311 GCF_000260255.1 Octodon degus
CATCCATCCATCCATCCATCCATCCATCCATCCATCCATCCAACCACCTACTAATCCATCCATCCATCCATCCATCCATCCATCCATCCATCCATCCAACCCTCTACCCACCCACCCATCCCTAGCCCTAAGCTAACACTAGGTGACTGAATTATTTTAGGCTCTCCACTGCTAAACTCTGAAGACTAAACTCTCAGGAGCTTTGCCTTGCCTTCCCGTGTAGTCCTAGCACACAGCACAGGTTCTTGGAAACAACAGAAATTAAGAAATATCTGAAGAATGAGTGAAAGGACGACCCCCAAGTACATATTCTTTCTTTGGGAAATTTATGTTCCACTAATTCCTTTGACTGAGCCACTCATCTCTTTCCTCCTGGAGTCTCCGAGCCCCTTGTCTTTTCCACTAGGAGCGATTCCTGTGCCCTGACTTCAGCACAGTAAACTTCTGGATCAGGCCATCAGCTCTGAAGCCCGCCGCCTCTGTGTTTCTCACATAGAAAATTAAAACATCTCCATCCACAAATTGTTTTTCTGAGTGCAGGATGTGTCACAGCAGTTGTCTGTATGATGACGACAACTATAAAAGCCCCGCCCCTTGTGTTCATTACTATTTTTTCTTTTAAATGAGAGGGTTCTTGCACTGCCATAACTTCAGTTCTACCTTGTGTCGGGGGTCTTGGGGTGGTGGTGGATGCCCCTGCTTATGTTTCCAGTTCCTTCTTTCCTCAGCAGGATAGCAACAGTGAAAAGATATTAGCTAGAAACAGTGAAATGAAGGCCTAAGTATTCAGGATGCAACGCAAATAAGTGCTTGTATCTATTTTCATTGTCAGAGTTGAGTGGTTTACTGGAAAGTCATACCAAAGCACAAAACTTCTCTTGTGGAGTGGATACTCGGAAGACCACGGTCTAAAATGAAAATCAGTTCACGGCTTAAAAAAAAAAAAAGAAAAAGAAAAATGAAACCCAAAAACCCTCACAAAGTGCATTGTTACACATTGAAAACATCTCGGTGTTCTTTAAATGTTCTGCTAAGAGTCGTGACAGGTCAGTCCCCAGGAAATGCAAGAATAGGTTATATTTTAATCAGCACACATAAAACACTGTCTCGAATGTTATGTCGCCCAGGGGAATGCAGTGAGTAGGGAAAATGTACAAACTCCAGGTCAGTCTCCCCATTACATCACTGTGAAAAAAAATAAATTTATGAGGTTAAATTATATGGATGTTATATATTGGAACTGTTATCCCATTCCCCAGTGAGACTGCTGGCTAAGACAGCTACGTTCTCTGAGAGAAATTTTTAAGTCCTTCTGTTGTGGTTGTTTTAATGGTAACTTTCACCAAAAAAAAAAAAAAAATGAAGACTTATTTTTTGAAGATATGACATTACTAAAAAACAGAACAAAGTCTAACATAAAGAAAAATCCAAATTTCAAAGGAGAGGGCACCTAAAATAGTTACGTACATTCTTCTTCTCTGTAGATGATAATGTAGAAGTTATTCTGTGGAACTTGCCCATGATTTATTTGATCTATTCCTCATCTAAGTGATTGGAAACACAGATGTTGATGCTACAGCTCTGCTTCCAGTAAATAATTCCTCAAAGGACTCACATTTGTTTAACCTTAGTCACAAGATGATAAAACTTATTAAACATTTATGGAAGCTGTGACACAATTCTGTTGGTTTATGTGCTTGGCAAGTTCGGGAACGCCTTCCCCCAACTTTTCCACCTTCTTTTTACCCCTGTGAAAGAAAAGCATCTTTGGGGACATTCCTGTTCCTTGATTACAAAAAGAATCTTTCCCTGCCTTCTTTATTTCTCCATTTGCAGCTTGCTGCAGTTTGACAGTAAGCAGAAGGGTTGCCATGTTGGTCTTAAAGCCTAATAATTAAACCAATGGGACAACAGGCAGGGTGCTCCTGCGGGATCCACAGAGGACGGAGCGAAACCCCGCTGGGAAACTGCTTTCTTAGCGTCCCTTGCCTGTCCCTGAGATAAGCAAACATTCTGGGGCACACTGTGCATGCGCTCATTTATCCATTCAACAAGATTTACTGAGAACTTGCTTTGTTTAGCCCTCTGGGCATAAGCAACATGGGGGGCTGAATATCCCAAAGACTCCAGGAGCCCTGGATCAGTGTGCCTGTGTTCACTTACGTGTGCAACCCTGACCCAAGCTGTGCTCCAGGAATTGCAAAGGCAGTGGTCCCCAGGATTTTGTAGTTTTGGGGGGAAGGCAGACAATGATGGAGAGATTACAGCAGGCCAAGAGACTTGCTTTCCAGAACTATCTGTTTATTATACATGGGCTGGTACTGCTGATTTTCTTGAGCAGGGTACATCTTGTTAGCGGTGGTCATGTTTTCCTCTCACCCAGGGCTGTTGTGGGGGTTGGGGTGTCCCTCGAAGAGGCCCCCTGGCTGAATGTGTTGTGACTCTGGCTTCTTGCTAATAAAGGAAGTCCTAGACAGCTTTGCAACCACTTCTTTACCAGCTTAGCCTTGGCAGGGACATGTGCATCACCCTAGTCACTACAAACACAAAACTCCTCTATAAGTAAAGCCTCACGCATAGTAAGGCTCCTCCCAGGACACAAAACTCACACTCACAACACACGGAATGCAACTGTATAGGAAACATGCATCACATATGGGTCAAACACAATTACAACTCACACCCACAATAGAACAGACCCACAGCACACAAACAATTCAAAATATACATATAACTTACACAACTCATACACACAGGGATGATGGGTGCCCAATGCATACACACACACACACACACACACACACACATACACACACACCCCTCAATTCTTAGGACCATGTTGGTTTCAGTTATGAAAAGCATCTAGAACAATAAGGAGCTTCTCACTCTCTGACCCAGTCTTAGTTCGTTTCTACCCCCAGAAACTAGAACTGTGCATCACTTCATGTTTTCTAAATCATATCAAAGTAAACTTTAGCCACATAAAATATTAAATCACAGGACTAACTATTGCTAATGGCGCACCTGTAACACAAACAAAATCTGGCCCATCTCTACATGCTTGGTGCCTGAGGAGCTCAGCCTCCCAGAGGCAGGAGGCGTTCAGCCCTCCGGACAGAACTTCTGAGAACAAACACAGTTTCTTTCGTGTTATTCATTCTTCTCCTTCTCCTTGTGCCTGTTCCTGCTGCCCCTGACTGTGGCTACTAGCAACTTCTCATTGTACTCTGGAGTCCAGCCCTGCAGATGGCTGAGTTACGGCCCTGCTTAGGGTTAGTGCTGTGCTGCGTTCAATGAGCACTTTCCTTACTTTAAGCAGGCGGGTAACAGGTGTCCACCTGGTGCGATCATCCGGCTGCATTCTCGGCTAGAGAGGCACGGGCATCTCCAAGAGGCCCAAAACATCTCAGAGAATGTTGCTTTTTCAGCCGACTCCCTAACCAAATGGAGTCATAGTGTCACAACTCTTTTTCTCTACACAAATTACTTACGTGACAATTATGCGAATTTCTAAGGATATTCAGTGCAGGACTGTGCATGTTCACAGACATAAACTTATTAACTGATAAATTAATAAAAATATATTCTTTTGATGAAATAGTATAAAACATATAAACGATAATTAGTTATATATACTTTTTTTTTTGAACCAGGGATTGAACTCAGGCCCTTGCACTTGCCAGGGAAGTGCTTATTCCACTGAGCCATCTCCCTGGCCTCGTTATATCTATTTTTAAACTTACCACCTCTTTCTTTTACTCTACCTACCTACCTACCTGCTTACCTATTTGTATAGAAACACAAACACAGAGTTTCAAAAAGTTTTCAGAGTACACTGTAACATTATTTAAGCAGTTCCATGTTCTTAATAGAGCCTGTCTCTGTGGAAAGGAAGGAAGTAAATGCTTGCTAGTTAGGTAGTAATATTTCTCTAAGTAGTTAGTATCAATCTTTTTTTTTTCTTCTTTTAAGTATTTGGTATAGGTTCTCATTAGGCAGATCAGACCCGTGTTCAGCCTCCCAAGCACTGGGATTACAGGCGTGTGCCACCATGCCTGGACTCGGTTGCTGGCTCAACATGCCTAGGGGCGGAGTCGGCATTGCATGTGGTGCTGGGGATTGAACTCTGTTCCCTGCAAGTATCAACCTCTTGTTCTTTCTTTCTTTCTTTTCTTTCTTTCTTTCTTTCTTTCTTTCTTTCTTTCTTTCTTTTTTTTTTTTTTTTTTTAGACAGGGTCTCACTGTGCAGCTCAGGCTGGCCTTGGCTTTACTATGTAGCCCAGGCTGGCCTCTAACTCATTGAGACACTCTTGCTTCAGCCTCCCAAGTGCTGCAACTGCAGTTGTGCACCTCCATGCCTCACTGAGTATCAACTTTTTAAAACCTTCATGACATCATGCAGAAGTGGAGACTCTTCTATGTCTGTTTTACAGGGCTGTGGCAAAGAGGTTTCAATTTGGACTTAGCTTCATTAAATATCTAATTTCTGTATATAAGAAACCAACTGAAGAAAGGTCCTCTTATATTTACCAGCTCTTTCTCTCTTCTATTGCCTCTGATAGACTATTTCCCCCGATTAACAAATATTAATGTCAAAATAAAATAAAAATGATAAAATAAGATGATAATTTCATTTGATTTCTCACTGGAATAACCGCAGGTCACATGGCTAGAACAGCAAGCTTGTTTTATTGCAAAGGTTTGTTCTAAATGTCACCCATAAAAACTAAACAATAAAATGTAAAACAACTTGCTACTAATAATAACTAAAAACAATTACTGATTTTTTTCAGCAAAGATCCTATCATGGTTTCAACTGTAAACAATATTCTCCCTCTGAGTTATGACCCCAAGATTGTCTTTTCTTTCTCTCTGTTATTCAAAATAGTCAGTGAAGTGTCACCTATAATTAAATGCACACAAATACGAGATATTGTTAGCAAGCCTGACCGTAAATATTGTGAGGGACTCTAACAGGGGAAATGTACAAAAGTAGCTTTTCATTTGCTAAAATAAATAGCAAGGGCAGCGTCACTGTATGTGTTCCATAGTTTTTGATGGCCAGGAAAAGGCATGGAGCCTACAAGAGATTTATGAGGAACAGCTGAGCAGCATCTGACTTGAGGACATGTCTCAGATGCTGCAAGGCGGCTTGAGCACGACCCTCACAGAGGCATCCCAGATGGACCCACCGAGGGCTTCGGGGCTCCTCTCCCCCCTTTTGTTTAATAAAACAGGAACAGATTTACAAAGATGTCATTGCAAACAGTATAGGAGATTTAAGGTTTCGGGGTTTTGTCATCATTGTTATCACTGTAGACTTTAATTTTAAAGATGGTGTTTGGAGATTTTGACAAGCAAGATGATCTTTTCTCTTTTATTTATTTTCCCTTTCACGCACTTGACTTCCTCAAGCCAGGGAGAATCACCGAATGCAGGCTCATGCCCTTGGCTTGCGTGCATCTAGCAAGATCATGAGTGCTTATTTATGTGACTGTTTGCAGTTAAGCGTCTGACACTGTACGAAGCAAGGGAGCCCAGTGTCTGAGGACCCGCACTCTGACATGCACCCAGCTCCCACATCCTGTCTGCAGGCTTGTGTGGTCTTAGTCTAGCTACTTGGAATTCCCCAAACTCCATTTCCATGTCTGTTCATTGCCCTAATATGAACTGCATCCAGCCCGTGGACTAATGTCTCAGAGAGACGGAACACAAACTACCTGCACACAGTTCGTGTTCAGGAAAATGCTGAACAGTGGTGAGGCCTCGTCCTTTCGGTTTGGCTGTTCTAGGACTCAAGGATCATAGCCAATCCTGACAACTGACTGGTGTGTTCTTCGTTATTATAACGTATGACACCGACTATGGGTCTTAGTAAGGACTTGAAGCCTATGTTATGCGAGAGGAATAAGAAATGCAAAGAGGGACCAAGAGAAGGAAAACAGGAATTATTGAAGAAAGCACACAGAAACATGCCGAAGGCCACGAAAAGTGGACGAGGTCCCAAGAATACAGCAACACAGCCAATGGTTTTTTGTGTTTTTTTTTTCCTTCTCATTCTGTGATGTTTCCAGAATTTAATAAAGTTTAAGGAGCAAAGAGCCAGATCTGGAAGGCTCCACTTGTTCCTTCCTACTGTCACTGACTGGGTCCCCAAGCTGCCGGCAACTCCCGAGCAGCCAGCACCCCCTTTACACATTTGCTGGATTTCTCACCTTCTATTCTGGGCTCTGGTGTTTGATGCTGTGACCAGGTAGACAGAATACATGGGTGGATGCATTTCCCTGTTGAAGGGCGGTAGGGAAAATGGTCCCTTGCCATTTCTGAAAACATACATGACAGAGAGAGAGAGAGAGAGAGAGAGAGAGAGAGAGAGAGAGAGAGAACTTATATTTTCATTGTTGCTAAAAGCCAAAATAAAATTCTCAGATAATTCTCAAAATAAAAGTCTCAAGTAATTTTTAAGATGTACATGGGGAGCATTAAAGGGAGAAAGATGAGGAGGAGGGTGGGAGAGGAAAGAGAGTGAGAGAAGGGGAAAAGAGAATGACTGTAATTTCCTCCCTCTCTCTGGTAATTCTGAGCCACAGGGAACGCTTTCCACGCCTGGTCTCAAGGGTCTCGCCTCACCCCACGCAGTCAGCATCTCTCGACTCCAGCTTGGGAGCACGTAAATTCACACCATCACAAGCTCTCTGCGTGATAAGTATTCCGGCTCAAGATTGAGAACCACTGCTCTATTCTAGAGGCCAAACCAAGAGATCAATCCCAGGCCCTACACATTCTCAACATTTCCTGGGAATATAAAAAAGTTTCTAGAGTTTTCCTCTTGTATTCCAGGAGGGGAGGTTCCTTCTGGTTTCCAAAACATTTTGAAGTGCCAATGAAAGCCTTCTCTTCCCTGGGCCTGTGGGGCCTGGGTGTGCCTCGGCAGCGCTTGCTCACATCGGGTCCCACTGAACCCCGATCACACCCAGGCTGGCACCCTTGTGCCCTCCACCTCACTCTACCTTCTCACATGCTGTGCGGTGGGGCCCCTCCCCTTATTGATTTCTTTGTGTGTTTCTTTAAATACCTTTCTGCTTTGCTGACTTACCTAATTTTATGTCCAAACAAAAAAATTACGTCTCTATATTCATAGGCAATGAATAAACCAGTATCCTCTGCCACCGGATGCTGGATACCGGGCCATGAAGATCTGAGACCAGCTGACCTGTTCACATTGTCCCTGGCACCATCCCTTGCTCAAGCCTCTGAGTTGGAGGTCCCTTCTTTCTGATGCGTTCGGGTGACGGAGATGCTGAAGACCTCAGCCTTTCTTCTTGGTCCCCCAGACAGGTCACAGTGATACTGAAAAGCCGATGTGATTTTACCATACAAAACTATGTTTTTCAAACCCTCACCAGTCGGATGACAGTGGTACGAACCACTTTGGGTTCAAAAATGTTCAAGGACAGATAGACTTTTCTCCTCACTAACGCAGGAAAAAAAAAAAAAAAACCATACCCTGGCGGGCACAGGCCTACTCAGGAGCTGTTGGGATTTTCCATAGTGAGAGATGACAGTTTGAACGAGTGGTCTGTAACCCTTGTCCCGAGAAACACAGCCCCATCCTCTTGGGTTTCTCCTTTCCAGCTCCAGTAACCATGTCAGCACCACTCCCTGTTACAGCATTCATTAAATACTACCTGTGCTCCAAGCGGAATGGCTATGTAAACAAAGTCATAGGACATCCACGCTTCAGGGTTGCAGCGCCTGAATGTCTTCGTTGATCTCAATCATTTAACATTCATTTATTGAGCACATACTGCATACAAGCAAGGCCGAGAGCTTGCTGGTGTTAACACGCCCCCCACAACTCACGGAGGGAGTTGTTATTATCCCAATTCTACCAATAAGGAAATCAAGGCATGGATTAGACAATTAGCTTGTTAATATAATGACTCAAATTTATCGACCACTTTCCATCTATAGGACACTGGGCTGAGTGTATTATCTGATTTATCTCAATTAATCTTCATAAAAACCCTGCGAGAAGAGTCCTTTCATTAGGTCCGTCCTGCTAATGAGGCACCAAAGGTGAAGGCGCCTAAGGTCACCGAGGACGTGGTCCATTGGCTGGAATGGAGCCCGGTCGGCTGACCCCAGGGCCACCTGTGCCCGGCTCGGAGGAGGGCGGCCTCCTGCCAGCTGTCATTTCAACCACAGAGAGGGCCCACTTTTCCTTGATTTCATTTGGCACCCCTATCAGACGGGTTCTGCCTGGAGAGATGCAGAAGGCCCTTGAGGGGCCAACTTGCTCCCGACCTCGGTGCCCAGCGCACAGCGTGGCAGCTGCCACAATCCCGATCTGGTGACTGGATGGGCGCAGGCCTCTGCCGACTGTCGGACCGAGCAGCACACTTGGGTCACGCCCTGGCCCTGCCTTTACTGCTCTGGGCTTCTTGCCTGCAAATAGCACGGCCTGATTCCCCACGCTGAGCCTAAGTGTCAGGCAGGAGGGCACCTGGTCAGCTGGATTCGAGGCTCTAGTCCCTGCACCCTGTGCAGGACCGGGGGCTCCGCTGCTCTTCATCAGATCTGCGACCACCAGCCTAAGGCAGGCAAGCACTCACTCCCGGGTGCTCCGTCAGACCCCCCGGCCTCTGCACCCAAACCTCCACCTCCACCTCCACCTTAACGGGTACACGCTTCTCTCTCAAGCACTTTTCCCAAGGTGATAAATGAAAGCTAAGAAGAAGGCGTTACCAGGAAACGAGGTCAACCCCTCAGTTTAACCCCTAAGCCCTTGCCGGCCAGGAGCGCCTGGGGGCGGGGCTTGAAGGCACACGTGGACGGGCCCGAAAGGCACGTGTGGGCGGGCCAGGCAGGTGCCCGAAGCTCAGTGGAGCAGTGGCTGTCCCCCAGGGTTAGAATAAAGGCTGCAGAAGCCCAAGTCCTTTGCTCCATCGGAGCCCATTTACAGAGTGAACAACGGCATCACGAAGAGCAAAGTATAAGTTTGTGACCGAAAGCAGCTTTTTGTCATTAACATTCTCTAACCTGGCACATCGTCAAGCACCCACGTGATCCTATTTGGTACGCAGATCTGCCAAAAATTCTAGATGTGTGAAAGAGATCCTGACACTTGAAAGTCATGATTTTGTGTACAGAGCCATGCACTAATGCAAGTACGTATTTATTCATTTACAGGCTCCTTTATTTATCCATTCTTCCGGCAATGTTTATTTAGTGCCTAATAGGTACGAAAGACTAATTTCTATAACTAGATTTGGCCCAAAATTCCTACAGAAGAGAAGCACAAAAGGATTGCTTACAGAGATTTTACGGAAACCCTGGGACTTCGCCAAAGATTGACCTGCACCAGATTATCTCACTGTCCAAGTCAGCTGTGAGGGTAGAGAGATTCTTATGCCCATTACACAGATGAAGACACTGAGGGGAGCAAGGTGAGGGACTCGTTGCCAAGCAACACAGAGGGCTGTGTGGGCGTGGAGCGGCCTTGCCTGCACGGGCTGTGCTTGGCACGTGTCTGCCTTCCTACAGCCTCACCCATGTCACACAGCCCAGCGCCAGCCAGTCTCTCTGGGAAGGCCCGACATGTGTGTTCCCTTCAGAGGTCACCTCTGCCTGCTGAGCATTCCATTCCCAGTCACTTGGAGGCTGGGTGGGCGAATGAACCCTCCTGAGGTGACCTCCTCCATATTCTTCAGCCCTGCCCGTGCATTTTGGCCTCCGGCCTTCGCACTCCTCACCTCCGGCGCTGGGACTCCTTCCCCTGCTCTGTGCTGGGCCAGTGTCTCGCTCTTGTGCAGGTTCCCTCAAATCTCCTCTTGAGAATTCCATCCCTGACCGCTCTGTCCCAAATAGCATTCCTCCCATCCCTCTCTACCTCAGTAATTCTCATTTATTTTTATCAAATGCAATTAGCACCATTCCACATCACCATGTCTTTCTTTGTGCATGAGCTCTTTATTATTATTCACAAGAATATTAGCTGCCAGGGGGGCAGAGACTCCTTCCTTTTCTGTTTTTCCTACTGCCATATCCTTAGCACTGAGAACAATGCCTGGGCCCAGTGCACATAGTAGGTGTGCAGTCGATATTTACAGGATAAATGCAAGTGTGAGGACATCTGAGGGAAGGGCCCTCTGCTCGTGTGACAGTAGTTGGCCTGAAGGTTCTGCCTGTGTGTCTCTAAATGCAGCGTCCTCACAGTGCTCTAGAGAGTCCCTGCCATGCAGATACCACAGTCAATACAGGAGAAGACTCAAAGGAGCTGAGGGTCTTTCTGTGGCAGCTCACTCTGGCCACTGTAGAGAAACTGTCACAGTAGATTAATAGCAGGGGCCTTGGCAGGAGGGAGACCTGAATTTCAGCCCCACGTTGGCCATTGCAGGACCTTATGTGACTCATGCCACAGGTTACCCAGCTCCTCCCGGGAGAAATGGGGATTGTGCTGGTCTCTCCTGCATGGAGCTCTTCTAAAGAACGAGATTTGGCTCAAGCACCCCTCCCAACCCAGCTTGCCCAACTCTCTCTCTCAATACTTTGCTTTTATAAAACATTTGTCATCAAGGAGGCCATTTTTTTTTCTCCCTGAAAATTATCTCTTCTGTTATAAATGACCTTATATGTTCTCTAGCTTTCCTTTGGTGAATAGCCCCTCAGATAAACCCCAGTCATCCAAAGCTTCCAGATCATAAAGCAGGACCTGGCACATAGTAGGAACTCAAAAAATAACTGCTGGTTGAACGAGTAAGGATCGACCCAGAAAACACTTGGGATAGTGTCTCGACAATCATAAGCACTTCCGGGAGGGTGGAAGAGATCATGACAGTTTTGTTGCTAGTGATATAATTACTGTTTCTTGGAAAAGAATATTTTTGACTGCAAGGCTTCAGATAGAGGCTGCCTCAGAACTAAATGTTACCTTTGGCTATTGTGTTTCCAGTTGTAAATATCAAAACGCTCCATTATTATTTCTTTCAATTCCTTGCACCCCTGCATCCATGATAATCAGTGGGTTGCTCATGTCCCTCCGGGTACAAATTCTCATGGTCTGGCTATTTAGAGCAAACACACATTGCGCCTACACATCCAGGTGGCATGCAACAATTTTCCAGCCCCACCCTCATAAAGGCTTTCCACGAACATAAGGTCTATGATTGCTTCCATTTTTCAGATTGAAAAGTCGGCATAAGGATATGAACAGTGTACTCAAACTGACCCAGCTGACCCAGAGATGTGAGCATGGATGGGCCTGACTCTAAAACACTCCTTCTTCCGCTCTGAGTCAGGTTTCTTGCTCAGAGCAGTGTGGAGTGAAGCAGCAGCCCAAACCAAGTCACTCCCTCTTATTCCACAGCTCCATCCACAATCTAAAATCTAATCCCAAGGGAGAAAACAAGGAGCCACGCTAAGCAGTGTACCCAACTTTCTAATAAAAGAAAACAGCCGAAGGCAGTTCTGCTATCAAACACACTCGGTGCTTTTCATTTTGATGCTTCTGTACCAAATGGCACCGAACACGTGGAAAACATTTAACCCTCTTCTATGGCATCCTCTCATCCAGCAGCCCCTGGGGTATCAGAGAGAGGCTCCTAAGCACATAGAAAACTCCAACACCCGATAAACAGAAGGATTTAAAGTAAGGCCCGTGCAGGGCAGATAGAAATATTATATGCTGCTGTTCTTGCTGGCATCGGTTCTTTCCTCTGTAGGCAACCTTGGCCTCTCTGTCTCATATCTGGATCTTCTCTGACACCAGAAACACCTCGTGGGTTTCTCAAGGTGCAGTACAGTGCTATGACTGTTGCTTGCAAATTCATTAGCAGCAGAGTAGATACTGCCAACTTGGTTTTTTTTCTCCTCATGCCCTTTGTAACTATTTTCATTAAAAACAGCAACTGCGTTCTGCCTGTCTTAATATCCAAACTATATAATTTCCATAGATGGAGCCTCAAGAGGAAAGCTCAGGGCTGGTTTCAGAAAATTTGTCCAGTCCTAAAAGCACTTAAATAATTAAACTCGGGGATCTTAATTTTTGTACAGTTAAAGCCGTCCTTCCCAGCACCTAGATGGTGACACACAGCTCTTCCTTGAGCATCAATGGACACTATAGCTTTTCAGTTGAGTCAGTCTTCAGAGAGAAAGAAGCAAAGAGCTAAAAATCTCCTTTAAAAATCTTCCCTGCTTCACTGCTTGTCGCCTGCCAAGAGAAGATGTGTAGTTAAAATGAAATGCTATTGTCCTCTCATCTTGGTGAGGTGAAGTTTGCAATCTTGAACCCTGAGCTCGCTCCCTGTCCAGCCTCCTTCCTGGATTCCTACTGCCCAGCATGCTCACATTTGCTTAGAAAAAGTTATGTAAAAAAAAAATAAGACAAGGCTGTGTCTGATAGCACCCTCCGTTTTGGGGAGCCAAAGAGAGCTTAGCAGACCCTGTTTTAGGTTGGGGCACTAGGTACTTTAGGGATACTGAGAGTGTTTCTAAAATGAGACAGGTGGAAAGAGAACTCACATTTAGACGAGCCAAATTCAAGACAAATGCTTTCAAAAATGATCCAGGTTTCTTTTTTTTCTTCCTATGTAATTTCTCTAAGCTCATTGTCTCTAAAACTTTCTCATTGTGCCTTTCCCTGTTGTGAAGCATAGCTAAATAATACCGATATATTAATAACAGGATTATCTAACTGTGCCTCTTGGATTTTAATTTCTAAAATTCCAAATAATCTCAGGCATTGGTTTTGGCATTGGTGGTACTGAGGATCCCCGGGGGATATCTTTGTGATAGGGAGGGAATGTGCAAGATTGAGAGAAGGAAGAAACAACTGGAAATTCCAAATGGTCATTTTAATGACTTTCAAATATCCCCCAAACATTTAATCATTTCATCGATGGAGTTTGCACAGGGAACCAATGCATCAGCAATTCCCACTTGCATCTCAACATTCTTTTCTGTGTGTCCGTGTATGTATGTAATAACATCTTCAGAAAAAGACCTGAGTCTTTTCTGCCTTTCTTGCAATGAATCCTCAGACAAAATGAGCAGCAGGAACACAGCCACATGTTGGAGACACTCCCCTTGCGCGCACGAGTTAGAGCCAGAACTGGGTGTTGGCAGAGATGCTTTTCCCTAAGTCTGCAGTTCGTAGCAGTGGACAGTTGGACTCTGAAGTCTCTAGTTTTTATTATTGTTTCCAAGGCCTGGTGTTCCTTAAAATCTGTTTTAAATGCTACTCTTATATGTTTGAAAAAAAGTTCCTAAAACAGACTGAAAGGTCAGAAATGTGGGTGCGTTTGTGTATGTGTGTGTGTGTGTGTGTGTGTGTGTGTGTGTAGGGAGAGAGAGAGAGAGAGAGAGAGAGAGAGAGAGAGAGAGAGATACACAGAGAGAGACAGAGACAGAGAGACAGAAAGCGAGAGAGACAGAGACACAGAGAGAGAGAGAGAGCTAAGTCCAGTACAAATAATGTTATATTTCAGAAATTCATGAATATACAGTACTTTTCTTTCTTTCTTGCAATATTCCAATAATCAAAAAAGCACCCTACATAGGGTGATTTCTTACATTCACAGGATAACTAAGGGCCTCTATAATCGAAGAACTACTTGCCAATGGCCACAAGAATTTCTAACTTTAAATGGAACCTGTGAAGCTTAAACATTTTTTAAAAGCACAGTATAAACTGTTACAGATTACTGAAAATAGACATAAAATTCTTCTCTAGCCTGAGCAGAGTACATGAAGGTAGGATCCGAGCTCTCCTTGATTACAGACTACAGTAAAAGACATTCAGTATTTATCACAACATTAGAAAATTAAAATAAATTTCTTACAAAGAAATAATATAACAGTCTTCTCAACTTGCAAAGCAATAAAATTATTTGTGTGCCGAGCTTCCTTTAATTCCACTGTGATTTTTTTCTAAAAGTCGTTCAATTTGATTGTAATTAAATATGTAATGAAAAAGCACTGCTTCAGGGAAGCGATGCCAGACATTCTCTGTTAGTTTAATGTATTTCCAACTACTTCGCATCAAATGAAAATGATACTCTGTGTATGCCTGGCCTTAATATAGAATGTGTTAGGCAGGTCTGTGTTTTTTCAAAGGGACCTGGGTGGACGCAGGCATTGCGTTTGCAATGGAGCCTGAGTCCTCCCAAACCAGGACCCTGCTACAGAAAGTGCCTGGTGCAAATACGCTGGAGAGCGAGCCTCCTTTGGGGCATTTAACTCAGCAGCTAATTGCAGAGGTGTCACACACAGGAACACACGGCCTAGATCTTACCCTGCGCTGATTTTCCTAAGCTCGGGGACAGTGATGAGCAGAGGTACATTGTTGCTTTGGCCTTAAATACTGCCAAGCTCAGGCCCCTTTATAACTGCTCAGTCAAGAGCAAGATTCCCAAGTCACTGGGAAGAGAAGTAGACCCACCCAGGGATTAGCCAGTCTGGGAGAGCCCCTCAAGTGCGGGAGAGCTCAACTGGGATAAAATGAAAGCATAAGCCTCTGTTGGAGGATGTGGCAAAAGTCAAGATGCTTCTGGGCCGCGGCATGAGGGAGTAAGCTTGGCAGAACCGCGCAGCTCCCTGCAGATGCCTAGGAGGTGTTTGCTGGTGTGAGGATTTTCCAGGGGCAGCAATAGGAATCGAGGTCACTGGGCGAGAAAAGAAAACATAAAATGGTAGGGAAAATGCCCTGGAGAATTCTGAGGGGTGTTTCTCCCTTTCCTAGAAGCAGCCTCCGCTGTCCAGTTCCCCAGGCCTCAGAGCCCTCACTGTGGAGAAGTTTCCCAGAGTCCCTCTTGCTTACCTTACCTGGTTTCTGCTAGAGCTCCCCGTCACTTGCAATCTGCTGATTAGGGTTAATGCATTATGTCCTGATATGGCAGATTGAAAATGAAATCAATAAATGCCTAAAACAAATGGGCTTTTGAGATGTCCCATCCAATCTGGGTATTTAAGGGTGAGGCGAGAGGCAGAAGAAACTCAGAAAGGATAGGGGGAGAGAAAGGACCGCCTACGCAACCTAGATTTGTGGACAGAGTAAGTTCTAGGTGCCTGTTCTTCCCATTTTCAGGATCAGTGCCTGTGGAACTGGGGATCGAACCCTGGTCCCTGTACTTGCCACAGCAGGTGCTCAGTCTGCCGAGCTATCTTGCAGGCCCTGAACTTGTCTTCCTGAAGTATGTTTAGAAACAGTGAGGGAGTGAGGGAGTGTGGACAGCAGGACGGCGCCATTGGTCCCTGTTCTCTTAGCGCTTTTTCTCACTTGCCAATACATTAAAGGTAAACTTCCACTTTGAGCAGCTAGGCCCGCCCCTGTCCCGCTCTTGGGGTTTCTAGACCCTCATCCATTAATCCAGAGTCCTCCTTGCGGCGGCGAGGTGCAGCAGGACGTCTTCTAGGTCATTTCCGCCCTGTCGCAGTGTTCAGTATTGTCCCTGCTGACTATGTTTCCCATGTAAATAAACCTGTGCTATTAAGGTGCAAATTACAACTTTTAAGTAATGATTGCTAATCGTCTAATGTTTACTGCCACACAAGGACATTCGTGCAAACAAAATCTGCATTATTCATCTCATATTAAATAAACAAAACAAATTGAGAGAGCTGTTCCTTCCAAGAGGCTCTCCACAGATCGGGAGCATCAGAAAGCTTGGAAAGTCAGCAAGAAGGAAGCGTCTCATTGCTCTGGGGAGCCGAGGCCAAATCGGAGGGTTTATGGACAGCTTAGATGGCCACGTATCCAGGATCCCCAAAAGATTTTCTGTTATCTTGTGCCTGGCTGGCATGCATAGAAATACAATAGTTGAGGGTGGTGAAATGAAAGATGGACTACATATGCTTGTGGACAGTGCCTGAGGTACAGACTGATGGGAAGAGAAGGACTAGATTATGTCTGCAGTTGAAAAAACAAATTAAACACTCTGCATCCTACAATGTGCAGACAAATCAATGCACCGCTCTGTCTCACCCTACCTTCCTGCCATCGTCCTTAAATGAATCGGGGGGTGTGTGCTGGTTCATAATCCTGCAGTATTTTCAGGTGAGAGTGGAAGCATTTTAATGGCAAATGAAAAATATATCAAGGAAGCAAGCCAAGCACATGCCCAAGTGCAAACCCCTGGGGTACTGTAAGCTGCTTTCTAAACTTTTTTTCTTCCTCTTGCTTTAAGTAATAGTCTGGTGGAACAGCAGAGAGTCAGGAAGCCAGGGAGAAGAGCGTTTCGGAGGGAAATGTTCCGACCCCGCTGTTTCCTGGCACCCCTTCCTCCTGCAGGGGGAGGAATGTAATAGATCAAGACTAAAATTCCCCACCACTTGCAATCTCATCCTGTTGGTCCTATTCAGAAAGCCACTTCATTACAAAGTTTTGTAACTGAGTCCTTGAAACAGGGAACTTGAAACAAAAAAATGCAAAGGAATCTAATAGCCTCGGACCAGTTCCTGGGAGCGAGAGCTGCAGGAGGCCTCTGATTCACAGGCAAGCTTCTTCTATCTTCCATTATTCATTAATCAAACCAGAAATCAAGCTTTCAACATCAGTCCGTTGAAGTAATTACTTACAGTTGTGCCTTGCATTTAATTTTAAGCAGTGATAAAAGTTAGGATGGCCATAATCTCAGAATCCCCCGCTTCCCCTTTCCCGGATGTTAGCTGGCTGCAGCATGCTGAAGTGGCTAACTTTGCCTCTGAGGAACCACCTCTGGTGAAGCAGAGCAGGGTGCTGATGACCCCAGATGAGGGGAAAATACTGTAGGAAAAACTGTCTGCTTCATTAATAAGAGAGCAAATGAATATCCTTAGAATGGCTTCACTATCTACAAATGCATTAGTCCATTTTGGCTTGAAAGAGATTTCCACTTCTTCCAGTAAACATAAATCATGAAAACAAACAGACACTATGTATACAATAGGCCAGAAAACTGAAACTACAGTTACAAGTTTCTAACACACACACACACACACACACACACACACACACACACACACTACAATAAACAGATGAGCCAACACCCATAGATACCAGCTTAATGAAAGGATCTAATTTAAATAATGTGTTATATTCTATACACCTGGATCCTCATTGGTCCCAGGATGATTATAATCAAAGTAGTTCAGTTCTGAGTGAAGCACTTTTTGTAATGAGCTCACGAAAGGAGACATGTCCAGTCATTCTGGTAATTTAAATTACTGCCTAGTTGTTGATGGCCTTTACCGGAACAACAAGGAGAAAAAAATAATAATTTTCAGGGCAGTATCACTTCTTGCTGGATGGCAGCCCAGGGTTCTCTTTAGGGACAACAATGAGGATGTTATCTCAAATAAGCTAGCTACACTTAAACTCATGCTGCCAGGGATAGAAGAGGCAGGCTTACTCTTCCTGGGTCTGGAGGGTCACTGCGCATTCTCAGCACTGTCAGACTGTAAAGTTGTCTAAGTTTCAAAAGAGAAAAAATAAAGGAGGTATTGTTTTCAAAGAGGTAGCTAGAGTTAAAAAAAGGAAATACTCCACTGCTTCAGGGAGTTACAAATACATAGGTGGTAAAACTATTTTAAATATGTTGAAGGAAACAATTTCAGAATATACCAGTCTAAGCTTTATAAATGGCATTTCCTTATGCAACCTTAACCAACCTACAAATGGTTACAGAAGCAATTTCCTGCTCAGAAGTGAAGCTAACGTAGATATTTCAAAGGACAGGGACTGCCACGCGGGCTGGGATCGGGTCACGCCGGCAGATGAGTATGGTGGTCCAGCCCACGGAGATGCAAACACTAATTTTCCCCAGGTTTGTGACTAAATTTGAATTTCTCCTAAGGGTAACACAGCAAAGTTTACAGAAGTATGCCACCAAACTTCTCTCTGTGTTTCCCAGTTGGAAGAGAATAAAATGCAGTGGCGGGAGTGCGGAAGTCCAGCCTGAACTCTTGCTGCCTGAACTGAGAAAGCAAAGCCCGAGAGAGGAAAAGAGCAGAAAGACAACAGAACTCCAACTTTTTTTTTTTTTTTCTAGAGCTCTGATTCAACTAAAAGGACACAAAGAAATAAAAACGCCCACATGAAAAGCCAAACAAGATAATAATTGTGCATGTCTGGCTCCGAATATAGAGGGCAAGGCTTGCGTCACTGGCACTCGAGTTACCATGGTGAGTGATTTATTGATATATATCAAGAATGAATAGATCAAAGGCAGGGAGATGACAGGTGATCAATCAAATGTCAAATCAAAACTAGCAATCAAGTGGAAAGCTGATTTTTGCAGTGGGTGGGTCTGGCAGGAAAAAAAATGAACTTTCCTGTTACACTTCTGAGAAACAAAACCCCAGCATACTAGTAAAAAAGCAGTTGAGCAACCCAATAGGAAAAAAAAGAAGAAGAAGAAGAAGAAGAAATCCCTTGGAAGAGCTATTATAGGGATCCATTAACCTGTCCCTGTTTTGGTGGGGGTCAGGTGGTAAGTTAGAGCTCAGGTGGGATAGGTCCTACCACACACATCAATTTGCACATGAAGTTTGTAACTCTAGGTAAAGAAAAATCCATAAGTACTTAAATTTCTAAAGGAGCATCTTTCTTTCTTTCTTTCTTTCTTTCTTTCTTTCTTTCTTTCTTTCCTTCCTTCCTTCCTTCCTTCCTTCCTTCCTTCCTTCCTTCCTTCCTTCCTTCCTTCCTTCCTTCCTTCCTTCCTCTTTCCTTCTAAAGAGAAGACAGAAGATTGAATAGATGCCTAAGCATGAGTCCTTTTAGAAACATTCAAAGGTTGGTTCATCCCCTTCCTGGGGTGCTTTCTCTACGTTGCCATCAAAGCTAAACTCCCATTGCTGGCCCCAAAGCCCGCCGGCAGCCCTACAGCCCAGCAGCCCTGCAGCCCCGTTTCAGTGCCCCAAGCCCCGGGGAGGGGAGACTGTGTCCCTGGAGGCCAGGAGCTGCTGGCACTGACCACGCGGAGGGCCAAGCCGGTGGAGGGGCTGTCTCCCTATCCCGCACCCCAAATCCTCAGTAGGACTCTGGCTCCAGAGGCAAGAAGAGACCAGGAGAAAAGTTAGGGGTGGGGTAGAGGGTGGAGGAAAAAAAGTTTAAGGAGGGAAGGCTTGGTGGGTAGCTCCCCCCCACCCAGCCAGAGCCTGGAAACCAGAGGATGTGGGAGAGCTGGCAGGGCGAGAGGGGATGGAGTTATTAGAGGGGTGCCTGGAGCGAAGTCTCCCGAAAGCTGAAGGGGGTGGCGTCCCGGGGCACCCCGGGGCAAGAGGGCGTGCGAGGAGCTCGCGCAGGGCGCAGGGCGCAGGGCGCCGCCGGGCAGCCCGGACGAGCGAGCGAGGAGCGAGCGAGCGAGCGGGCGAGCCGCGTCTCTTACCTGCTGCCCGCCTGGGTGCCTGCTGCTTCCTTCTGGGCATCGCTCTACTTTCGCTCCAGTCTGACTTCTGGCGCCCCAGCCCCGAGCCGCGCGCGGGGCCCGCTGTCTCTCTCGCCTCTCCGGGTCTCCTCCGTGTCTCGCCCGGCGGCTCCCAGGACGTCACTCGGCCTCTGTCCCCCCGGCGATCCCCCCTGCGACTCGGCCACCGCGGGCCCGAGACCCCCGCTCCGGGCGGGCGGCAGACGCGGTGGCTGGTGCCGGCGGCGGGCTCGCGGCGGAGGTTGGTTCTGCCTTGTTTGTTTGTTTGTTTTGGGTTTTTTTTTTCCTCTCTCTGTTTTTGTTTTTGCTTTTGGATGTATATATATATTTGGTTTTGCTTTTTTTTTGTGGTGACTGGTGAGACACTTGATTTCTTTATTAAACATCCAAGACCGGGTTCAGATGGGAAGGACGACCGGCGCACACGCGCCACACGCACACGCGCGCGGAAAGATTAAGGAAGAAAAAAGCAATCCCGGGAAGGTAGTGGGCTTCTTCTTTTTCTTCCTCTTCCTCCTTCGGCTCTTTCCCTCCTCCTCCTCCAGCGCCTCCTCCACCTCCTCGCTGCCGCCTCCTCCTCCTCCTCCTCCTCCTCCTCCTCCTCCTCGGCTCGATGGCGGATCCGCGCGCGGAGCGATCACGGCCACTCGCGGTGGGTTTGTGGCTGCTGTCAGATCTCCGTCCGTGAGTGATATGCGAGAGGACAGGAGCGGGTTTGGGAAAGACAGAAAATCTGGAATCCACTCACTCACTCACTCACTCACTCACTCACACGCAGACACACACGCAGACACACACGCACGCACTCTCTCGCCTCCTCTCCCACACTCACACCCCCCACATGCGCGCACACACACACTCACACACACACTCACACACACTCACTCACACACACACTCACACACACACACACACACACACTCACACTCGCTCTCACACACACAAGGCAGGGCGAGGCGATGCCAGCAAACATCGATCCCGCTGAACAAACTGAACATTAACAAACTCCTCCTCCTCCTCCTCTCCCCGCGACCTGATGACAGGGAGAAATTTACTCCCCAGCCGCAGAGCGGCAGGCAGAGCGAGTCTATTAAAGGGACAGTGTCCCGCCGGGCACAGGGACTGGGGCAGAGCGCCCAGGCCTGCTGAGCCCGGGAGAGGCTTGCCCTGCTGATGGGGACTGTGCCCATCTGGCCCGGGACACCCCTCCGGAGGAGGATGGGGGCGGGGAGGAGGCCAGAGGGGAGCTGGGAAGGGGTGGGAAGCCAGCCACGAGAGGCTGCGGTTAAACTTGGATGATAAAGCCAACATGGGGAAGGGTGCCACCTGGGTTTGCTTGGGGCAAGGGAGGGAGGAGGGGACCTTATCCAGGGGCATCTCCCATACTTCCAGGCTTACATGCATCCCCCAAAATGTCCTGCTCACCTGCCCCCCTTTAACTTTCCTTCTCCTCTTCTGCCCACTGTCTTGATGAGCCAAGGTTAGGGTCGCCTTCTACAGAGGGCGCTCCCATAGACTAATGGGTATAGTGTTTTTGTTTTCTTTAAACAGTTTATTGAGCACCTACTCTGTACCTGTTCAGGAGACACAACAGCTAGAAAAAGGTAAAGTTCTGGCCCTTCGGTATGCATATTCTAATGGGGACAGCAGACAGATGCCCCTCATGTCTTGTCTTGGCTTAAATGCCACCCTCTCCGGAAGGCCCACCCAATTTTTCGTTTCCTATGCACCCCATCCCATTTCTCCATTTTATTTCTTCCCACTGGGCTTAGTGTGGCACGTGTTGTATGGAGTTGTCTATTTGGTGAGTTGTCTGAGTTCCCCTCTAGAGTAAAAGCTGGGCTGGGAGGAAGGGTTTTTACCTTTTTGGTTCTATAATTACCTCCCATGATGACAAAGCTAAAGACTCATAGCCAGGCTGCCCCAAACATTTGTACAATGCATGAGAACTCGGTGCCTGCACGTATGTCCTAGTTTCAGAGTGATTAAGCTCCACAGAGATGGGAAAGCCAGGCGGGGCTAGGACTGGAGGAAGATACCCACCCCACAGACCAAAGCCGGCCTCCATCCCTGAGGGATACTACAGGCCCAGTACCTTTCCAGGTGTTGGGGACCCATCTGAGAATGGGTAGAACCTGGGCCCTTCCCTTATGGAGCTCTGCTTCCAGTGGGAGCGACAAAGACTAAGAAGCAAGGGACAGAGGCAAAGAGGAGGCGCACTTTGGGCCACGGTGAACCTGGACTCGGAGGGCAGAAGGGTTGGGGTCAGGTGAGATTTCTTGTGGAAACTTGAGTCAAAACTGACTTCTAGGGCTGGGGAGATAGCTCAGTAGAATAAGTGCCTGCTTGGCAAGTGCAGGGTCCTGAGTTCAATCCCTGGTACTGGGAAAAAAACCAAACCAAACCAAACCAAACCAAAAAACCCCAAACAAACAAAGAAACTGACTTGTAAATGTGGAGAAGGGGTTAGGCCGAAAAACAACTCTGCTGCAGATTCCCTGACCTTACAAAGACAGGCACCTTAGAAGCATCTGCTTTCTGCACTAACCACCACACTTCCCCAGCCCCTCTTAAGATGCACATGGCTGGCTGGTCCTTACCTTGGAACAAGGGCCTCTAACCTCAGCACTGTGAACATTCCTGGCCAGATACCTCTTACCTCATTGTTGGAAAGGGCAGTCCTATATGAAGGAGGAGGTGTCACAGCCCTACCTCCTAGATGTAACACCTGTCCACCGGAAGTTGCGGCAATAAACATTATCACCACACATTGCTCAGTGTCCTCTAGCAAAATTGCCCTTGACTAAGTGCCAATGTCTTAGACTTTCTATATCAGAAATTCTAAGGAATAGACCAGAAATCTGCATTTTGAACAAGCAACCCCAAGCCCCGTAAGTAACTCTCTTATTTTCGCAGTCTGAGGCAGTCAGCAAAAAAGACCTTGCTTCTCAGGGCATCAGACAAACCCAGTCCTGCTAGCTACAACACTAAGGTGGGCTTAGATGTTCTTATAGTTTAGAGCCTCGATGGGTGATGTCGTTGTTGTGAGTGCCAGAATGTACTTTCACTCATCCTTCGCCTTATTCTTCCATTCGAGTCCCCATGGAAACTGAGACCTTCCTGGTGTGGCCTGGGACACCTCCTAGGCATATCTCACCCACCTGAAACCTTTGCCCTCCCTCCTGGGCAATGACCAGGAATGACTCCGTCCACAGTTATCTTTTGTAACAGTTCTGGGCTGTAGAAAACTCAACTTTCTCCATTCTCCTTGTCAGCTGCCATGTGTCATTGTCACCATTTACAAAGTGCTGTTTAATCACTTTTCACATCACCATGTGCTTCCCACCTCAGAGGTATAGTACAGGTTGGAAGTCACCCATCCTCAAATGGTCTCCGCCCACAATTAACACCACCTAATCCCAGCCTAGTCCTTTAACAACAGAGGCAGTGAAAATCCCATTTCACCGCTGACAATGTCAGCTAAAGATTATACATTCTGATTACCCAGTAAATCTTTACGGAGCACTGTGCTAGGGACTGTAGCCCATTATGCAAAACCTCAGTCTTGCAGATAAGAAACCACAAAGTTGTAGGGTCCAGGGCATAGATGTAAGGCTGGAACAGAAGGCAGATGGGGGCCTCAGGGAGCTCCGCATGAATTTGCGTGTTCTCTAGAAGCGCCAAGCCCACAGAGCTGATGTTTGCCTTATACTTAGGCCAATCCTTGACCAACACCCACTGTGCGGCTCATGTGCAGCAGGCATTGCTCCGAGCATGGGCCATGCTGCAAGGCACAAGTCAGGGTCCCGTCCTCCAACTGTTTCTATCATGATGACATCCAAATGCTGGGGACAAAGGAAGTGGCAATTTGGCAGCTAGATGTAGTCTTGGGGAGAAGAACGGAGAAAAATAGTACTTGCTTCTGAGCTGCAGAATTTCTCGCAGTTTCTCTCGAATGTTCTCAGAATTTTGCCTCCACTCCCTCCTGGCCCTTCTAGCTGGTGATATGATGAGTGTGTCCTGGTCACTCTTCAATGGCTATCTTTTGGCTGGCTACCTACATGTCCTTGAGCCCACACTTCTGGAATGTTCTTGTAGTAATTTGTATTTTTCCTGATTGCTACTAAAGAAGAACAATTAGTTTATTTATCAACAATGATGATTACAGCTTGTCTTAGTTACTTTTCTCTCACTGCTGGGACAAAATATCAGACGCCCGAAATTAAGGGAGGAAAGATTTATTTAGCTCCCAGTTTGTGGAGGTTTCAGGCCATACTCAGCTGGCTCCAAGGCAGAGTGGTACATGGCAGGGGACCGCAGTTCATGGTGGTGGAAGACAGCAAAATAGCAAGAGCAAAATGGAGGAGTAGCAGCAACAACAGAAACAGAGAGCAAGTCTGTCTCCCTTATGTGGCATTTGGGGCATCTGCCAAAAATCCCACCACTGGATCATGAGTTAATCACAAACTCAAGAAGTCTGCCCCATAACTGCATGGGGCTTCCAGGGGGCACAAACCATAATAGGGCTACACTGGTGGGATGCATCACAGAGGCCGATACTCAGAGGCTTTTGGGTGGTGTAGATATGATAGTAAATGCCTCTGAGTCACGCAGTGAGAAAGTTACTCCCTTTCAATTACCTTTTCACTTGAGAAACGCTCCATTTACGGTTGGGCATCCTTTCTATACATAACACCTGCCAACTTGTATTCTTAATGGAGAGCTCAAAGATCTCAGACTCAGACGCTCGGGGTGGAGCAGGTGTGTCTAGCTGAACTCTCATGAAGTAGTTGTTTGCATTGAGTTCACTTTGGGGCTACCTTCTATTCTAGTGCAAAACACTTTGCTCTGTTTGTGGCAGCAATCTGAAGTTTAAACACATTTCTTTGAACCTCAAAAAATAAATATATTGAGGGGCCAAGAAAGAGGCTGATACTCAGACGCACCTGGGGTGCAGGTGGGCATGGAACTGTGAGCAGAACGTGAGAAACTGCTACATTCATGACTAGAATTGGCCAGAAGTACTGTGCTCTACCGCAGGCACCAGCTCCTTGGGAAGCTTCTCCCAAGAACCGACCCCTTACAGCAATGCTATATCACAGTCTTAAGCGACTTAGGTTCTGGGGATCCTACCCTCGAATCCTGGGCTGTGTACGGGCATGAAGTGATTGGCATGACTCAACCACATGTCCTGGAAGAGCTGTTCCCACACCAGCAGAGGAGCAGAATCTCCTGGGGAAGGTTATTATTATTGTTCTCCTTTGTAAGTTAAAGAAACCCAAGCCTCACCCCAGACTTACTGAATTAAATCCCAGGGTGGGGCCAGAAAACCTGAAAATTCTATGGTTGCCAGGTGGTGCTGACGAGACACCAGGAGTGAAAGCCTTCCCTACACAAAAGTTGGGTTTTCATAGAGACATCTGAGAGTTGACTTTCAGAGAGTCAAGTCTGGGGAGTTTTACTGCACACAAGGAACACAAGCAAATCCAATTGCGGGTTTCCTTAGAAGGGCCAGCTGAAAGGGCTTCTTGGGTCCCCACATGCTGGTGAATCTCCCATTTACTACACTAATCATTTCAGTTGCTGTACTGTTGCTCTCTCACCCCTGGACTCCAAGCTAACGTGTTGGAAGCAGATATTTGCTGAGCTTCTACTGTAGGCAGGGCTCTTCCAGGATAGCAGGCTGCCCTGGAGCTTCTGCAGCAGCAGGCTTCCTCAACCACTTCCGGTCCTGCCTCTGCGATGAGGTTTGTACCCCAAGATTCTTCTTCTCAATCTGTCTCTAAGCTCAAAAGTCCCCTCTGGTGCCCGCCCTATCTCTCTGTGAGCATCTTTTCTGTGTACTTTCCTGTTTATTATTTATCTCCTCTAATTGAATGCTAAGCTTGATTCATCTTTGTATTCCCAAGCTCAGTGGGCTATTAGAGTTCAAGAAAAAGCTGTGCGCTCACTGAATACCAAGGCAGGCATATTTGCAAGGATGTACGTTCAGAGCACCTCAGGCCCACATACCCTGTTAGATACAGGTCTACTGCTCTGTTGCCTATTCTCCATTTTTCTGAGTGATGCTGTCACCAACTTCTCTGCCTTTTTACCACTTCTGCTAGTCTACTGTTTCCTTCACATTCTCGTAAATACCACCTCTTCCGGGAAGGCCCCCCCCCCGACCCCGGTTGATCGCATGGGATTCACCCTTCTCTAAATCATATTCTTTTACATACAGCACAGAGACTCAAGGTGGAGCATGACCCCACATGTGGAAGGGTGCTAGCAAGGAGAACCCATTGATGCTTGGGTGTCGGGAAAGTGGGCCGAGGTGGCTTCTGAGGGGCTGGGATTGTTCCTGCTCAGGGTTCTGGTCACCTCCGTGCATTCAGTCTGAAAGTTAATTCATTGCACAATTCCTATTTGTGCACTTTAGCACATGTGCACAACACCTCAAGAAGAAAAGGTGGCATGTTCAAACTTTGCTGCATATTCTAATCAACCGAGTGGCTCGCAAAGTCTCCAGGGCTGCATCCCGCACCAGAGGCATTACATCAGGCTGTGGAGGTGGGATCCAGCCATCAGGATTTTTTAAAGCTCCTGAGGGATTTTGTGTGTGGCTATGTTTGAAAGCCAGGGTACGTTACAATTTTGCCTTCAGGATATAATTCATTGCCTTTCTCTGAGGCCACTGAAGTCGTTTGAGATGTCTGTCCTCATGGTATTCTGTGCAAGCTTCCGGGTCGCAATCTCCGTGATGTCCCATAGTGTGACACCTAGTGTGGCCTTGCGCTGTCAGGGAGCGGGCAAGGGCGATCCCAGTACTGGAAGAATGTCAGAAAACAAATCCAGAGGGCTGATGGGATGGTGGGTGAGGGGTGGCGGAACGCAGCCCACTGGAGAGTTAGGGACAGAAAAAGGATCTCCGAGAAGGCGGTATGCAAACAGATCTAGAAGCTGCCAACCAGGAAGCAGGGCCGGAAATTGGAAGGGATAGCCCGACCTCTGCGGAAGGAGACAGCGAGTGGCTGCAGCTCAGGCTCAGGAGCGCAAGCAGAGAGGAAAGCGGACTCGGTGCGAGGCGAAGCGCTGGCTGGATTCGACCAGAGCAGCTCTATCCTCACATCGAGGTTGAATGTTATCCTTTCAGCTGTTGACAAGGGGTCATTCATTCATATATTTCCTGAAATCGCCTCAGCCATTAGAGAGAGTTTACTCTCCAACCCAGGAAAAACTATGTCTTAGTCTATTGAGTGGAAATGTGTTTTCTAAAAGCAGCCAAGGTTGACGACAATAAGGTTTTGTCGATGCTTGAGGCATTGGCCAGCTTGCTTCTAGGAATAAATCCTCTGCAAGTTATCAGGGTCTCGTTGGACAAACGATTGTGATCGGGCTAGGTGTAGGATTTTGCAACCGCAATTAAGTACTATGTATATTTTAAACAGGAGGACTGCTGAGTGCGCAGGTTGAGGACAGGGAGCTGTGAGATCTAACATGCATCACATTTCTCCCTGGAAGTTGGCCGCTTATGGCTGGTGACAGTGTTTTGCTGCTGCTGAAGATTCCAGACCGAGTCTCCAGCCCAGTAATCTATTGCTCAACTTCATTAACAGCAGGAAGACATTAAGTGAAAGTAAGGACCGGGACAGCCTGGGCACCCTTCAAGTCCTGGGTGCTGGTATATTTTATGCCACCTCGACTGTGCATCAAGCTCTACTCCCTGGACTCATTAGAACCATGTACCCAAAGGTGCCCCTCAACTCTTAGAAGCAAATAGAGAATGATATGATTCACTCTGAGAACACCTTTCTGTCTTATCCAGAGCATGTCTTATCTATTATGATTAGGCATTAAGCATCCTATTGTCCTGAAAATTTCATGAGATTCTCCCACTGCTTGCTGGGATTATGTCAAAGTGACGGGGTCTGAATGCTGTTTGCGCCCAACAATACAGCTTGTCTTTTCTCCTTAACCGTTGTGGGACTGTCCAAGAAAACCGAGGAGCCGCAGGCTTAAACGGCTGGAGAGGCTGGGCACGCGCCAAGCCTTCTTTCTAGCTGTGTCTTGTCCTTGTTTTCCCAGTGACAAACATCCGGGGACTCTGGGCTCAAATGCACTTGCGGCTTGCCGCTAGTTTGTTTGGGAAATGACGCCGAAACCTCCAGTCAGAGTAGGAAAGAGAGTTAAGGAATGGAAGGCAGCCGACTGGGGGTCTGGCAGCGGAGGGTTAGGAGAGACGGCCTTGGCCATGCTCCGTTCCAAAGGCGACAGGGGGTCCAGCGCAGGTCCTGACCCTCTCTACGGGCAAAGGGGCCGTGATGTGGGTGGCCGCTACACTTCCTTCCTCAGTGGCGCACGGAGATGTGTTCTGGATCGGAGCGCCCGGCCTCCTTGGCAGACCCGGTGCAGCGAGCCCTGCAGCCCAGCTCCGGGAACCATTGGTGGCTTCTCTCCGGTTTATGAGGCTGTGCTTAAGTTGGGCTTCTGAGTCCTTTGTCCTCCTGTGTGTGTCAGCCCCCTCTGTCCCCATGTGTGGTCATTTGTGGACACGGGGCCTCTTTTCTTCCTCCTTTCCGGGTCCCTAGTAGGGCCAAGTTCTCATTATTGTCACAGCTGGAGCTTGTGAGCAAGATCAGGCACATGTTCAGACATGTACGAGTATGTTCTTAAACAAAAGGTGAGACACAATTAGAAAATTAGGGTTGTCCCAGAAGTCCTAGGAGGTGATCACCATGTGTAGGCATCAAGGAAGAAAGGTAAGGGTGAGTTTGGAATCAGAGAGTCCAGCATTTAGAAAAGTATTTTCTGGCTTGGTCACATTTGCTGACCTCTTTAGTCCTTGGTTTTCTTTTCTTTTTTTTTTTTTTAGTCCTTGGTTTTCTAATCTGTGAAATGGGGATGACATCACAGACCCAATTAAGGTTGTAGAAAGAATGCTGTGAGCTAATATAAAACACTTAGCACACCAGAGCAGTGTGATCCCTGGAAGCACGTCCACATTATTAGCCTTTTTTGGACTGTTGTTTGTGAAGTGCTTTCAGATCTGAGGCCCAGCCAGCCAAATAGCTCAGTGAATTAAAGCGCCTGCAAGCAGGGGCAGGGGCTGGGGGTTCAATCCCTGGGCCTGCTTTGCTGGCCCCACCCCCGCAGCACGCTGAGACAGCAATTGAGACTGGGTGTGGTGGCATGTGCCTATAATCCTAGCTCTTGGGAGGCTGTAAACGGTGGATCACTATGAGTCCGATCTAGTAGTGAGACCCTGAACACCCAGTAGAGCCTTCTCTAAAATACAAAAATACAAAACAAAACAAAAAAACCAACAAAACAAAAACAAGACAAAACAAACAAACAAACAAACAAACAAAACCCCAAACAGATCTGAGCCCAGTCTAATCCCTAGTAAGCGCTAAACTCGCATTAGCTTAGGCGCCTACAGATGCAAGGACATGAGCTTAGAGAAGTGCCCAGCAACGCTCCACTAGCCCGTCGTGCCTGCCCAGCACCTGCTGCATGCCAGGCCTGCAGGGGCTTCTGTCTGCCTGCAGGGGGCGCGACGGGGAACCCTACATCTGCCTGGCTCTTACAGGTCTCAACCAAGGGCAGGAGAGGCAGATGACGGCACCACTGTTGTAGGCACTCGGAGGCTGAATGGTACTCAACCTTAAACAATCTGGTGAGGTGCGATGCTTCGGTTGTCTCTTGTGCCCTTAGGGAAACTGAGGCGTATGCAAGTTAGGTAACTTCTCCGAAGTTAGAGACTGTGAATGGGAAGGTGTGGATTCAGATCTTCCTAGTGTAGTGCTGGCTGTGTGCACTTAGTCCCCGTGCACTGAAGCCTCTGACCTATATTGTGCTCCCGTGACTTCTGGGTCACCGAATGCCTCGTCCTGCTCACACTTTGGCTTTGGAGAGTCTTATGCCAGCGCGATATCTCCCAGAGAGCTCAGCAGATTCCTGAGCCCTACCTCTGGAGCCTGATTTGGCAGATCTCTGGCAGTGGGGTAGCTAAGAGGTCTGAGAATGTGTATTTATTTGTTTGGGTGTTTTGGCGGTACCGGGAATTGAACCCAGGACCTTTCTCACTGAGATACATCTTTAGCTCCTTTTAAATTTTGAGTCAGGTTCTCAGTATGTTTTTCAGGCTGGTTTTGAACTTGGGTTGCTCTTGCCTCCCCTTCTCAGAGGCTGGGTGTACAGGCAGGCCCACCAAACCTGGTGAGAATGCACATGTCTAACAATCTTCTAGGTAACCCTGAAGCTACTGGTCTGCATTTCTGGGATCCTAACAGGGAGATGCTGCCTTCCTTCCCTCAGGGACCACCTGAGAATGTCTGGAGAGGGGTGGTCATACCCCAGGAGTCACTGGCGTCCAGTGGGTAGAACTTTGTGGTTGTTGTATCTTGGAAGAAAGCCAAATGTCCTATAGTGTACAGGGCAGAGCCATTAGGTCCAGTTGCCAAGAGAGCCGTGCGAGAATGCGGGTGTGGAACACAAAGGCAGAGATCTTGCTACACACAGGAAGCGTGTGTGTGTGTGTGTGTGTGTGTGTGTGTACCTTTCTAACCAGCTCTGAGGTTAAAGGAGGCTGAGGCAACTGACCCAGGGACCCCACCTTGAGCAGCCAAAATGAGAATGCACCCTGGTAGGTAAAGAACTCAAGTTAGAACTTGGGCTACAAGAGACTTCTCACCAATGTAATGGAAGCATGACCTACATTTGTTCAGAACCAAAGTTTAGTAATCCTCTTTCAACTCCCCTTCTGTAAGTATTGCCCCAAAGCAAGACGAAACAGGGGAGATGGAGGGAGGAAACCCTTCGCTCCCTTTGCAGCAGCTGGCAGGACCACAGATCCTGGTCGGGCGTCCCTGCTTCTGTCCTGGGCATCAAGGAAGCCTAACGCTGCCCGCCGCTGCTGCTTGTTTCCAAAAGCTGCGAGCTCTGGGCGGACTGTGCCCGGGCCCGACTTTCAGGTCTGCAAACTCGAGATGGAAAAGCAGCTGCTGCGAAGATGGTGGCTCTCTTGGGACCGGCCGAGGGGAGAAAATGGACCCTGCTCCCAGCCCTCCAGAGATGGGCGTCCCGACCCCGTGATAAATGGCAGCATTAACGAGGTTTGGTTGAGAGGGAGTCTACAGATTTATGACTTCCTGTGTCCGCCAGCAGATGTCATTATGGCTGACGGAACAGAAAGCCTTTCAAGAAGCAGCTGGGGTGGGGCGAGGCAGAGGGGAGAAAATAAAATCAAAGGCAGAAGCCAAAACTAGTGTCGACTCAGTGGCACTCGTGCGGATGCTGTCGTCTCGGAGACCCTGGGACACTTGCTGCAGTACACTCGCACATCACGTGCTGCCTCTGGGACCAGCCTCCGAGATGCAGGCAGACGCTCTCCAACGAAAGACGAAGTTCCTGGTCTGCCTTAAATAAGGAAACCGCTGGGTTTTGTTCCCTTAAACATTCTCTAGGATAAAATAAGCACTTTGCACTGAATAAACATATAGTTAACACTGCAAAATAATTTGGATGACTTAAATACGTTCATTTCCCAAACACAGCAGCTCATCTAGAAATTCGTTTGATATACATATTATTTTACCTGTTTTAAAAAAAATCGTTTTATAGGATGTCGTTGGTATTTTATGTGCCAGAATTTTGTGTGGTGTTGAAAAATGGCATAGGTTTGGCATTTCTCAGGGCCAAAGGCCCGTATTAGGAAGTACAACTCCTTCCATGCACTTAACAGTAATTACAGGCCACATTTCCTCCTTTTAATTTGCACCCAAAGATTTACCTTCTTTGGGCGAAGAAGACGATGTTTTTCTTTCCTTTGCAGTTGACACTCTGGGCTAATTAGCTGACTGTGTCTCCTCCACTGGGCTCAGGTGAGAAGGACCACAAATCTCTGCCAGCGAGAGCAAGTCTGGTTCCATATGTTGAGCGGCCCGCCCCAGACTTGGCACAAATCGGGAGCCATGTAAGCCTTTTAGGAGGACAGCTACACTGTCCTTTTGACTCTGAGATGGTCAAGAGGAAATCATTTCAAGCAAATCTTGATCTTGAATCTTCTGTAATTACAGCCGTTGTGTCGGTGTGTGTATCGCAGTGAATGTGTGACGTCAATGAATTTTTATTTTATACTACATTTTTTGTTGTTGTTGTTGGTTTTTCAGGGCCAAGAATTAAGCACAGGGCTTTGTGCATACCACGCAAACGCTTTACCCCTGAGCCACATCTCCGGCCTCTCACTGAGATCTTCAAACTCGTTCTGTGACTGCAAAGAGGGTCCCCTCCACAGCCCCTTCTGTAGACCACTCGGGGTGGTAGGGGGCAACTCACTGCTCACCGGCTGCAGGCTTTCTGACCCGCTGTGCTGTCACGGACCACTTACTTAAGTTCTTCAGATGCATTTTCTCAGCTGTGAAAAGGGGGCGGCACGCATACTCTTAACGTTTTTGTCTAACAAGCATGAGCATCGAAGGCAATGTTTGTGAAAAGATTAGCCGCCTGGCCCAGGGGTGGAGCTCAATAAATTAGCTATTGTTACACTGATTCACATTAAAATATTCTTCCTCTTTAGTTTCACAGGTAGGCCTGCCAACTCCTGAGCTGATTCGTGGGGCACCTAGAAAAGAAATCCAATAATAACAACAACATTAACTGCAGCCATCACAGATTGAACACAGACGAAGTGCCCAATGCCGTGCTAAGTGCCTGACGTACCAGATCTACTGAGTCTAATCCATACAACGACCTCATGGAGCAAGGTATTGCTGTGTGTGCTACACAAAGAAGCTCAGATTGGAGGGCTTGTCAGGGGTTTCCGAACTGAGTGCACAGGGTGCTGGGTTCCTTCTCAAAATTTTTGACTAGTTAGGTCTCAGCTGGGGCCCCAAGATTTCCATTCTAACAAGTCCTCACGTGCCATTACTGCTGACCTCAAGGCCATGCTAAAGAATCAACAATTCCAGTCACTTATGCAAGCTTACACAGCGAGTAAGCGAGAGGACCAGTTTTCAAAATTATAAGCTTGACTTAGAAATGTACTTTTCAAATATCTGTATTTCTTCAAATTTTCTGAAGTCAAACTTTAGCATTAAGGGGTGGTTGTTGCCTTCACAAAGTGCAGTAGTAGCTCAGATATCTGCTTGTCCTCATGAAATGCCCTGTTCCACGAGGATTTTTGCAGCACAAAACAATTGGTGATACCTTGCAAGGGGAGGTTTTCAGGGACATTTGCAGAAGGACCATCGAGTCCTTAAATCACCCCTACTCTGCCATGCATGAGCTCAGCAATCCTGCCGAAGTAGAGGATTTGCAAGAGCTGTGACCCAGGGCCAGCTGCAAGACTCATTAAAAGTTCCAAGATGAAGCCCAGCTGGGCAAGCTGCACCTGGCTACCATCTGTGCCTGAGAGGTGCACTATTTCCTTGGTTCCTGACCACGGAGAGCTCTCAGTGCTCAGCCTGTTTGGGCATCAGAAGGCTCTGGATCTATTCAGTGTTGCTCAAGGGAGGTACTTTAGTGAGTCAGCCCAGGGGACCATCACAGCAAGCTGCCCTTGATCTAAAAGCTGGGATATGTTTTGGTTCCCAATGGACACTTTGGGACTATAGGAGAGAAACTGCCTAGAACTATGTGGAGGAAGCTATGAAAGGTGGCAAAGGACATAAGGACAGAGCTAGGACAAAAGCTGAAAATCTTTTGCCGTGTGTGATCACGGCAGTCCCAAAGCAGGTCATTGATTCCTTGATTTAGTTGTAAATGCAAAGAATGGGAATCTAAATGTATAGGCAGAGAGCACATGAAAAAGTGTAAATATTCAGGGGCTTGAAGAAAAGCGATAAATTATGGCAAACAGTTGGTGCTGTGGACAATGACAGAAGCTGGCTGATGGGTGATGGCCATGGGGCAGGACAGAGGTATAGGTTGTCTCTCTAGAGCCTGGATCTCAGTGCGAGTGCTCTGAATTAAGCTGGCTGATCTCAAAGGCCTTGCCTCTTCTACACATGTGGCTGTATTCTCTGGACATTTGCTCACTCATTTATTCATCCATTCAACAGTT
>NW_004524653.1:5065411-5102950 GCF_000260255.1 Octodon degus
TTTTTTTTTTACTGAGCATATGTTATAGGCCAACTACTGTGATAGACAGAGGCTGTAAAAATTCAAACTCCAGTTTCTGCTGTCCTGGAGGTTAATCATTAATGGTTGAAATAATATACAGAATAGATTGTGTAGCATCTTAGGGCCTGAAAAGTTCCAATGAGAAAAGTTATAGTGGAAAGATGATATGGATTAGCAGGTGGTGTAGTTGAAAGATGGCTTGTTTATTCCTGAATACATCGATCAAGGTTGTTATGGTTTGGATCAAGCTTTTGGAAAATGATTTGGTCGTGATCATTCTGACGTCATCAGTGGATTAGTCAGTTGGCAGCTTCATAATTTGATGGGATCAGCAGCAAACAACAGGAACAGGAGGTGGGAGGAGCTTGAAAGCAGTGACTGATGAGAATGTTGTGTTGGGGATTACATCTTGCTCCAGCCACTTACATTCCGGTTACTTCCTGGCCACCCTGAATCAGGCTCTATCCCAGCATTCTGCCATGGTATTTCCTCCTTACCATGTGCCTAAGAACAATGGCACCACTAACCAAGGACTGAAACTTCTGAGACTGTCTCAGTTACTTTTCTCTCATTGCTGGGACAAATACCCAACACTCAGAATGAGGGAAGCAAATGTTTTTCTAGCTCACAGTTACTGGAGGTTTCAAGACACTGGAGGAGAGGCTGGGGCGTGGGTGTCCAGGATGACCCTTCCCACATGTCTGAGAAAGCACAGGCTAGCCAGTTTAAGGGTTCAAGCCTCTCTGGCCCCGCCCCTTTGGGCCCCACCCCTGTCCTCTGGCTCCGCCCCTTAGGCCTGCCCTGGTCCTCTGGCTCCGCCCCTCGGGCCACGCCCTGGTTATCTGGCCCGCCCCTCGGACCACGCCCTGATCCTCTGGCCCCACCCCTCAAGGCACCTGTTGCTCCTCCAACCACGTGTCTGCCCCATGACTTACATGAAGCCTTGGGGGCCAGCTAGACACAAGCCATAACAGACCAGGAGCCAAAATAACCCTTTGTTCTTATAAGTTGATTTTCTCAGGTATTTTGTCACAGCAATAAAAAGCCGATGTAACCATCAATAGTACTCTTTGGTTGCATAGAGAAAACTTAAATCACACTGGTCTAAGGGGGAAAAAAAGGAAAATTTTTTGCACTACATCATCCAGAAATCCTGCAACTGATAATTTTATTGGGCACCGTTCCATTTCCTCCTGGCATTCCCTCCACTGATGCTTGCTGACACAGCTCAGAGTTTCTGGGGTGTCTAACTCCTTCTGACTTGACTTCTGTACCTCTGGGAAAGCAGGATTTCACCCTACCTCAGGGCCTAAGCCACTCAGCACCCTACATTCCCCCACTGATTACAGGGATCGTTTCTCCACAAGGAAAGGGTCCAAGGCGGGACGTCAGCACTTCCACCTGAGCTTTTTTGCTGGACGTGGAGGGGAGAAATCACTGCTGGCAGCTACTTTATAACCAGGGGGAGGAGGAAGCTGCCTTTGAGCAAAGTAAAGGAGAGAGATGAAGAGAAGAAATAAAACAAAAATAAAAACCCAAGATCTAGATGACACCATTGATCCAGGGGATAAACACTGGGGAGTAAATCTGCCAATGTCTAGACTTACAGTTAAATGAGTCAAAAACAATTTTCTTTATGGCTTAGTGCCATTGCGTTGGGCTTTCTGTTAGTTTAAGTAGAAAGACAAAATACCCAGATCAGGCACAGTTCTGACCAGATGCTTGCTCCTTATGGACCCTGCTTTTCTCTGTGTGATCTTCCTCAGCCTGGCTGCCTCACCTTGTCCATTGGGCATCAATCTTTGAACCAAGCACTGAGATCAGGGGCTGCAAGACCACTGGCGTGGGACAGGTGTCCTCTCCTGGGGCCAGGCTGAAGCCTGATTCTTTTTTTTTTTTTTTTTTTTTGTACTTAGTACAAGGTCTGTGAGGTCTACAGGGTCTCACTGTGCAGATCAGACTCTTAGTGATCTTCCTGTTCGCAGCCTCCCAACCGCTGGGATTACAAGTGTGCACCACCATCTCAGTCTCAATCACTGTCTCAGCGTACCCCCGGGGTTGAAACCAGCACAGCAGGACCAGGGATCGAACCTCCAGCCCCTGTGTCTGCCTAAGCAGGTACTTTAATACGCTGAGCTATTTGGCTGGCCCAGCCTGATTCATTTAAATCACATTGCCTGAGAAAGTTGGTTCTTTAAATTAGGGAGTTGCTCCTAGACAACTGGGAAGTGGATGTGGGACAATAGAAAACACAAAGCTATGGCCTAATGGCTTATTTTCTATTTGGACGTCTCACATGTCTTGTTGCAAAATGAAAAGTGAAGACAAAGTGACGGCTCTCAGCAGTTTTATTGCCAAGGATACCTTCTCTGGCCATTCTTTGTTGTCCAATCTTGGCATTAACTTAAACTAAATTAGAAAAGTTCTGTCAGTGATTCACCTAGTCACCCATCGTGGCACTTAGCTACTGTCCGACACAGTGGTGCGGGGCATCCATCAGCTTGCAGTTCTGTTCTCCTCTGTGAGAGCCCAGCACCGACAGACGTCGGAAGAGATGCGGTCACTCTGTTCAGTGCTACAGAATGTGACAGTCTGCCGGAAGTCTTCCTTTGGGGATAAAAAGCCACGCCTATCTAAGCAAAGCCTTCATGCTCATAATTTATGTTCTACTTGGAAAGTAGATGTGAGCGGGGGATGCCTGGAGCTGAAGTAAAGTTCTCAAGCCATGAAGGGGCAGGGAAGGAGAAGGATCAGCAGGTTGTGCCCAGTCGAACAAAAAAGAACAGTCAAAGTCCAGGGTTGCCATCACGTGACCCAGGCAGAATCTCGAGGCTTCCGGTGAACCTAGACTCAGACCCATTCGAGTTCTTTGCTAGGCGAGATAACCCAGATCTTTACTGCTCGAGGCATCGTTACAGAATTCTGTTACCTACAGTCTGAAGCATCCCTGTTTGGAACAGTCAGACCCCGGAGAGGTCCCCAAGCAGCTTGTAGTCTGAAGATGTGTGGTGAATTGGTGGTTACAAATGTCACCAGGGTCCTTCTTGAAGAAGCAGCACTGGAACTTATATCAGGGAATGTAATCATTCAAAGAAACTGCATGTAGGCAATAAGCCGTAACATTTTTCTATTGTTTTAGGGAATTAAATGAAATGTCCATGCAGTAAGTATTCTCCCTGGCAGCCCATACCGGCCTCTGTTGCAGCTACCCAACTCTACCGGTGCAGTGCAAAAGAAGCCACAGACCATATGTAAATGATTGGGCATGGTTGAGTCCCAATAAAACTTTATTTACAAAGACAGACAGTTGGCTGGTTTGGCCAGTAGTTTGCTGACTCCCAAATTAGATGATCACAACTGAGTGTGCAATCATCCTTGACTGTGTAAAACTTATTAAAATGTAGGAGACCCATCATAATTCTGCATTGCTTATTTTCCAATGCCAGGTTCTTTTTTTTTATGTATTTGGTTGTTCTGGGGTCTCACTATGCAGCTCGTCCTCGTGATGATTTTCCTGCCTTCAGCCTCCCCAGTGCTGGGATTACAGGCATGCGCCACTATGCCTGGATGCTGGCCAGCTCAGCCTACCCTGGGGGAGGGGCTGGTGCAGCATGTGGTGCCAGGGATCGAACTGTTGTCCCTGCACCTGCCTAATCTTATCTAAGCAGGCGCTTTAGTCCACTGAGCTATCTCGCCGGCCCCCCAGTGCCAGGTTTTTACGTGCATACATTCTTGGATTCCTTGATACATATGTGTCCTGCCTCCCTGTTTTGTCTCAGCTGTTGATAGTGCAGCGGGTCAGGTGGTCATCAATCTATAATGAATACAGAAACACCAATAGGAGAAGTTGGGAAAGTATTGTGAGGCTTCTTTGAGGAAAGCACATGACTGTGGCAACGCGAAACAGGCAAAGATACAAAAGCATAATGTGGGATTATTTTTGTGAATGATATGCACTGCATTTGTTGTGGCCATTATGGTTAGAAGAAATCCTCAAACCACATCATGGCTGCCGTGTTGTAACTATAAAGGGTGTGATTTTTTTTTTTAATATATGTATTTTAGGGAAGAGTCTACAGGGTGTTCGGGGGCTCACTACTAGATTGGACTCCTGATTCACCTGTTTACAGCCTCCTAAGAACTGGGATTACAGGTGCGTGCCACCATGCCCAGTCTCAGTTGCCATCTCAGAGAGCCTGAAGAGGGTGGGTCCGGCACAGAAGGCCCAGGGATTAAACCCCTGGCCCCTGCGCCTGCTTGCAGGCACTTTGATCTGTTGAGTTATTTGGCTGGCCCAAGGGGTGTGATTAATACCGTGCATATTAAGCCTTTTAACATCACCTCACAAGAAGCTGTGTGGTTCAGGAAAGCATCACAAGAGACTTCCAAAGAGAAACCAAACTGAAGAAAAGTTACATTCTGCCACCTTAGTTTGGATTATGGTTTTGGTTCTGAAAAAAAAAAAAAACAACTTAGAAAATGAGATTCTCACTACATTTACTAATTATGTGTTGGAAAAATATTTGATGGATATCGAGTTAAAAATCAATGAACACTACTTACACTTGGTGGCTTTCTTTATATAAATAAAAGCCCACAATTCAGCTACTGTTGGATCCAGGAAGATGCCATAAATGGAATGTGTTGGATACAGGGCAAAGGATGGTGAAGACTGAGGCAAACCGGAAGGGCAGTCTGTTGTTTCTCTCTGTCTCTGTCTGGCTGTCTGTCTGGCTGTCTCTCTACCCCCCACTCCCACCCCTTCGTAGAAATGCGTATAAACTCCAGTTCCATTTTCTGGACCAAAAATACACTCAGGGCTGGTGAAATAGCTCTGAGGACAAGAGCCTGCTTCAATAAGCACAGGGACTGGGGTTGATCCCCAGCACCACATGCCACACTGGCCCTGTCCCTGGGCACACTGAGCCAGTGACTGAGCCATGGCATAGAGGCTAAAAACAGGAGGATCACAATGAGTCCAAACTGAGTAGAGAGACCCTGAATGAAACACACACACACAGACATACACACACACACACACACACACACACACACACACACACACACAAAGAAATACACACTCGTTCAACTGATACAGCCAGAGCTTCCACATAGTGCTAAGCCTGAACTGATCAGGTGGCTTAATCCTGCCTTTCTGTGACAAGATAACTCCCTGTAGAATATAGCACCCTTTTCTGTATCTCACACTACGGATCTATTAGTATTGGTATTTATGTGCAAAAGAGGAAAGTGCTAATTTATACACACATTTGTTCTGTAAAAATTCTACTCCTGTTCTCTGATTGGTTCAAGTCCCTCAGAACATCACCCTTCTGTGATCTGTGATCTATCTGGCTGCGAGGGGAAATGCTAAGCTGCTCAAAAATTTCAAATTCCTACGTTGCCACTTGGAGTGAACCGTGTCATTTACAGAGCCATGCAGTTTTTCCCCTGCCCAAAATGTCACAAAAAGAAAAGTGATTCACAGCAGTTTACACATGTCAAGCACATTTGTCGAATAAACAACACAGAGCAAACTGCAATTGAAATACCACCCCGTACAGAAGCGCAGTAGTTAACCTGACTTTAATTGAAATGTTGCGTCTTGCTACCTTTTGTTTATGCATGAGATAAAGCTGATACGAAGGAGAACAACCAGGATAATCATATTCGAGACATTTCGACGGCTGGGGCGCCTTCACTTTGGGAAGGGAAGAAATACCACATGGGCTTATGTGAACGGAATGCTGTATTTGGTGTAGACAGAGCTTCCAATGTGGTGAGGAAAAAGGTAAAATTTCCATTTTAGAGCAGGGCTGAATTCAGTACTGTGTGCTTTTGGGAAGATATGTTCAGGCGCTTGATAATTAAACAATGAAGAAATAGAATTATTGGGTTTCGTGGACTCAGTTGTTTTTGCTGGCTCACCTCTATTCACCTTGCCCCTTCGGATAATGCCACTTAGAGTTTGCTTTAGCAAAGTTTCTTCTCTGTTCTGCTCAACCATGCCATTCTTGTGCTATGGCTCCCCAGTTTCTTGGAGACCTGCTGAGGCTGGTGGTCCTCCGCACCCTCCTTCTGGCAGCCAGGATTCAACTGAAGATGGGCAAACCTTAGCCAGACCAAGATCTGCAGAGAAGTTTTCTGGGCTCCAGACAGAAGGGAAGGTTTACTCTCCTCTTGAGAACCACAGAAGTGGCGGAGGGGCACTTCGTCGGGAGTCAGGGACGTGAAGATGTGAATGTTTGGGTAGCATCCTTGTTGCTGAAACGGAAGAGCCTGGAATTGGCATCCCCTGAGCCCGCAAGAAGCATGAATGCCGTGAAAGGCAGAATATGAAAAACGCAGCAAAAGCCTGGCCCTTGGCGACACTGCTTCCAGCTGAACCCAAAGCCCCTGCTGTCCTTCAGCTTTTCAGGGACACAAGACTATACATTCCTTTGTGCCTCAAGCAATTTGAGTTGGATTTCTATCATTTTTTCAATGGCAAAATCTGTAACTCATCACGTAGTTTTGTCAACCGAGGATTACATATCAAATGCATTAATGTTCTTTCTAGGAGTTACGCTAGGAAAATGGGACCATACTGTGGGCTTCTGCTTTATTTGATTGTTTTACTATATTTTTTCAGCAGGAATCAAAGGCATCATTGGCTATATTATTACTAGTCTCCTTGCTCATACTTTATGACATTCAAGTACTACCTGTCTTATTAATTCATTACTGGAAGATAATTATAGACTGACACTTTAGGTCCACTGAAGACACTCCATGCAGTGTTAAGAGGCTGTGCGTTAGATTAGCTAGGCATGATCTTGAACCCTGGTTCTATAATTTACCAGCTCTATGACTTTAGACAGTTTACAAAAACTCTCGTAAGTTATTGCTCCCATCATATAAAAATACTATTAATAATAGCATCATATTTCAGATAATGTTTGAGAAGATAAAGGAAATACGGCATATGTAGCACTTATCATGGTATCTGACTGGATAAATGTCGAGACTGTTCTTACTGTTATCAAACCATCAATAAACCCATTTGGTAGAAATATCCCAATAAATCTAAGCTACAATTATTCACTCAATAAGTATTTGCTATATGAAAAATTTAGAAATTGATGAATTGATGATTGCGTGAATGTGAGTCAGTTAAAATATGATTCATTGGAAAAAGTGGAAGCTGGAAGCTCAGAGATGAGACCGGATGGAGGAACAGGGATGGAGGCTGCACAGGAGCAGGAGGGGACAGGAAGGGGCTCTGTGCTTTATGGGAATGCCCTTCCCCGGTCTGTGTCCCCGTCAGGTGGAATGTTCCGCAGTGTTGCTCCTCTCACACTCATTACTGTAGGTCATCTGTCGGGAGCTCTCTGATGGGCAGCTTTATGGAAGGCCATAAAGCAGAACTTATGACTAAAGTCATCACAGTTTGTTGAGCCCTGCGCTTAGGGGTCCACGTCATTTTCCCTTTTTTCTCTGGCTCACATTTGTTCACTACACTGATGCAATTTAGCATAGATGACTTAATTCTTCATAATGCTACCCTGCAGCTCCTGGGGTGAAATACCAGAGAGCCTTAGTAAGAAGAAACAGATTAATTTGCTGAGTAGTTATCTGACGTTCAACCTGAAGACTCGGCCAAGCCGACATAGCGAGGCACTCAATTCACCGCTTCATCCAGCCTTCGCAGCTCTGTGCAAGGCACACTCATTAACTTGGCTGATGAGAAACCAGACACATCAAGGCTATTGTTTGATGCTGGGGGGTGGCACTGGCAGGATTTGAATGCAGGCCATCCATCTACTCCTGGATCTCTGCTATAAACTCCCTTGTGAACATGGTTGTCCCTCTGCTCCCTCAAGGGACTTAAGTCACCAAAATGAACTCAACAAAAGTGAGTTTCCTGAAATAAAATTCTTCAAATGTGAGCACACTAGGGAGATTCTGAGATGATTTTTTTTGTATTGTAGGGAAGGGTCTGCAGGGTGTTCAAGGTCTCACTACTAGACTAGACTCCTAGTGATCCTCCTGTTTACAGCCACCCAAATGCTGGGATTGCGCCATCACACCCAGTCTCAATTGCCATCTCAGCATGCCCTGGGTGTGGGGCCAGCACAGCAGGCCTGAGGATTGAACCCCTGGGCCCTGCACCTGCTTGCAGGCGCTTTAATGCTCTGAGCTATTTGGCCGGCCTTTCTAAAATGATTTTAAGAGCTTATATTTATAGCTTTATGCAAAGGAGTTTGCAAGTACATCCCACTCATATTCCACTGATCCTTAGTAGCCAGTAGACGACCCTTGGAGCTGTAGTCCAGACACTGTCCTGTGCTGCAGGCAGAGCACCACCCAGCGTGCTTGGTGACAAGCACCTGAGCAGCCAATCTCGTTACAGCCTTGTCCAGTCAGGCTCGTGCTGCCCAGAATTCTGTTTTGACCTCTTTTCATGTCTAGCTACCTGAGAGCTCTGCAGTTTCCTAAGCCTGGGCCTCCAGCTTTACAGAACTGAGTGCAGCGGAGGGAGAGGAAGCTGACAACAGCCTAAGGACTCACACCCTGGCATTTCCTCTGGGAGTTACACGTTCTTTGATGCCAGGTTGCGGCCCTCAGTGAGGGTGCCTGGCGGGCCATGTTTGTCTCGTGTGACCTCACTCCCTTCCTCAGTCGACCTGGGGAAGAACACACATGCAGGCTGAGTGAAACAGTCATGCACCGTCTTCCCAGAACTTGAAGTGAGAAACATTGCATTTGTGTCACTGAACCTGACTCCTGTGAATCTAGAGCAGCCATATTCCACCAATCAGAGCGGGGGTACAGGAAAGTGGGAGTAGACGTGGAAAGGGGCAGGAGAGGGGGAGAAAGGGCAGCAGAGCAGGCAAGAAAGGAGCCCGAGAGGGTGACTGCCTAGATCCTAATGCAGTCTCTTCCTGTGCGCTGGCTGCTTTCCATTGTTTTCCTGTTCTCTGAGATACTGTAACTCATATAAAAAACCCCCCAACATTTCATAATGGCTAGATAAATTGATTTCTCTTATACCTCAAAGTGTGGATTAATAAGGCAAGTAAGTTTCTTTTCCTGTTCTGCGCAGCTGTCTGATCCTTTCTTGAGACAAGGTTGCTAACAAACATAGTTTTATTGGTCTGAAGATCAGGTGATAAAATTCCTTGAAAAGGACATACAATGAGAAGAGCTATTTGTTGAGTGCTTTTTGCAACAAATGAGAATAAAAATTATAAGTTGCACTTCAGCTTTTTATTTCTATGTGATATTTCATAATTATTTAAATTTAAACGTTCCATATTCATTTCAGGTAATTCTGAAGTGGGTGCCTCCTTAGGGAAGTACTAACATCAACTTTCAGAAAAGTAGGGTGCTGTGTCTTGGTTTGAGCTGACCCCCCCCAAGCCCCATGTGATCGTAGCTGGGGTGTTTTAGAGGTGACCAGATCAAGGGTGTGTGGTGTGGGGATCAAGGGACGATAATTACCATATCAGCCCACTGATTTGTTTGGCAAGGTTCTGGGCATGCCTAAGTAAGAGGCACTGCCTGGAGGTGAGTGTGACCGCCGCCTGGCTACAGCATGAGGGACAGGAAGAGGGCGGAGTGGGTGCTTGTCACTTGCTGCTCTGCTACTTCACCGCTTACTGCCTTCTGCCCACCATGAACTGTTTTTCCTCAGCGATGCCTCTCTCTGCCTTGTCACCCTGCCTGAACCAGCCAGTGGTAGATTGAAAACTCTGTAAACTGTATGCTATTTTATTCTGGGCAATGGGCATTTTGTCTCAGCAGTAAGAAAAGGGACTGAACCAGGGGTAGCAATTCATAAGGTTAGAGAAGTAGAGAGATTTGAGGTTACCAGGAAAATTGTCTACTATTCAAGAAGACAAATGGCCACTTTGATGGAAGTAAGATATACTCCCAGGAAATGGCCCATCACATGTAGGATAAGCATCACTAATCCGAGAATCCAAAATCCGAAAAGATTAGAAATTTGTCAGAGATGGGTATTCCATTCCCATTCATATATTGTAGGTGCATGAATTCAGCAAAGTAATCCAGTATAGTCCAGTAGTCTATAATAGTAGTAGGCTATCTGCACAACTGGCAATAAAATTTACATATATATCAGTATATACAAAATAGTTAGCATAGATACAATGAGAAGGTTTTGAACTAGTTGTGTTTGGATAAGGTATCATGTCTGCATCTTGTACTATGAATAACTACTGCAAAACAACAATCTGCAATGTATTAATTATTGTAACTATCCTACTAACCTGTTTTGAAACTGTCTCATTGCTACTTCTTTCTCAATAAAATTAATATAAAAAATTAAAAATTAATAAAAAAACCAAAAAGATTAGAAATTTGGAACGCTTTGCTCCCCAACATTTTGTATAACCTGAATTAGATATGACAGTATTGCCCTCACCAGCATCTAAACTTGATAGCTGAAATGAGCAGAAAATATACAGAGTGGGAAAAGAGAAGAGACACCGAACTCAAACTAGTTTAATGAGAGAATATTTTATTTTATTTTTCTTGGATCCAAGAAAACCATGGGTAGATAAGCTTTGGGCGTGGCGGGATCCAGGTGCCCCACAGACACCCCAAGTCTGTCTCTCGGTAGGTACCTCATGAGTCCAGTTTGACCTATGTTGGCTTCATGCCCAGCCACTGTGTTTCCAGATATAACAAATAAAAGCGCAGGATGACCAGAGAGACTTGACTTTCAGTTACATAGTGATTTTCTTAGTATAAGTGTATCGCATACAATATCTGATACATACTTCCATAAAAAATGACTCATTGTTCTAAGTTCATTTTAGTGGGCCTCCTGTATTTTTCCTGGCCACTGTATTTGCAAGGGATGGCTCAGCAGGTTGCTAGTGCTTCTCGGATTCCTCTTCTTTGCACATAATGCAGGAGCCTCGGGGAGAATACTTATTTTTTAAAATTCTAATATATGTAAGAACCTGAACTTCATCACCTCTCTCCTGAATCCTCACTGTCCCGAATCCCTGTGGCCATTCACATAGCCACTGGATAAGTCAATTAGCACTGAAAAGAGGGATCCCCACTCTCCTCACTGTGTACAGAGCGAACAGGTAAAAAGCAAACGCTTGTCAAAACAAATCTCTATTTGGCTTTCTCCATCTACGGGACAATCTCTGTAGTGTGTCAATCATGTGGCTGAAAACTAGCCCCTCCAATCCACCATCCGCATGCTCAGATGTCACCCGACTGTCAGTCACTTGCTAAATCAAAGCCAAATTTCAGGCCAAGCAAAGGCTGGTTTGTCAATCACTCGTGCCTGCCACACACCTCCTGGCTTACCTGACAGCTACAACTTCCTACTCTCAAGTAGAATGGGTCTAGTTAAGCTTATTTCTCTCCCCTAATTGAGTTCCTTTTAGGACTGGTAGCTTAGCAACTAATAAGTTATTTTCCGTGACAACTGGCCTAAATTTCATAGCTTTCTTGACCATTGCCACTTGTTAGAAAATTGTTTTCCCTCAAGTGGCTAAACAGCAGATGTAAGATTTATTTAACGCTGAATTGTTCTATTATTTCTATTTATAAGCACTCCTCCACTGTTTAAAAGTAAACACAGAATATGTTGTCAAATAGACATAATTTAAATAAGTATAAAATGTCTCGAAATTTTGTCCTGAAATCTCAAATTCTCCATTACTGGTAACTTGAAATGAGGGGAAAGAAGCCTGAATGATAACTTCTCATCGTTTATGAGATTGTAAATTGTTTCCCAAGCATATGTGGCAGTCAGTCCAAGGTGTCCGACCCTTTGTTCCACATTCGCTAGTTCCGAAGGAACTGAGGAAGGGTAGACAGCAAACTTTAAGGCGATTTAGGAATAAACAGTGCAAATGTAAGAGAAAAATAACTGTGATGACAGGAAAAACCTTAAAAGGCGGTCACAACAGAGTCCTCTTTGGTATGCAGATTACACTGACTAATTTTGTGTGTTCTCTTGCCTGGACTAACGGCTGCCCAGACAGCTGGTAAAGAACACTATTTCTCTCTCTGAAGACTTTTGGGATTGGAATCGGGGGACTGAGTAAAGAAGGTGCAGGTGGCCATCTTTGCATCCATGGGATGCCTGAATAAAACAGAAAAGGGGAGAAGGGTGAATTTGTTTTCTGTGTTTGAGCCAGGACACCCACTTATCCTGCCCTTGGGAGCTGGCAGTCACGGACAGTCTTGTGTCTTTGCACCAGTGTTTGCCCTTGTCAGATCTCCTGTATTTTTAAGCCCCAGACTTGGCCTGGAACAAAATCACCTGCTTTTCTGGGCTTGTAGCTTGCATCTGCCAGATCATGGGGTTTGTCAGCTTTCGTAAGCACACGAGCTAAATCCCCACAGTAAGTGTCTGTCTGTCTGTCTATCTATCTATCTATCTATCTATCTATCTATCTATCTATCTATCTATCATCTATCTATAATCTGTGTATCTTCTGTTATATATCTATCTATCTATCATCTATCTATGTCTGTCTGTATCTATCTATCTTCTTTTTTTTTCTATATTTTAGGGAAGGGTCTACAGGGTATTCAGGATCTCACTGCTAGATTGGACTAGTAGTGATTCTCCTGTTTACAGCCTCCCAAGAACTAGGATTACAGACACGTGCTACTACACCCAGGCTCAATTGCTGTCTTAACGCACCCTGGGGAAGGATTGAACCCCCAGCCCCTGCACCTGCTTGCAGGCACTTTCATCCACTGAGCTATTTGGCCAGCTCTTTTTCTATCTATCTTCTATTATCTATCTATCTATCTATCTATCTATCTATCTATCTATCTATCTTCTGTCAATATATCGATTTATATTCTATCTACCATATATCTATCTTTCTATCTATATTCTACCTAACCATGCTGGGGTAGAGTCCAGCAAGTTGGGATTTTTTTTCCAGTACTGAGGATCAAATTCAGGACCTTGCACTTGCCAGGCAGGTGCTTATACTGCTGAACTATCTTCCCAGCCCCTATCTTCTATCTATTTATCTTCCATCTATCTGTCTGTCTGTCTGTCTGTCTGTCTGTCTGTCTATCTATCTATCTATCTATCATCCATCTATCATCTATCTATCCATCTCTCTATTATCTATCATCTATCCTCTGTCTCTCTCTGTCTCTGTCTGTCTCTCTCTGTCTGTCTCTCTCTGTCTCTGTCTCTGTCTCTCTCTCTCTCTCTCTCTCTCTCTCTCTCTCTCTCTCTCTCTCTCTCTCTCTCTCTCTCTCTCTCTCCCCATCATCTATCCATGCACACATCTTGTTCTATTGGTTCTGTTTCTTTGAAGAATCCTAACACAGAGATCTTATTATTTACTTGGTAACCTTGCTTTCCATTTCTTATCCTTATTCTTACTTTATTTTATTTTTTGGTACAGGGGATCAAACTCAGGACTTATCCTCATTTTAGAGAAATCCTTCATGGCTTATAGAGCAGATAGAAGATGGTGCTTCTTCTTACTCATTACAGAAGCTGAAGGACTGAAACCTTCACTCTACCGCCCCTGGCAGCACAGGGATCCTAGCCTGCCTAGTTGAATGTGCCTGTCCTGCACCTTTAAATTTTGAGCTGTAGAGAATTGGGCTCACCCTCGGTCACTGTTCCCTGGGCTCATCCTCAGCCGCTGTTCTCTGGGTTCACCCTCCACCGCTGTTCCTGTTTCCAAGGGCAGAGGCATCCACAACACGTGGAAGTGTCATTTGGCCTGGATCACTGATGCCCAAAGGAGAACACCGTGATTCTTCCTCCCTCCTACTCATGCATTACCATGCTTCTAACTCAGTTCCAGCTATTCATTCATTCTGGAATTCCTGACATACTGTGTGTGTGTGTGTGTGTGTGTGTGTGTGTGTGTGTGTGTGTGTGTGTAGGTGGCTGGGTGTGTTGGCATACCCAAATAACATTCACAACTTTCAGAATTGGCTTCTATGGTACCTAGCCTATACTTCTGAAACTTTTAATTAGTTTAGCAAAGTTGAAGAAAGGAAGATTCTGCATTCACTATGGGCAGCGATAATTTCAAAGCCCGGGTGCAGAAGGACCTCAAGTCCTCTTATTGCTGACAGGGGCAAGGGAGTAGCTGTTGCAGTCTGAGCTATTGATGCAGAGAAGGAAGCAAAGTCCTGGAGGTCGAAAGCAAATTTTACTCGCGCTAACTGAAGGCCTTTGTTTACCTGATCATTTTATCTTTAAGAACTGAGACAGCAGTAGATGTTAATTTAGAAATGTGTGGGGAAAAGAAAGACTGAATGAATGATAATGAAAAGATAGACTGCCCAGAGGAATTTGGCTGACATGGAGACTCCCGGAGGTGAGGTAAAGAATGAGAGTATAAGGGTGGCTTGGGGGACCACACGGACCTAAAATTTAAGAGCAAGACTTCTTACTCTTTATGAATTCTTATCACATTACAAAGTACAGGGTACATCATGGTGCATAAAACGATAACACTGCAGACGTGTACAGAGACAGGGAACATGCTGGACATATCAAGGGATGTGTGATCACGCCTGTGGTCCTACATAATGGGAAACCACCTCAACCTGCATGTTTCTTTATACTGAAAGGTGCTGGCTCTCAAACTCCCCATGGTTCCCTTACAAGAGGCAGCTGCGCAGGGGACAGGATGGCACGAGACAATGGTATGACTAGCGAAAGGATAAAAGCCCTTCCTGTAGAGTAAGGAACTGGCAGTGGACACCTTGCACGGCATATCACGAGGTGCCCTCTTCTTTATCTGCACAGGTGTTCTAGACTTTAATTTAAGGTCTGTCTTTTAAGTAATTACAGCCAGGGAAATCCTTGCTATTCATAATTGGTCTTCTGATGTTTCACTACAAACTGCTCATGGGAGCAGGACGACTAGATAATGGAGATTTGAAAGCAGAAAGCAGAGACAACTCCATTAGCTGCATTTGGGTGGAGGCTTTCTCCCACATCTTCATGGGCAGGCACTAGAAATTAATATCAGAGCTCTCTCTATGCTATTGTGGTGCAGTCAACTTTTATTGTAATGTTTACTATGCATTAGGATTTGTCGTAAGATCTCTACATGCATCGCCTCATTAAAGCTTTGCAACAACTTGCAAGAGTAGGAGTTGAATGTGGTCCAGAAGAGAAAATCTACTGTTTGGAGAAGAAGAAGCTTTATGGAATTACTAGAAAAAGTGGAATGCATGAAGTTCTCATATTCTTATGAAGAGACAACAGGGGAGATGAATGCTGCAGTATTTATATTCCAGGGATTGAAAATTGGGTTGAGCTAAAGAACAGTGATGAAAGAACGAGGCCTGTGATTCAGCTGAGGCCACTTTTCCTTGTTCTGCTTCGAGGGCCATTGCTCCAGGGCTCCTTCCCTGTGTTCACGGCATCACAATAAGAAAAACACACATACAAATGATGAAAACAGTAGCAGAGAGAGTGGCATGTGGCCTGGTCATTTCCACATTGCAAAAATGTCTATGTGGGTTAAGTTTGGCCAGTGGGATTTTAGAAAGAAAATCCCAGTGGACTTTGTATGACAGCCTTGCACTTTCCTTCTTGCATGTGTGGCATAAAGAAATTCTGCTCCTGCTTGGAAGAAAATCATGATGGAATGAGATGCTGCAGAAGCTTGGAAGCTCTAAGGGGTTCATGACTCCAAACTGCTTTCCCAACTGAGAGCAGATTGAAGTGTTGGACGAAACATGGTGTGGAGTGGATGCAGTTCACACTCCCAGGGGAGGCTACCCGGAGCAGCAGGAAGAAAGATGGGGAGTGGAGGAGACACAGTTCTCGTTGCCTCAGCACCTGGACTGCGAATCCCCTAGGACCGTGGGGCATAGAAAGCGAAAGTCAAAAGACTGTAAATATTATTCAAATAAAGAAAGTGCGAGGTCACAAAGCAGCAGAATGCTGGAAGTGCTTTTCCTTGTCTCCTTCTGTGAGGCAGTGAGGGAGAGGGAATCACCACTGTGTAGCATGGGCTGGCTCTTTTGCTCAGGACATTGCATGTGCTGGGTGTGAAAGGCCAGTTTATGAGGCAGTAACAAATGATGCCATAGTCCCAGTGGCTACTACAAAGGTCAAGTTCTTGCTCATGCTATAGATCTGTCATAGTTCCATGGCAGCTCCCGTTCCTCGGTCACTTCATCTGGAACCAGGCTGATGGAGAACTAGCGGGGAAAGCACCAGCTCTTAAACGATGCTGCTCAGAAACAGTGGTCATTTTTGCTTATGTTTGATTGGTCAAAGGCAAGGCACACGACGCAGTCTGATAAAAGTGTACCTGTTCCACCACAGGAAGACAAAGACATGCCTTCGGTACTGCATCTGCCCCACAAAACTAAGGGCGAATAATTACAGAGGTCATTTCCAGTGAAGAAAGCTGATATCCTTGTTGTAAGTTGCCCAGCTTGACATAGATACCATGTTGGTGACCCAAGATAGAAACTCACATTTTACTCAAGTTCTCCCCTATGTTTTTTCAAATTGCATGACTCTCTCTTCTCTGGTAGCTTCCATGGAATATGGAGTGAAAATGTTTCAGTAGATTATTATAAGAATAAAGATCTCTATACCTTAAGGAGGTTCAACTGGGAAGGTGTTAGCTCACTACAGTCCATTCCCTATTTTCTAGAGAGTTGAAAAGGTATAAAAATACTCAGTAGTTTTAAGGTTTTCTACATCTATCAGATACCACGCTCAATGTTTTATATCTTTGGTCACAATGACTTTCACACAAATGAAAAGCAGAAACATGTTGCTGCCCCAACTTTATAAATCTTGACAAGCATCTCAGAGAGATGAAGTCACTTGCTAATTACCACACAGCTAGTAAAATGGCCATGCCATTCGGCTATTTTCCTATCTCTGAAGTTGATTCCCTTCTCTTTGTGTGCTCTAGAGGAACTCATGGCTGGCTCTCAGTGTGCAGGAAAAGATAGAAAATACGGAAAAGATGTGGAAAGTTCAGAGTGCTACCCTTATTTATTCTGTGGATTATCTTGTCACAGTGACGAGCACTGATGGGTCCCCCTGTAAGGTTGTGTGTCATAGCATTAAAAAAATGCCTGGTAATCCAAAGCTAATTAGAAAGGTACATTTCCCAGGAGAGGTGGGTAGTAATACAATGGAAAGCACTCCCAAGCCTAAGATAAACAAGTTTTAGCTTAAAAATAACTTTAATGTTCTGAGCTCCTCCTCATTTCAATTAGCAAACATAATAAAATGGAACTGCACACTCAACTATACATGCTATGTAAAGACTATAATTACATCTAAATAGATAACCTACAGAAACCTACTTGAACTTACATAAATATGGATCTAGATTTATATGCTTAGAGATGGAGGCTGGCATATAGATCATCAGCTTCTGCTTTTGTAGTACTTTCGGAGAGAAAGTCTTGCCATCTGCCATGTCCTCAAATGGAAAGTGAGCACAGTTCCATCTGCAGCAAGGGTTGCTGGGACGTGAGAGTCAGATGTCCTGCCGATGTGGGAACGCAAACGCTAGCCTCACCTTGATGGATAGGTGGGCCAAGGAAGACACTGCCACACGGTGTTTGTCCTGCAGTCCTTCTGCCCTCCAAGCCAGAAATCTGATGGTTGTCCTGGACATCCCAGGCCTCCTTGACTGTCAGAACTGTCCTCTTGGCTTTTCTGTCTGATGGACACTTGTCTCTCTGACCTCTCTGTGTCCCTCGCTGGGCTTATTCCATTTCCTCCTTGTGAAACAGGATTTCTCTCTTGTGGTGCTGTTGAGTTTTTGAGTCGGTTACCTCTTACCATCTTGTTGTGGTGGCTGTCCTGTAGGCACTGGGACCTCTGGATTTGGTTACCAGTGAACAACTGTGATCTAAAATATTACATGGAAAATTCTAGAGAGCGAGAGAGAGAGTGAGAGAGAGAGACAGAGACAGAACATTTATATAACTTTTTAGGATATTGTTGTAATAGGTCTATTATTATTATTATTATTATTGCCTAACTGTGCCTAACTTATAAATTAAACTTGATCACAAGTATATATGCATACGAAAAAGCACTTTCTGTAAGTTTTGGTACAACCACTCATCTCATGCCTTGAGGGATGCAGGGAGCCTACTGTACTACAGGATTCTCAGAAGCTTCCTGGCCTCTACAACTCAATGTCAGTAGCACCTCTGTTTCAAATTGTAGCAGCTCAAAATGCCTCTAGACATTGCCATGCGTCTTGGGAGGTTGGCAAAGAGCCCCAGCTGAAACCCAGTGGTCTGGTGCCATTGTCCTTTGTTGAGAGTCTGTTTCATTGTCCCGCTGTGACTCTGTAGGCTCCATGTGGAAAGAGAGCCTGCAGCCTCGCCTACGATAGCTTCTTAGAAGTGGCAGTAGTGCCTCGGTGGCTGAGTGGGGGGCGCAGTGCCCTTCCTTCATGGGAAGCACAATTCTCCCCACACACATCCCTGCACTCTGATACTGGAAAGCACATACTAGAGGATGCCATCGGTACTGTCGTTCAGACTGCTGGGATTTGCAGAAGAAAGCTATGAATTTGGATTATATTTTTCCTCCCAAGGCTTGCCTTAACCTTGAGGCACCAGGCCTCAAGCAGCCAGAGCCCAGACAGAGATTCATTTCCCTCCTGTTTCACTGCATATAGCTTTTGAAAATAAAAAAAAAAAACTGGAGAAATGACCTAAAGCTTTTCTAAAGTCCTCAGGAATGACACCTGAGGGGAGCATCTGAAAGACTTCACATTCATTAACTAAGCCTTCTTGTTAGGTTATGTTCCCTGAAATGCATTTGACAGTAAATGAAGTAGAAAAGATGGCAGCTAGAGGAAAAAAATAAAATTCTGTCAGATTCTTGCAATAGAACAGGAAGGTAAAGAAGCAGGAATCTGGGGAGGCATCGATAGATCAGCACCCCACACTGTGAGGATTTTATGGCTGGGCACGTCTCCTCAGATCAGAGCCTGCTGCAGAGCTGAATTCATGCATGTGCTCCGTTCAGATCCTAAGATGATGCATAACTCAGGCAGCCTGGAGAAGGTGCTTGTCAGGGCAAAAGCAGCAGGGATACAGGGCTGACTGGCAGCTACGAGAAGCAGTGATCAGAGAAGAGAAAGCAAAGGGAAAGACATGCTCAGACATGTTTGGACTGTTCTAGACACCTTGCCCCGTGGTGTTGGATCATAATTTCACCCAAACCTTCCTGGTAGACTCTGAAGGTGAGAGCAGTCTGCACACGGGTCAGTGAGCAGACGCAGGCTTTCCCTACCGACACTCGGTTTTAAATGACCTCGTGGGACACTCTGCATCTCCTGATCCTTCGCTTCTGTCTGTGCCCTCTTTCAGAGCCCGTGAAAGGGACAGGTACAGGAAGAGGGGTGGCGGGCTGCTGTGCGACTCTGCAGTTGCCACAAGCATTATTTGGTTCATTCAGCCCTGGCCAGCCTTCCTGAAGTTGGGCAAACCTGTTTTCTTTCCCTGTGATGTATCACTTGGAAACACCAACTGCAAGGATTTCTTATGTTCTCAGAAAAAAAGGGAAGGAAACAGCTGGTAAATGTTTCACAGATGGTAAAGCTCTTGGCACCGCTCTCGAGGGAGGGCCACCCATGCAGATGGCTCATTATCTTAACATTTGGATTTTCATCTTATTAAAACATCTTTTTTTTTCCCCCGGTTTTATTTAGCATCATAAATTCTCTTACACTTTAGCAAGCCACTAAGCGATTTGAAGATGCGCACGCTAAGGAACATGCTTTGGCTGGGACATAGATTGGTAACATCATTATTCCCAGCTTTGATCTCAGTGAGATGGGTTTCAATCTGATTAAAAATTCCAATAAAAAGGAAAGCTCAGAGTAGTGAATTCATCAAGCAAAAGGTCCATGAAGTCCACATAGTAGCTGAATTATTCAGCAGAACGATAAACCGAGTGAATTGGGGGAAATAGTTTTATTTGATGCATAAAATCCCTATTACTATGCAACATGCATATATAAAAATAGACAAATGCGCAGAGGGTGTAGATCCATAAACACACCCATTCTACATATGGAGAGAGACTTATGTACCATGAAACACAACAGCCAAAATTTAAACCAAGCAGCGCCAACGCTTGGCAGAGTAGATAGGAAAGGGCTAAGATTTCAGAGGCTAGCTCCCCACCCACTCAGACTTCGGCTGGACTCAAGTTGCCTCTTCTATCAGAATAGCTGTTTCTAGGTGTGGGAATGAGCAGGCTGTTGTGTGGCCCGACAGGAAGAGAGAAGGGATTCATTGCACTAACTTTATCGGAGGAGGAGGAAGCCTTAGTCTTCTCTCCAAATACTTCTTCCGAGGCCTGGGAAAAGTTGTGGTCACTTCAACAGCACCAGCTATTGTGCTGGGTGTGGGAACTGTTGGAATTGCAAATGCAAGAGGCAGAGCAATGTAATAAGAGCAAACCAATCTATTTAATGTGGTGTGCGTTGCTGGCCTAAATACCGCCTCAGTATCTGGGCTCTCCCAAATGGGCCTTATGGAGCAAGGCCTGCGCGGGCCACGTTGTAAATGTTTATTAGCGACGGTACACAATGCGCGTTATGAATCCGCGGAGCTCAGAGCTGGCTCACTTTGGGGGTCAGATGTAAGTCCCTGAAATGCTGAGAAAATGTTAATAGTTGCCAGCACCAGGAGTGGAGCAATTGAGAATGTACACAGGTATCATAAATGGAGGCTCTGGTCATGCGCTTGAATCACCTCTGGCACCTCTAGCCCAACGCATTCGCTTGCACAGTGCCTTCTGCTAGGGCTGGCTTCTCCATCCGACGGAAGCAGGTGCTGAGCGAGCAGTTTCCTGAGCAGGAAGTAGAAGCGGCAGAGCTGATTAGGCATACTGCCACCTAACTAACTAACAAACTAGCTAACTAGGGAGCTAACTAGGAGTTGTAGGGAGAAAAGTTTTCATTCTACCTAATTTCTTATGAAGCACATTGCTTCTGGGGGTTCTCTTTTGCTTGAGGGTTTGGGGTATCCGTAGCATGAATTGTCACGGCAAGAACACAGGGCCTATGCCGCGCGCTTGGTGGCGCCTCCACTCGTGACCCCTCCTCTTTAAGCTTTTACTCTCTTATCCCCTACGCTGGTGGCTCAAGAGGGGTCCCCAAGCAGCAGCTTCTGCGTCCCCTGGGGCCCACGCAGGTCCCCCGGATCCAGAGCTCTGCAGGAGAGGCCTGGTGCCCGCGCTCTGGTAAGCCCTCCGGGTGATTCTGATATGCGCTCAAGTTTGAGAGCCAGCATGATAGTTTGTCACTCTACCGGTGCCTAGGAATCTTTTTGGTGACAGATATCAAGTGTGATTCCTGCGGTATCCTGGCAGCAGGATACATTTGTTTATTTAACTGCATGCAAAATGCTTGTCAAGATGGATTCCGGGGCTCTTTTCGCGAAGGCTTCCTCTCTCCTGCACTTAGGCCGCCCCTGCCTTCGGAGTCTGCATATGTCTTCCATGCATACTCCCAAAGTACAGCGTGTGTTAGCAGCACCCCACCCTCACCCCTTTCACCTAAAATTGGCAAATAAGACAGAAGAATGCTGCACCTCGTTTCCCCAAATCAAGCAGGAAAGACTGACAGATTTCATTACATTTGTCACCAGGTCTGCGCCTCCACGTGGGAGAACATAATCCCACTTAGTAAAAACATCTCACTGTACCTCTGAGTCAGAATGGAGCAGCACAAGAAGTATTATTCCTGAGAAAATTGCGAGGCATTTGGTTGTGTTTTCAAAAGTGTGATGACTATTCACCAGGTTCTGGTTGAGGTGGCTGAAAACTCCCCCCAAAACTATCTGGGTACTCGAAATATGTGTGCCCCTTGCAAAATGGCATAAGAATCAAAGGCGAAATGCGTTTCCTGTGGCGCAGATGAGCTACTTAAAATCGCTCCCATCTGAGCATGCCCCCTTTTCCTAGAGCTCGCTGCAAACCATTTGAATAATGCACGTTATTCACTTGCATTGTGTGCTCTGAAAGCCATTTAATGAAGGTAGACAGGCTTCCAAGAAGGTGCGTTTTTTGACTAATGTAGGTTCTCTTGGAAAAATCTTTCTCCAACATGGAAAGCAAGATTTACTGAGTAAGTAGAAGGAGCAAAGCTATTACCATGTCTAGCTTCACTCAATCAAATCGAATGGAAGCAGCCTTGGGTTCAATTTGATCTCCGCTAGGTGAACCTTAGCCTATGCAGTGTATAGCCTGAAAAGCTGCAGATCAATCACATTTTAATAAATCAGACCATCTTTCTATTGACTGCCATTATATTATTGAAGTGTCTTTGTCTCCTTCCCATTGATCTTCAATTAGCGGTGGCTTCCAACTCTAGCATTTCTGTTAAACAGTTAACTGTCTACTCAAACAAATAAGCGGCACTTCTAGCTAAATAAAAAATACAAATATTTAGGAAATTCATAGAGACTTACTGGTACATGAAAATGTGTTTCATTGTGGTAGATGAGTCCAATGGAAGTGGATCTGCATACACAATTTATTTAGCTAAGGAAAGGCATTTTGGAAAGGGACATTTTGATTGTCATCATGTGTGGTAATTTGAATCAAGTGGAGGCTGTATGGTCACAGTAAGCAGTGTGAGCTTTGGAGTCCCAGCTGACAGAGCCCACCCCGTCCTGTCTCAGTTATGGGCGGGTCCTCTCTGAGCCTCAGATTTCTTCCTGGTAACATGAGTCTAGAAATGTGTTCTGCCCCACAGGGTTGCCGTGAAGAGTCAGTTAGTGCCCACACTACCAACAGAACACTGGACACCTGGTGAGTGCTCAGATAAAGGGCAGCTCGTGCTGTTATTATTAGGAACAGGGAACAGGTCTTGGCCCATGCCAGAGTGTGCCTATCAAAGCCCATTTGGAAAGCCATTGGACAATTTAAAACATTTTGGCATATTTCAAACAAACATCACTATTGGTTGTACCTCCAAAGAGAGGCTCTGCGTGAGGACAGGTGGGAAAAGGTCTCATCTCAGTAGAGAAATGAGAGTCTATTGGCTTTTCTTTTTTGTTTTTGTTTTTAGTACAGGGTCTACAGGGTCTCACTATGTAGATCGGACTCATAGTGATCCTCCTGTTTTCAGCTTCCCAAGTGCTGGGATTACAGGCACGTGCCACTACACCCAGTCTCAATCGCCCTCTCAGGGCACCCTGGGGGAGGAGCAGGGCTGGCACAGCACGCTGGGGATAGAACCCTGGCCGCCGCCTCTGCCTAAGCAGGTGCTTTAGTCCGCTGAACTATTTGGCCGTTCCAAGAGAGGCTATTGTAATGAACAAAGCTAATCTCATTTTTAGCCCTGACTCTTCAGTACCTGAAGTTTTATCAAAGGATCATCATGGTCTTAGGAATAGCGATTGGCACTTATACAGCACATGTTAAATACTGGGCACCAGAGTAAACACATGGGTTAATTTATTTAAATGTCACAATCATTCAGCAAGGGAAGAGAGCTATTGTTAGCACAATTTTACACAAAGAGAAATCAAGACACAGAGAGATGATAAGTGAGAAATGATAGCGAGAGAGAAGTAAGTGACAGAGTGAGGATCGGAGCCTCGGCATTCTGGAGACCACTTCTCTTGACAAAGGGGGACACTAGAAATCGCCACACCCTTTACTTCATAGGTGGAGAATTTAAGGGTGCTGTTCAGACCATGTTTCTGTTTGCAGTAGTTGCTCAGTGGGTCAGAACTGAGTGAGAAGAGCCCTGTGACCACCACCAGAAAGGGCAGCCGAGAGTTCCCTTTCCATTCCAGCATTTATTCTCTGGTGATTAGCAGTCATAGTAAGGAGACTTCCCAAAAAAAGCTACCCTCCAAATCTCCTATAGAGTCCTTGTAAACTTACCTGTGTTTATCTGACTGTGTGTTGGTTGATTACCCCCCTGAAGGGCGAGTGTCTTTAAGTGTCTCCAAGTGAGTAATTTCATGTCTTTTTGTCCCTGCATCCTTTTTATCACTGTTGTCTTGGGTTGCTGGAAATTTAGCCCTCTGCACATAATCTCACTTTGCTCTACTAATCCTCGGAGCCGGGAGTGGGCTTTGGAGCTCAAGCAACGCTTTTTGATGGATGGATCTTCGAGAAAGGCACTTGCGTTAAAGGAGTAAAGAAGATACTAAGTTCCAAACCAGGTAGGAAATGTCAGGTGACCTATAATAGAAGCCACTTCCCTAAGAAGCAAGAACAGCAATCAGCAAAAGGAGTGGAGTCTTCAGTCTGGCCTGAAGTTGCAGGAGTCTCTAGATGAGCAGGCTGCAGCCTCAGGCCCTTCTTGCTCTGTCCTGGGGTCTGTCTCCCCTCCTTCCCCTCCACTCTTAGGTAAGCAACCCCTCTCCGGGGACCCCATGTGTCAGTGTGGCCCAGAGTTTCCTGCTTGCTCACTCTGATCTACCAGGGATGAAAAGTCTACCTAAGAGAAAGGATCAGGACAACCAATGTTCCCACATTGGAGCTGTGTTGGCTTCGAGGGGTCTGATGTGAGCCCTGATTCGGAATAGGTGCTGTTGGCTCAGCATTTAATTTCTTATACATCTCTTTCCTTTTTACTTTCTTCTTCAGTTTCACATGCATATATCTGGCAATAAGAATAACTGGTTGGAAGACAACACTGTATATTACAACAAATACAGTGAAATTCATCTTACTTTGTTAAGTGCAACTCTGCATCACTTGTGATTTTTTTTTCTGTTTTAATTCTAATTTGTACACTCTTAAAAAATAAAATAAATGAATAAATAAAATAAAATTGGAAAAATATAAGCCAACAAATGCATTCATTGCAAGCAAGGTGGTAAAGATTTTGGCCCATGTGAGTCCCACCAGCTCCGTCACGGCTACTCAGCATAGTCCTGGTGGGCTGGAAGCAGTCAGAGGATTCAGAGGTGACATCTATGTGCATCCTGCAGATCTCAGTCAGCTGCTGCTACTCTCTGCCTGCGGCCTGGCTCTCGGTATCCTAAGAAACTGTGGGTCCCAGCTGACCTAGCCACCTTCTAGAAGCACAGTCCAAGAACACAAACCAGGAATTTTTTTTAAAAAAATTCCGATATTTGCTTAGGCCTCTCAAAAGGCATTAAGTGGTGTTCTTAACACTAAACCAGAACAACGCTTCTCCAAATCTCTTTGTCTTTTCTGTGTTAGGTCAGGGTTTCCAATCTGACAAAGCCCCAAACACTCTTTATTATCATCTGAGTCACTTTTGATTCACACTCTTTCTTTGGGGACTCATGTCCCATCTAGACCTTTAACTGTAGTTCTCTCCTCTCCTCTCCTCCCTGCCCCTGTCTTCTCCTGCACTCCCTTCCTTCTGTCCTTCTCTTGTCCTTTCCTCTCTCCCTCTTCCTCTCCTCCCCCCCTCTCTCCCTTTCTCCCTTTCATTCCACCTTCACTCCCTGTACACTTGCAAATGACTTGTCCTAACCCTTCCCTGGTCTTCATCCCAAAGCATTCTGAATCTGGCTGCCAAAGGTCGCCCAGGACTGAGTATTGGGTGAGGGAGTAGAAGAGACACCACTGACGTCAGTGTAGCTTGTCCTTCTCCAATGTGCAGAAATTAAACCTGCGGTGTGTTAGAAACAGACTTCAGGGCAGTGGTGATCTTTTCAGGAGGGTGGGGTGGGAAAGCAATGGGAGGTAGAATTCCATTTGAATCTGAATAATTTCATTTCTTTCAAAAACTAAAGTATCTGAAGGAAGCATGACAGAGCGATAACATTCATTGTACTTGGGAAGTGGGTACACATTGGTGTCTCATTTTCTGTGCATTTGAAATATTTCATATTTAGAAATTAAATAAGTCAAAACATTGAAAGAAATAACATCTGTGAAAATGCTTTGTGAACTTACCGTCCGCCGGACCAGTAGATCTCAAACATCAGCGGAAACTGAGTTATCCAGAAGTTGTGCAGAGTAGATGGAGACAGATGGGGCCGCCCTGGAATTTCTCCCTGGGCAGGTGCCAGGGGGAGGGCAGCATCTGCCTTCCTAGCAAGTTCCTGGTGTTGTTCCAGTGCTACCTCACAGACTGCACCACCAAAGCAGCCAGCAGGCTCCTGTGGGCAAAGACCACCACGTGTGCCCCTCTCACGCCTGGTGTCTGCTTTGATGCCGACCCTGGAAAACGTTGACCTGAGGGTTCTGCGAATGAGTCCGTGGACGGGGTACACAGAGTAATGTGTCATTCCCATGAGAGTAAAAAGGATCCTTTCCGTATCCTCAGGAGGGAACAAGGAGCTCTGGTTGAGGGCACTGAGGGTCCTGGGAAGTGAGAAGAAAGAATAATCAAGAAGCGGAGATGGCTTTTTCTTTCAGGAGGGTGTGGGGGTGAATAAGCAAACCAAGAAGGCAGAGTCTGCTTGGTCTCTTGCCACCCAGAGGGCCCCACAGCCTCATCCGTGGCAAACTGTGGGCTGCAAGGTGCAGAAGCCCCACTGTGCTCTCAGACGTGTGCCCCATCACCAAGCTGAGCCATCCCATGCTGGGTGCTCTCCTCTCACAGGATGGCTGCATATGCTGTTTGCTGGGCTTTGCTCCCCATCTCACCTTCATGTCTCAACTCAAGCAGTATTCTCTTCAAAATCAGCCTTTGGGGCTGGTGAGATAGCGCAGCAGTCTAAAGTGCCTGCTTAGGCAAGCTTAAACAAGCGCAGGAACCGTGGTTTGATCCCCCGCATCACCGTTTGATCCCTGGCACCATATGTTGCACCAGTCCTGCCCCCAGGGCCAGGCTGAGCTGGCCACAAAAATACAAACAAACAAACAAACAAACAAAAAAACCAAAAAACAAAAAAACCCTATTGTAACTCCAAAAAGGCAATGTGCTTATAGACTAGATAGCAGGAGACACTAAAACAGATTTTGGACTAAGCACCTGCTTTGGCAAAGCACAGGAACCAGGGTTCGATCCTGTGTCCCTGAAGCACAGTAAGCCAACAACCAAGTGCAGGCATGTTGGTGCACACCTGTAATCCCAGCACTGAGGAGACTGAAAACAGGAGGATCACCACGAGTCCGAGCTGCCTAATGAGACCCTCTACCAAATGCATAAATGAAAAATAAAAAAAACAAACAAAAATAATCAGCTTTTGCCTCTCAAACGAAGTCAGGGGTGTGAGCCACACACTCGTGGAGCCCGTGTGTTCCCCTCAGAGCACTTCGCAGTTCGCAGCTCTGCTCTGCTGCCCACCTCCTGACTGGACGCGGGGCTGGGGCCGCCTTTGCGTCTTTCTTACCTTGCGCTCTCCAGCTCACAGTCCTGCATCTGCTCCATACCCTTGCTCAGTGAGCGCTTGCTGCCTGAATAAGCGAGATAGGAATACAGACTCCTAAGGCCGTCTGTGCTTCTCCAAGACTCATATGCTGAAGCGCAATTCCTGGAGTGATAATATTAAGAGGTGGGGACCGCTGAGAATTAAATCGTGACAGGGATTAGTGCTCTTTTAAAAGAGATCCCAAACCTAGCTTGCCTCTTTCTCATGAGGACGCAGTGAGAAGTATCGGAAAAGAATTAGAAGCCTGGCTGCTTACCACGCACACTCGGCTCCCAGCTCTCCCACCGTTCGGAGTCGCAGAGTTTGGCCTCTAGGGCTGCGAGCGCGCTGGGCGAGTGTCGTGCACTGAGCGAGTCTGGCGTCCTGCTGGTACCTTGCACAAGGACCTCCCGGCCTCCAGAACTGCGAGAAAGACATTTCTGTTGTTCACACGCCTCCCCTGAACCCCTTTCCCCACCCATGGTGCTTTATCGTTGCAGGTAACCGCACGTAGAGCCACACGCGTCTCAGTTCTGGAAGCCCGGGGTCACTTCTGGAGCGTGCTGTTGCCATTTGAAGCCTTTCTCTCACTTTGGGTCACTCGTGACACTTTACCTCCCCTGCCCCTAACTTCGCACACTTAGAATGAAAGGCAGGACGGAGCCGGCCCCCAGGAGGAAGGAGGGCCGACAGCAGCAGTGACGACTCCAGTAGCCCTGGAAGCCCCACTGCATGGGAGTCGGCAGTGCCACGGGGGCAGGGAGACCTGCGAGTATTAACAGGTGCAGAGTGACGATCCAGAGCCACAAAGGATTTTTAGTATTAAAATGCTGGCTGTTTAGTTTTCTTTCTGAGGATAACCAAGTGCTGGCTTCTAAAAGCCTTTCCTGAGCACCACTTAAGCCTCGGGCTGTCGTGCAGTGCACCAGCCGGAGGCTGAGGGATTTGGGTTGTCTGCGCACAGCCTGGTACCCGGAAGCCCACTTGGTTTAGTTTTTTTTTTTTTATCACTGTCCAGTTTATAAATTATTGTTTCTATTCACCGTAGAAATAGTCATTCTCAATTTTTCTCTTTCCAGATTGAGCTTGTGCTGGCTTTTATATATCTGTCTTGTGTTTTCCCTCTTTAATAAAAGCAGACAATATTCATTTCAAGCTGCTACGAACATATGGAATGAAAAAATAATAATAATATTCACCTTTCAGGGATTGCTTACATTCTTTGGCCACCTCAACACACACACACACACACACACACACACACGCACGCACGCACACACGCACACACCCTCATACTGTTTTTTAAGTTAAAAAAATTGATAATGTCCAAGACACTGTTCTGAAGTTAACTGTCTTCACACCCTTATTCACCGTTCCATGCCTGTTCTACGTGATCCTATTCTAGTTAGTCGAATAAGTGTCGCAGTATTCGGCACTTTTTCCTAGGAATGGAATTGATGCTGCTCTACAATACTCTAATGTGAAGCAGTCGTGAGAGCCATTGAGCCCAGAACTTTGTTAACCCACAAACCTGGCCACTTTTTCATCTTCACTCTATAAACCAGGTGCCTGCTGCAGTCTGCTCGCAGGCCCAGCCTCAGGAAGTCATTCCTGACACTTAGCAGTGGCTTTTGGAAGTAGGAACCCCAGGACCACGCATCTTTTGACGTACCTCTTCATCGAACATTGAGCCCGCTTCTAAGATGTGCCCTACATTCTAAACACAGTGGGGAAAGCAACCTTGCTTTTGTAGGCACATTCTTACTGGAAGAATCGTAGATGGTGTCAGAGATGGAAAGATGAAGTTGTCCAATGGCAGTTAAGAGAATGAGTTTTCCAAAGGACACATGGTGACCACTTGGGGTACATGGGAAGAAACAAATAGGGCACACTGAACGAGAGACAGGGCATTGGGCAGGAGCTACATGAGCCTGGGGAAGCTGATACAAGGGAGAAGCTGTGAAGGAAGAGGGCCACGTCGAGGAGGATGCTATGGGTCCCAGGGATGGGAAGTCACTGAAGGAATAGCAGCAGAGGAGTGAAAATCTATGGCATAGCTTGAGGTGCTTGATGCTGGGTTGGGAGAATTGGGGTGCAATGGATGAACAGGGAGGAGGTTGTTGCCGGTGCCCAGGTTAGGGACAGCCTCCAGCCAGGGTCAGGCAGCCAAAGCTGCTCCACAAATCCAGGCAGCCCCACTCCGAGTCTCGTAAAGGAGTTTCAAATGAATTTAAGAAGCCTGCAGTCATTTCTGCTAGACTGAAGCCAGCCAGGGGAAAGAGCCAGCAAGTCAAGACAAGGACAGCATCAAACAGCAGACATGACATTGACTTGCTGGAGAATGGGACCTTTCCCCTGGGGGGGCTGAGTCACTTAAAGGACCAGACAGGGCACAGGGTAGGAAACTGACTTCATGGAGGTCTCTGACCTTCTCGGGCCTTTATCTCTGGGCAGTAAAGACCCTTGAGGGTGACTCAACATATGTCTCTGGGTTAAAGAAACCAAACAGGACTCTTCTCTGGCCTCTGACCTCTTTGAGGCGGGAAATCCTATTTACAAACCTGAGTTATCTATGCTCTGGTCAGAGTGCAGGTCAGCACTGGGGCTACTTTCTTAGAAATCTGGCTGTGTCAGTCACCCCTGCAGTTAACAACATGGGACCGCCATCTGTACCTCGCTGTCTCTAATGACTAGGTGTCCCTACATGAAGTGGCACCTGGAAACCTGAATGAAGGAAGCAAGGAGCAGGAAGGAGTAAGAACTACCGTGCCCTAAAGGAAACCTCTTTCAGTAGCAAGGCTCCAGAAAAAGTAGTGTAAGTGTAAGGGGACAGCCTGTGCAGTATTGTCCCAGTGACGTTTTTGAGAATAGTTTTCAAGTTTCACAAAGAGCACACTATGAAGTTAAAGGCGTCTGCCTGTGTGTGAAGCTAGGCGGGGGTGTAGATGGTGCTCGTGGGGGCCATGCTTGCCCTGCATGCTGGAAGCTCTATTATCACTTCTCAGCACTGCAAAAAATAAAGTCATTCATTTAAAATGTGGGGGTGTATGCAAAAGGAAGCTCTCAAAGTACCCGTTTTTGGACAGGGAACTTTGGGAAGATTTCATATTTGACTCTACATAAATTTTGTCTTAGGTTGAATTATGAGAGATGGCCTTTTTTGATGGCCTAATCTGAGAGATGGACTCCCGATTGGTGGCTTCCCAGGGTTAGTTTTACAAAGATCTGAATTTGTGCAGTGGCAGGACAGCGAGAGCAGGAAGAGAGCGGGCTCTGGAGCTAGGCACGGCGATCTCCAGCGAGCGCTCTGCTTCTTCGTTTAGCCTCAGGAGAGTCGCGTGAGATCTCTGTGCCTCAGGTTTTTCTGTTTTAAAAAATGGGGATAATGATAGCACCGAGCTCAGGGTCACCATGTGAGCTACACAAGACGCATGCGGGTGCTTCCCTCTGCGCCCATGCAGGCCTTCCACGTGCACCAGCCACTCATTTTTCAAGACACCTATTGTAACTTCGACATACTTTTAAAGAATTTGTCTCGGTTGTCCTTAAAAACTCCTCCTAGTTATGGCAGAATGGTCTAGGTGGTGTTTCTCCTAGTAACTTCCTAGAGTCTAGGAAATGTGCTCCCACCCTTGGCAGTGCTTGGTGACACCTGATGTTCAGGGACAGGCAGGCGTTGCTTTCCACGAGTCCCTGGGTTTCTCGGATTTCTGCAGCTTTTCTCTGGTGAGTTATTCACTCCTCCTTCATTGCTATTTATTTATTTATTTAATTTATTTTTTTAGTACAGGGTCTACCGGGGCTCACTACATAGATCGTACTCATAATGATCCCTTGTTTTCAGCTTCCCAAGCACTGGGATTACAGGGACGCGCCACCACACCCAGTCTCAATTGCCTTCTCAGTGTGCCCCGGGGATGGAGCAGGCACCACACGTGGGGGATCAAACGAAATGTCGGAGATCCAACTCTGGTCCCTATGTCTGCCTAAGCAGGCGCTTTAGTCCTCTAAGCTATCTGGCCAGCCCGCTATTTATTTACATAGCATCTTTCTGCTCTTTTAAATATGTCACCAACATATTTGTAAACTCATTCATTTCCCAGCCCCCCGCTTTTCCTTCTTCACACTCTCTTCTAAATATAACCATGGGAACAAAACAATGCAGTTCCACACACAAAGGGCATTCTGCTGGGTAGGCAGAAGGGACCCCGAGTCCTCCTTGAGTCAACTGCAATTTCTCGTCTTCCAACTTTATAAAGCAGCACACGGTTCTCACAACAGAAAGGGAGCAAACCCAATTAAATGGCATGCAGTCCTTGCAAAGAGAATGAAGAGCAACGCAACGGCTTGCGCTGAACCATGTCAGGCAAAGAGACTCCACCCCGAGTTCCCCGGGGGGTTCCCCATCTGCAGTAGTTTCTGAGCGGCAGTGACGTGCTTGCTCAGGAAGGATGCCTGCTTGGTTACTCCTCTCATTACTTAGCCATTTGCCTCTCTGCCCCTAGACAACAAGGAGCTACTGAAAGGGTGGAGACTAGGGTAGGGTGGAGAGGTGAGTAGTTGTATTTGGAAGTGAGCATGCAAGTAAAAACTGGAAATTAATAAAGATATCTGAAGCACTCAGCTTTGGGGTAGTTTTCTTTGGATCTGTTGAAAACAGTAATAATAAAAATATTCACTGAACTCCTTCTGGGCGCCAAGTACAGCTTGAGGCTTGAGTTTAGTACCAGTCAGGTCAGCTGGAGCCCTGCCTCCTGGGCTTATATGCTCTTGGAAGGAGAACCAGAAACAAGGCAATGGATAGTTTCCATGATTTCATGTCTTGGAGGTCTTGCAGAGGAGAGAATTGGTGGTAGGCAATGGAGGTCAATCTGAGGTCAGGAAAGGCCTCGCGGGAGGTGGCGCTGGCACCGCGATCTGCAGGCTGAGCCAGGCATCTAGGCAGAGGTGAACTGCGTGCCCAGGCCCTGAGCTGCAGAAGGTTTTGTGTTGGAGAAGCAGGCAGGAGCTCCGTGGCCAAAGCAGTTTTGTGTCCAGTTCACTGTGTACTTGCTGAACCTCGCACTGGTAGGAGAACCAAAGCCAAAAGGGAAAAATTACCTACCATGGGTATCAACCTCACGAGTAGTGAAGCTGATCTACAGAAATTGTTGTCCAAGAGCTTTATCTCCCTGTTGTCAGCACTGAGCAGGCAAATACAAGTGGTTCACGCAGGCAGCTCATTCCTTGCCAGTGTATCTATGTGATTTTTTTTCCAGTATGTTAACTTTAGAAACAACTGGGAGCTTGAGGATTGACCTACCTCTTACTAAACTTTGGATTCTAGTTTGTCTCTTTCCTGAACTTCATCTATAAAATCTCAGGAGAGTCACAGAAGGTTCTTAGATGGTGCACAAACTGGTAGATATTCAAATATGCAAAATGTTAAGCATCATCATCATTAATATTAAAATTTTGTCAATATTCTCACTGCTTTGATATTAGTAGTCTCCTTTTTAGAAGGTTGTATTGTGCATTATTTCATATTCCATCTACCAGTATAGAAGACAGTATACAGAATAATAAATGGCTTTATAATCCAAAAAATCTACTCATTTATCACAGTATCAACTGTATATCAAATACTAAAAAAGATTTGGGGGAAAATAAAAATGTTTAAAGGCACAAATAATAAATTGTGCTATGCTTGGTGCCAGCCTCAGGTGCACGAGTCTTGAATCTGTGAATTATTAACCGTGTGAGTCTAGCAAGTTACTCAATCTCTCGGAGACTTAGGCTTCCCATGTGAACAAGGGTGGTAACAACAAGCCACACACCACATTGACGATGTACGTTAGGCTGGTTCATGCCGGGAAGCAGGGGTCTAGGATTTGCAATGATGTTACATCTCCAGTCAGTGCCATCGAATTTGCCTCATCACATAAGGACCAATAAGTTCAAGGAGGTGGAAATAGAAGTGAACAATTGGTAGAGAGTCACCAAGGTAGGTTAGGCATAGCAGAAGTCTCATTTCCCACCTTCCCTGTCCTCTAGAGGAAAGAATTCAGAGAGATTGTGGAACTGGTTCTGAACAGATATATAGAAATTTTCTTAACAGTTAAGGGAAAGGGACTGGGGAGTAAAAGCGCCTGCCTGGCAAGTGCAAGGTTCTGAGTTTGATCCCTCGTTCTGCAAAACAAAAATAAAAACAACAAACAAACAAAACAGTTAAGGGGAGACTCAGTCTCAAGGTAGAAAAAAAATGCTCTTGCAAAGGCAAGGAGGATTGGAACGTAACAGCTGATTAGGGAATCACTGAGGGACTCCAGACAGTGTTTTGGGCATTGGAAAAGAGGGAAATAGAAATTGAGAAGTGAGGGCAAGGAGGTCATATTTTCTTCCTACATAATGTGCTCATTTTATTCATAATAACCAACTAGTCATACAGCAGCATCTAGGTCACCATCTAAAAAAAATTTTTTGATCAAATGATTTTCTTTTCTTCTCAACAGTTGAGAGTGAATAAAAAATATGTTGCATCAAAAGTTGAATGTAGGGATGACTCTGTGGACGTATGTCATTAACTGCCAAAGCACCTTGGGAGGTTGATGTCTATACTGGTCCAGGGATCCTAGTTTTGGCCAGACCTCCAACCCCCATGCATAACATGGTAATATTCAAGTGTGCCGAAGAATACTAAAGGACCAAGAGACTATTACGAGAAAATTCTTGTGAAAATAGAATTTGTGTTGGTAGCCAAATAAGATGGTACAACAATGGTTTCAGAAAGTAAGCTAGAGAAAACTTCTTCTTGGGGATAGAAAAGAGAGTTCATCAGGGTGAGACAATTACTCAGGCTTGTCAGAATGAAACCGGGGCAGAAATCCTACCCTGAACAGCCTGCAGATGACAACTAGCACATCCCCACCACAACACAGAGAGCCACTCGGCCAGCATGACCTGCAGTCCATGCACCCACCTTGAATTTAATGATCTAATTTGAGGGCTGATAAACATACTGTTTTTCCAAGTGACTAGGAACGGCTCTCCCTTTTCCTCAACCAGAGTAATTATTCCCCCAACTTGAAGCAATAGTGGTAAAAGCACTTTTTGTTTCTCCAATCCTCCAGTTGAACCCTTAGGCTAGGATTTTTTTTTGTAAGGCATTGTTCATGCACAGTGGCATAGAATTTCATTTTCCAGGTTTCAAGTATTAAGAGCACAACACAAAATCTAAGCAATTTTAGACATGTGTCAATCTCGAGTAAAAAGGCTTTGTGCTGGCACAGGATGTCAGTGCTTGAATTAAAGAGAGAAGAATTTCCCTGAGCGAGAGCTGCACATGCTGACATAATACATTGTTAAGGCTCTGTGTTACGATACAACCAATATGTTTTAATAATTTATTGGTATTTATTTAACACACAAGACTGTCATACCAAATCTAAAGCAAGAGGTCTAGGCTCCTCATTGATTCATGTGCATGGTTGTTATCAGCATCTTTAGATTCTTCCTTAGACGATTCTCAGGCATGTGATGAAATTACAGGCGAGTATTTTGGAAACTTCATTAGGGGTGCATTTTGATATCCCCTTCTGGGGACTCTCGGTGGAATACTGCTGAAAGGATTTGAATGAGGCTTTGTCAAAAAAAGAAAGGAAAAAACCTTTATTTATAAGACTTTATCTCCTGATAAAAATCACTGCACTAAGAGTCAGTCTCATTTGAACACTTACCCAAAAATCTCTCCAGCTAAGAGAATGCCACAGGCTAATGTGCGAAGTCACTGGAAACAGAATCTAGGTTGATCCTTCTGGACCGCCTTAATCACTAATTCATCTGCTTGAGAATTCGTTCACCTTCCTTTCACCATTGCCTAATGAGGATAACGGTGACTACCAAAATCCAAGGCTAATCATTTTTTAAAGTGAGTATTTGATAATCATTAATTAATAATAGTGTCAACAATAACCTTAATTTACCAGGTATTCCCTCTCAGGATTTGTGTTTTAATTATACTTGCCAAAAGGACAGAGGACTACCCCAGAACTAAGCTTGGGTTTATGATTTTCAAATCACAGGAGCAAGGAGAAGTTATCTTCATGTAAAAATAATCAGCCTTTTTTTTTGAAGAGCCTCAAATGGCAGAGATGAAGAGAGAATAAATACAGTTGATGATATTTAAAGTGACATCAGTAATTCTCAAAGGGGCTCCATACTAGAGAGTTGACTGGTACGGACGCTCTTTGCTTTTATGGAGGTGACAGGTCTGACCTGCCAGGTACTAGTAACACCCAGGACAGACTAGAAATGTCACAAACTACTAACAGTGACTACACATGATATAAAAGGATATGTTGAAAAAGAAGTGGCTCTTTAGAACTGGCTTAAACCTGTTTTGAAGTTCTAATTTCTTTAATAGACCCATCTTCCTCCTATATGGAATGTAAAATTAATGTATAGAAATTTTTAAAATTAGGTTGAAATATTTTATTTAAGTATTATGGAAACTGATGTATAATGAACATCAGCTTTAAAAAAGGAGGAATTATTGAATTATGTAGCTAAAAAAAATCTATGCCCAAGCTTCAGGCAGAGGTGAGGCCAAGTGCTCAGGCAGCGGCACAGATTTCTCTTTTGGACCCCCACCTTTTTTTTTTGGTGGAACCGTGGGTTGAACTCAGGCCCTTGCACTTGCCAGGCAAGTGCTTATTCTACTGAGCCATCTCCCCAACCCCTTCAGGCTTTCTTTTGCCACAGTTGGCTCCATTTCCGCAGGCTATCTGTCTCCCTTCTGGAATTCCCAGAAGCACAACTTACCTGTTAGTAACCTCAATTCCAGTAGAACAAGGACCTTTTCCTTAGGTGTGAAATTGTATCACACCAACATTCCCAAGTCCTCACCTCTAGTATTTCAGCAATTATCCTGATGTGAAAAGTTAAGAATTGTAGATTTAAGTGGTGAAAGGGAGGCCATACTGTGATATCCTGGAGTAGGCTGGATCACTAATAGAATAAGACTAGGACACAAACCAGCCTAAGGACTCAGAGAAAAAGTCATGTCAAAATTGAATTATGCTGTTCCCAGTCAAGGAACTACAAGTGAGGAGAGAGGCCTGGAACAGACCCTTCCCTTGGGAGCCCAGAGAGCCAAGGCTCTGGCAGCATCTTGATTTGCAAGTCCTGGCCTCTAAGGCTGCAAGACAAGATTCTGTTATTTAAGCTGCTCCATTTGAGGCGCTCCTTATAGAAGCCCTAGGAAATGTATACATTCCTACTTTCTGTGATTGCCTACGGTGTTCTGAGTTTGATTCTGATTGGTTTCATCTAGACCAATCTCTCTGAGAAGGTGGATGGTTGGCTATGCATAACTCCCACACACGTGCCAGGACTGGGGGACAGATTCAGTCCTGCATTAGCTATGCCTATACAGAGTGAGCAAAGAGTAGTTCTCCAGTGAAACATCAAAGCAGCGTCACTGGATCAAAGGAGGTAGGTAAAATCAAACCAAAACAAATAGTCCACTAACTGCATTTCTCAGAGGTGGGAGAAACACCAGGCAACGTTAGCTTGGCACAGTACCCTTTGCCACTGCAGTCCACATCTGCTCCCGGTGGCCAGGAGTCCCACACTCGTCAGCTTCCTGTCTGGCATCTCCTCAGTGAGCCTTTTGCTGAATCTCTGATGAGCCCCGTTTTCCTGCGTTGCCCCCTTCCTGTGTCATGGCCTATAGCGATATAACACCTGTAATTCCTTTTCCATCACTCATGATAATTATGTTCAAGCCATAATTGTAAACTAATTCCTTCATTTCACACTGATGATAACCCACTGAAAACAATATTACATTATGCCCACTTCGGAGGCCAGAAAACCAAGGACCAGAGATGCTAAGTCACTTTCCTGAAATCATACAACTAATAAATTCTAGGTGACTGAATTAAGATTCCAGTGCAATTCACTTGGCCCCGGAGACAATGAGCTTTATCAATTCATCACATGGCCTCAAGTATCCCCTTGCTTTCCTCTTTCCTGTCTCCTTCTAGGAGGACAGCACTGTATTTGTTAAGTGTAGTGCAAATGTTGCTGGTGGAATTTACAGTGATTTTAGATTTTAAACACCTGATGTTTAAAAACAGTCAGAAGTTACAAGTAGTTTTTCATGAACATCTTCTCTTGATGGAAAGAGAGAACCCCCTTTTTATTTTCAGAGGTGCTAGATGCAGCCAGAAATGAACTTGTTTTTAT
>NW_004524653.1:5103050-5197954 GCF_000260255.1 Octodon degus
ATGTGGTGCTGGGGGATTGAACCGCGGTCCCTGATGCTTTTGCTAAGCTTGTTCTAAGTAGGTGCTTTAGACCACTGAGCCATCTCTCCAGCCCTGAACTTTTTTAAGTAAAAGAAGATGATCAAAAATGTGGTGAGAATATGATGGTATGTACACTACATAAATACAGCTAAAAATTGAAGCCAGTGTAGAAATAATTGAAATTTGAGTCCTAGGTACTTAGACTATAAGTTTTCCAAGGAATATATTTGTGTTAGTTAGCTTTCTGGCACTATAACAAATATCCTGAGTAAATGACTTATAAAGATAAAAGGTTTATTTTGGCTCACAGCTGTAGAGGTCCCAGTCCATGACAGGTTGGCGTATAGCTGAACACCATGGGGGAGCATATGGCAGAGGAGAACTCCTAATCTGATGCCTGGGGAGTGAAAGAGAAAAAGAGGAAAGGGCTGCAGTTCCACTATCCTCTGCTAGGGTGTGTCCTCCACTTCCTGCACACTTCCCAGTAGGCCATTCCTCTTAAAGTTCACCACCGCTCAGCAGCAGAGCCTTGCTAGGTGTCAATCCTTATACGTGTCTTCAAGGGAACACTCTGGATCCAAATCATGGCAACAGTAGGGTCTGCTGTGTTCTTAATGGTAGTTTCTACCAGGCCCAGCACATACTATGTACTCACTAAACATGTTGTGAATCATTTTGTATCAACTCGTTTACTGTCAATACAGAGTATAAACTAACACTGCCTAAACTGAATTCCTTACATTTATCCATGTGTAATAGCAGAAATATGGACTTCTCATTATTAAAGAATTTAGCCAAGCTTAACTGTGGAGGTTGCTATCTCTCAGCTATTATATAGACAGAGTGAAATCAAAGTTGAGGTCTTAGCTCAATGGCAAGGCTATAGACAACTTTATAACTTAGAAACACCCTGTGCCTCTGATACATGTATTTTCCAAGAATGGGAAATTTTATGGATGATGGCTATTGTTTGTCCCAGGTGTCTTTAAATATTTACCTCCTCTTGCCTTCTCAGCATCTTTAAAAGAGGGAGGGGATTCAAATGCAAGCACAGAAAATCTTTGCTAGGTTACGTGCTTCAAATTTTAGGGGGAGAGAACTTAAAAAGCAAAGAGATTGTTCTTATACTTTCTTATAATCATGTCTCCTTTAGAACCGTATCCAGACTCAGGCTGGTAAGGCATAGTGGATAAATATGTAAACTAGGAGAAGTTAATTAACTCCCATGTGCCTCCTTTACTTTTCTGTAAAATGTGGATTATAATGGACTTACTGAAAGAATAAAATGAGTTAATACATATAAAGCACTTAGTTTACTATTAGGTAAGCACTTAGTAATAATAGGTATTGTTATTGTTACTATTATTAATACTATTCATTAAACTTGCATTTTCTTAGATATATTAGAAGATCAAGCCCAGCTATGATGAGATCCTTTTTAATGTCAGATGCTTTAGGGATATCATTTAATTTAATGATATTTCAGGTCAGGTTCTCCAGAAAGCAGACTAAGCAACTAAAAGAAATGTGAAAGTTTACTAAAGAGTGTTTCTAATTTTTACATCTGTGGAGGAAGAGGAAGAGTCAGGTATGGGAAGAGAGGCTTTGGACTGCTTGCAGTCACAGTAATCCTTTCAGCTAATCACACTGGAAACTCTGGACTGAGATGACATTTCAGAGTTGCCTTGAGTTGGAACAAAAGGAGCTGGTCTTTTTATCCTCATAAGAGGTCCTTCCTGAAAGGGAGGGTCTGACCTTGGCAGGTTCATCTCTTCATCTGAGCTGCTCACAGAACAATCTCAGGGTTATCAGGTGTCAACACATTTGTAGCTGATGATGTTGGACTTGAACTGGGGGTTCAAGCTGGTGTGTCATAGCACCCATCACAGTCTACCTCTTGAGCTTATATCCCCCTTTTTCTATAAGTTCTGTGTACGTAGCTCTTGATTTTAGGTAAACTCTTTGTCTTGCACACAATTACAAAAAAAGAGGTTAGTGGGAGCAACTGATTAGCACTGAGCTACTCTTTGGGTCACAAGTGACTTTCATGGTCTACTCTGTATTTTTGAGATATATTCACTCTCAAAGCTAGACTCTCTACTACTTTAGGTGGCTTACCTCATGCCATGACCCAAACGTTCACATTTGAGGGCTCCAAATCCATAGTCACCCTGGATCTCAACAACATAACAGCAACAGCCCCTTTCTTGCCTTTCCTGTTTTTGACTTAAGAAGTTCAAGGTAGTCAAATGGAAGTTGTAGCTTGAAGGTCAAGGAACTCTTGCTGTGTTGTCTAGTTGGATGATGTGACAGAAGCCCGAGCACTACATATGCCCTCAGTTAATGTTCCCAATGAAGGATCCATGGTTAGGAGAGATAAAGCCATAGCTCTAACATCTGTATATTCCAGTGAAAATAAATTATTTGCCAGGGTAGAAGGGTTCTAAACTATCAACTTAGTACATGTGACAACAAAGACAACGTGAGATGTTAGGAATTCAATTGGTCTCTCTGCTTGACATGTTAGCCATTTAGCAGTGCTAGCAGTGCTTTGTTGAGTCAAAGTCTAGCCATTGACGCTATAAATGCCCTCCATCCCTTCTACCATGGTTACTCGTCTCTTGGTCACCTGTGTCACTCGTGGAGGCTAGTGACAGGTGGGCTGACATCAGCTGGTTACACTGTTCTGCCCAGTTGGTTGTTTAGCATTGCTTTCCTTATGGATCCTCTTGTGTAAGCACAAGTATAGAGTTAAAGACTTCCTGTTTTGGACCAGATGCCTTCCCTGTATCTCCCACTGGAAAAATCTTTTCCTCACAATGGCCTTTTTCAATAACTCCTGAGTAGGGTTGGCCTCTGCCTCCCACTTGTCACTTTCCCCCGTGTGCTGATCTGGACCATTTGTCAACCAGTCACTCTTTTCTTCTTTCTTCTGACTACTGTGTAGATTGGGATGGTGAATGAGGTGGAGATCTAATAAGTTATTATAGTCAAAGTGGTCAATATGAACACAAAATGGCACTTTTTCTATGATTGATGATATTGCAATATATTTTTCTTGTTGGTTCAAGGTCCATTAAGAAGGGTAGTATTTAAATGAAGCAGCAAATCCCAACCATCTCCCAACAAATTCACAACCAATTAAGAAACTGATACGCTATTCAGAAACATGAAGATCACATAATATGATAGAATGGACTGAAGAATGTTGATTGCAAATTGCATGAACTGATAATTTGTTCAACTGATAATAACTGAGTAAAAACTCCAGATCCTTGTTCCAGACCCTGAGATTTGTAGGGGTGAAATGTTGGAGATTGTATTGAATGCACATGCTAATATAATCTGTACTCTTAATAATTATCTTCCAGTCTGTAGCTTAGAACCCAAGCTTAGCAGACAAAAGAGTTTTCAGCCCAGCTGTATGAAAGATAAGATTGCCTTACATTTTCTGGTCACTAATGCTGGGGAAAGAGATAGGCTTCTAGACTGGTACCAAAAAGGCAGGTCTTGCCTCTCACTCAAGACAATTTGGTAGGAAAAGAGAGAAGGTACACTGTTATCCTAAGGGGTAGGTGACCTAAAATGGACAAGAGATTCTAGGCCTTGCTTATGAGAATGCATTACCTATTTTTTTTTATCGTGTTAAACATTGCTATATTTGACAACATAGAGGAAGATTCTAGAAGTATTACTCTAATACTATTCTTTCTAAGGAATGGAAACTTTCTTATGGAGACATAAAGAGAGAAAATAAGTTTTTCAACTCTCAATCAGATGGCAGAAACAATGTTGGCTATTTAAATCAACTGAATTGACTAGAGTTGACTAGGAACAGAGTAAATATTTAGTAAAGTCTTCTGGAGCACTTAATTCTTATATTCACACTTACACTGATAAATTTCAGGAAATTATAAAGATCAGACAAACTTCTCCCTGTACTGGTTCAATCAGAAGAGTCCCTAGCTCTCTCTCTCTCTCTCTCTCTCTCTCTCTCTCTCTCTCTCTCTCTCTCTCGTATCCATAATGCCAGTAAATACTTTGAGGTGAACACTTTGTGTTTGGCTGAATAATACCCACTGTGTGCCTTGTTAAAATTACATGGTTTCTTTCTGGATGGAGAACATTCTGTTTATAAAATGTCCTATTATCACGCTTCATGATGAATGAGTTGTATTTATTTGTTTCTTCCCTGGCTGTCTTTAGGAGATGATCTAAGGTTAATGGTGGAAATGCTACCAAAATAAATGGTTTCATGTAGTCAAATATTTCATCAGAGTGCTCTGTTTTAGGAAACTTGGGAGGAAAACAAATGAATATTTTTGGAACATTTGAATTCATTCCTTAACTTTAGGAGATGCATTTAAAATATATATTCCAAGTTACACACAGTTTGCTGCACTTCCACTGACATGTCAATTAGAATATTACACATATTTTCTTCTGGACAATTCTACAAAAAAGGATGTACAGGATGACTTCATAATCCTGCATAAAATTGGCCATTTTCCACATGCAATGGTTCAATAGAATCATAATCTATTATAAGAGTTATATTCACCAGACTTGGTTTAAAATAGTTCCCTAAATTGACATCTTGTTCTGAAAACAAGCAGATATAATATAGGCACTAGTGTTAACAAATTTGAATACTTTGAAAAAAGTATAATCAATGTGGATAAAATCTAGGCCTGTTTTTGTCTCAGGTTCCTACTTAGTTTTATGGATGCAGTTAATATTTGTTCTGGAGTTACACGGAATCTCTCTTCTTTTTGGTCAATGATCTCAGATAATGGCTGCTCCTAAATGCCGCTGCTAGGATGAAGTCATTGTTATTTTCCCTTTTGGGCTTTAGTCTACAGGTCCAGCTAAATACAAACAACCATTTATCAGATAATTTCTTGCTGCTAGGATTTCCACATTTAGACTTATTTGCAAGTGCTGAAGTTATTCTTGGTCTTACAGTCAGTATTATTTTAGAGGTAAATGGAAATTTAAAATTCAATGATGGACTTAAAATGATGGCTCAATAAGAGAAGTCTACACTGTAGGCCAAGACCTTTTAGTAAGAGAAGCAAAAAAAAAAGTTAATATACACCAATGCTGATAAGGCAAAGAGTAAATTTACTTTCAGATCCTGCAGGTCAACTTCAGCATAAGAAATTAGGTATTTGATGATTGTGGATTTAACTTTATTATCCCCTTTCAGAATTTGAGTAAGAATGGCTTCAGAAGACTTCAGAATTGACTTAAAAGAAAAACCTGTTGATTGACTGAAATTCCACTGCAAAAGTTTGTTGTGCAAGTTCTTACTGGATCTTTGAGGAGTTATACTGAGCTGTGATGTTTTAATCTATTTTTAATTAACAGAAAATAAATTTAATTGCTTTGTCTTACTGTCACAGTAACTTTTCCACTTTGAAAATCAGAAAAAAGAAGAATGTAAGAAGAAGGGGAAAAAATCCACAATTATACTTGCCTGTGTATCATCATTATTAATAAAGCTGTATGACCCTACTGATTTATATTTCTTTATTTAAAAAATATATATTGGGTTTCTGTGGCAGATAACTCTCTATGTACTGAAAAGAGAGATATTGTATCATGCAACCCTTCTGAAACTTATATTATAGGGAAGAAACAAAGAATAAATAAGTAACATATTACTATATCAAACAAAGTATAATATGCTAAGTGTTATCAAGGAAGTAGTGCATGTGGTTGAAAATAACAGTGGAATGGGAAGAGGGCAATTTTAATGACTGTCAGACTCTTTCAGCAGATTTTACCTGAAGAAAAACTAAACCGACAGAACTCTTGGACAATGGGAATAGTGGGGAGTAGGAAGATGTGAATTTAAGGGACAAGGGTAGCCTTAGCTGTGCTGGTTCTCTGCAGGCCACAGGAAGTGGCTTGGATTTTCTTCCAGCTGATTTGTGTTTCTATAAGCTGAGTTTCATTGCTGTGTGAAGACTTTAGAGGAGACATAAAGGAGACGGTAGGTGAGTTCAGGAGTATCTATGACAGCCCAAAGGAAGGTCACTGGGGCTTGGCTTGAGTAGAAGCAATGACCACCAAGAAAAAAAGGCGTGGGAAAGGCAGCTGTGGAGATCCTGTCAATGGGACTTAAAGATGCTTTGCCTGTAGAAGAGGGTGAACACAAGAGATTATGAAGCTAGCATGACGTGATTGCTTTACTTTAGCAGACGAATGGTCAAGACTGCAAGAGAGATCTCCCAACCTTCTTCATGGCCAGATGTGATTCAAGAGACTCTCATCCTATTGGTTATTTCTCTGATCTCCAAATGATGAAAACTTGGATGGTTGTTGACTTAAAAAGAATTAAATGAACATCCTTGTTTATATAACTTTTTTATTACATCTAGAAGGCATTTCTAAGTGTGATTTGTGTATTTGTTATCTAAAGTTATTCAGCTTTAGATTTCAGTATATGGTTGTGTTTCTCTTACTTTGTTTACTTCAAGGCAATCAAGGGAACTTTAAGACTTGGTTTAATAATTTTATCTTGAGATACAGTCTTATTTTGTATTTTACTATCTTAAGCAGTGGCTTTTCCAATACCATGTTGAATTTATAAAGAATGCATGGAGAATAGGGAAACTTCCAGGTGTTTTTGCAACGAACATCATCTTTGGACTGGAGGATTTTATTACTTAGGTTAGAAGGCCAGGAATTCTGTCTGCCACGTGTCCACTTGTGGCTGAGTCTTGGCCACCGCACTGTGGCTCATGCCAAGTGTCTTGGAGCAGGACCGACCACATTTCACAGAGGTTTTTTGCAGCGGCCTGACCTGCCTGGATTCAGCAGCAGGTGGATGGATATTTTTGGAAATGCGGAAGTCAAGGATACGAATAAAGTCTCCTTGTAAGTGATTTTTGTGAAGTAAGTGGCATAGCCATGCAGAAGTGATTGCCCTTGGAGCCAAGTGCCACACTTCCTGTATTGGTGTTCTCATCTGGTGATTCCATTATTCCAGGCCTCCATTTCATCACACATAAAAGATGAATTTAACTTCTACTTGATGCGATTACATAAGGCTGATGTGACATCACTTTTGCTGCAGCTATTAGCTGATCATGTACCCTGTAGCACCCTAAGTAACACCTGCTTGGTATCTATGATTGCGTTTATTCCTCACATTAACACCAAGCTGGGGAGAACTTGTGTATTTTGTATTTTAGAAGAAGAGAGTGAGGTGTTAGACAATTTGAGATTTGCTGAAAATCACAGCATCAACAAATGCCAAGTCTGGAACTCGGAAGCCAGGAACCTGATTGCAAATTGATCTCAATTATAGCCTTGATGGAGCCAGGGGGGCTCATGGAATGAAAACTTTTCTTTCATCCAGAACTTGATAGGAACTCAAGAACAAATTACCTCAACCCACCACACTTGTTCTTACATAGCTGCTTTCCATGCTCATGTTTCTGGCGTGTGGGATTAGAGTTGAAAACGATCTATTAGAATTTGTCATCCCCCCCCCCATGGCCAGGATTATGAATCTGGTGAGAGCTTTGAGATAAACCATTGATCAGATCACAGGAGTCTTCTCTTTTCCAGCATTCCCGTCATGGCTCATAGAAAGAGAACTGCAGGTTTTACAGGAAAGTTGAGAGGAGAACTTTTACCCTTTCCTCCATCGCACACACAGCACCAAGGGAGCAGTTTCCTGATGAGGCAAGTAGGCCAACTACTGCCACATGTGGTCTCCACCCCTCCTGGACTGGCCAGCTGGAAACTAAGCAGGTGTGTGCTCTTTCATGGACACACAGTGCCTTGTGGATGTCACCCCGAGGCTGAGCTAAGGCCAGACCTTTAGGTTTGTTCACTCCTTCCCTGATCCAGTGGGCTCCTATGGACCAAAGTGTGTGTCAGAACTTGAAACTGACCCTGGTGACCTTCTGACAAACTGCAGGGGCCTCTATCTGTGTCATTTGCTTCTCCATGGATTGGTGGAGAGAAAAAACAGCCCAACTGCCCACCCTATTCCTTACAGATCGGGTCATGCTGTGGAACATACTCAGCTTTGCTTACGCACATTGTTTGTATCGTTAACTTCTATTGGTTCAAAGGAGTCTATTTTCTTTAGAAATAAGAGACAAGAGGCCAAGACAGGAACGAGGAAAGTTTATTTCCTGACCACACAGACCAAGATGGTTGGTCAGAGAAGCTCTACTGTTGAGCTCCAACAGTGAGAATAAAATAACACTAACAGTTAAGGATATCCAAATAATAGTCTAGAATGAAGTTCACCAAATGATGCCTGTGGGCTGAATGTAACTTTTCATTTGCTATATTAACTTTTTAAATAAAACTTTATTGGGACAAAGCCACACATGTTTGTTTTCAAACAATCTATGACTCCTTGGTCAGCAAGGCTGGAGATGAATAATTGCAGTGGTCACTATGTTGCCCATTAAGTCCAAAATACATTTATTATTAGGACTTTGGCATAGGTTTTCTGGCTCCTGTTTGAGATTTCCTTTGTGTTTCAAGTACTCATGCCGCAATGAACTCTTTGGGGAGCATAATATGGGATCTGGACTTGGGGGTCACAGACTTCCCCCACAAAGCCGTACCTCATGCAAGTTTTGTTGGTCCTGGGGTCATACTCTGAGCAGCAAGAGCCTGGATCACTGCTGTCCAGGGGAAGTCTGCAGCTGCCCAGTCAGGGGGCCACCCAGACCAGGGTGGTGTAAAAGGGTTATTGCAGCAGAGGAATGGGCTATGTAATGTATTTAATTTCAATAATTTTAATTAGTCATATGCGTTGGTGGCCATTGAATGGAATACATAGTCCCAGAGCCTAAATCCTACATCTGCCATTCAGTCTCTAAAAAAAAAAAAAAAAAAAAAAAAAAAAAAGAAAAACCGAGCATGCAGACAGAGGCTCTCCTCTTACTTTTTGTTTTGTTTTGTTTTTCAAATAGATAGGTATTAGCATTGCAGACAAGTTTAGAGGATATTAAGTCTTGGCTTGCTCACAGGGAGGGGGGTGGGGCTCAGAGATACTGCAATCTGGCCTGAGTATAATAAACCCCTTTGTTACATTTAAATACCATCATACTATCTTATATACAGCAAAGCACTGGGATGTTTTATGGTAACAATGCAGCATCGCGAAAACCCCAGACAACTCTAAAAAGGCGCTAATTATTATTATTAGTGTTTTGCGCTAACAATAAATGTCAAATGGAGCCCTGAAAACAAATAACTACCTGTCACCAAGAGAATGAAAGGCAATTTTAGTAAAGTGAATTAAAACCCCAAACATCACCAAGCCCAAGCAGTTAGCAATGCCAAGGAGGCTTAACATACTCCTTGGTGGACGCTGACCCTGGAGTAGCGGCGGCGAATGTCCTTGGGTCCCTGTCCTGAGGACCCGCCATGCCAGCTTGGTAACACCAGGAGACCTGGAAAGGGGCAGTAGGTGGAGCTGAAGTGCAGGCACATCTTTGGGAGAAGCCCTGCATCATAGTGAATGGAAATTGGGGCCCATTGAGGACGGAGAATCTTTATTTATTGGCTGGACCGTGGCCCACTTGAGTGTTATCAGTGAGCAATTAAAGTTGGACAGCGGAATGCAGATTTGTTTTGCTGACAGAGTCCCCTTGGATTTTTCAAAGCACATTCTGTGTGTCTCCCAAAGATTATTTTTTAAAAATAAATCGTACATTTTATTTTTTCAAACTTCATTTATCTTTGATATCTGATTGACATATTCAGGACACTCTAATCCTTTCTGCTGAAGGGAGCGATGACAGCCACTGCTCCTGCGATCAGCCTCCCAGAGCCCTCCCCAGGAGCTGGGCCGTGTCTGGAGACAGATCGGGAAGGACGCGTGGTGGCTTTCGGTCTGGGGGGCCATCACGGTGGCGGACCTGGCTTTTGGGTCCGGACATGGGAAGCTTGAGTCACCACCAGGGCATCAGAGAGATGTGTAGGAGCAAGAGGACACTGGGGCTGGCCACTTTTATTTTTCTGTTTTAATAAATGGCACAAAAGTGGAAGATGCTTAATGTGATCAAGAGAAGCTTAGTTTCTTCCACCTGGTTTAACATAGATTCTCTCTCTCTCTCTCTCTCTCTCTCTCTCTCTCTCTCTCTCTCTCTCTCTCTCCCCCACTCTTGCTCTTATGTTTCTCTTCTATATTATCACTGCTCTATGTTTAAATTGATCTGGTCACATAGCTCTAAATTCAAAACCATTAAATGTTAATCAGAGAGAGCCTTCCTCCCCCTACGCCTCGTAACTGTCCCGCATCCCTCCTCTCAAACTTCTAATTCCTCAACTATTTTATACCTATACAGCAAGTGCGCCCACCTTTAAGCATATGCAGATACACACACATACAAACATGATTTCTTTCTTTTCTATGCAAATGATAATATATCATACACATCCTTTATCACCTTGCTTGTTTTTTTAGCCCAAAGTCTGTTCTCTTGGGGCCCATTCCATGGTAGTTAAGAAAGACATTTGCTATTTTTTCTTATTAAAGACACCCAATGCTCTTCCACTGGGCATGACTATTGCATAAGTTCATCAACTATCCTGGATGTACCAACATTTATAGAGTTTGTAGACTTATGCATAATAGTAACCTGATAGTCCATACCTTTGGAAGCAAGTTTTTTTTTCCTGTATTTTAGGGAATGGTCTATAGGTTGTTCAGAGTCTCACTACAAGATTGGGCTTATAGTGATTCTCCTGTTTACAGCCTCTCAAGTGCTGGGATGACAGGCACGCTCCACCACTCCCAGCCTCAATCGCTGTCTCAGGGTGCCCCAGGGACGGGCTGGCACAGCAGGCCCAGGGATTGAACCCCCAGCCCCTGCACCTGCTTGCAGGTGCTTTAATCGGCTGAGTTATTTGGCCAGCCCTTGGAAGCAAGTTATACCTGCTCTGTGATAAGGTCGTTACAGAACAATCTCCTGGAGGTAGACCATCTGGAGCCAAGAGTGTGCAGGGGTGCATGGGTAAGAGTAGTAGATATCACCATGGTACCCGGTGTGGAGGTTGTGGAATTCACTCCTTTCATTCATGAGGCCTGCTTTCCCACACACTCACTTGCAGAAGATGTTACCAATATTCTGGATTTCAGCAAATTAGAGAAGGAAAAATGATCTCTGAGCAGAATTTTAATTCACTTTCCTTTTGAGTCAGCTATCAAGTTTTTCCTACTGTATTTATTTCTGAAATACATCTACTCTTCTGTCAATTGTCTGAGCATTATTTGTGTCCCTCAAGCTTTGCTGTAAGCATTAAAGGTGGGTAATTTAATAGATTAAATTAAAGATGTCCAGTAATATAATAGTTAAAGTTTAATACTCAATGCTGAACTATTCATTTGTTTATTGAGAACGCATCTCCTGAGCACCAACGATGGGTCTGCCACCCCGTGGAGATGTGTGACCTCTTCTGACCAGTTCTAGTAGGCTAGACAATTATGCAGCAAGCATAACCTTCTGGGCTGGTGGGAAGACGAGAGCTGGCCACTAAGACGGCTCTCAGCTGATCCGGGGGCCGTGCAGCACAGGAGCTTCCTGGAGGTTGAGTTTATCAGCTGAAACCTGAGGGTCGAGGAGAAAGCAGTCAGGAAGAAGGGGAGGAAGTCAGGAGATAGTGAGGTGTTTTAACAGTGAGGTGCTTTAAGGAGATACCTCAGGAGATAGTGAGATATTTTAAGCCAAGAAATGGCTTGTGTGGAGGACAAGGAAAAACTGCTCATGTATCAAGGAAGTGTGAAGAATTCAGCATGATGGACAGTATAAAGGTTGAGAAGAGTAGGGGGTCAGTCTTCATGAGGGACGAATTGTGGGTACAAAAAAGAGTGGAAGTAAATATTCATTCATATTGATACTGTGCAAGAGATGTTGATGAATGAAACAGAGAAACGCTTCTTCAGCAGAGCTTACATTTTAATGGGAGGGATACACACAATAAATAAATGAACAGATAAAAAAAGGTATAATCCTAATCTGTGCATGTGCTGGGAAGAGAGAGGCCAGGGTGCTCTTAGAAAAGAGAAATGTGGTGTCCTTCAGAAAGACCCTTCAGAAGCTTCTCTAAGCTATGATGACCAAGTAAGGAGGCACGAAGGGCAGGTGTGGGGGTGTGGGGCCCTCAAAACCTGCCCTGCCCATCTTCTGCTGGGCCCAGGGACTTCCAAAGCTCCAGACCCACAGCAGGGGTAGTCACACTGATGGCTGGCACTGGACAAGGCATGGGCTGGGTGCCTCTAGGCTTGAGGGTCTCCTGACTCCAACACCTGAGGGGGCTTTGTGCCCTTCAGTGGGGCCAGCTATGCCTCACTGTGCCTTATCTCTCCTCCCTCACTCCCTCAAGTCCCCAAAGTAAGTGACTGTAACATCAGAGATGCTTCAGTAACGAAGAGGTACTTGAATCACTGAAGCAAACAAAATAATGGAATACGCTCAAGTGTCTCCAAGTTCCAAGTCTCATTTTGGTGATCATAGCTCCTTCTGTGTTTGTCAACAAAAATCACTTGCAGATAAGAAAGACTAACAGCAGAAATGCAAAACCCAAGATGGGAGCCTCTGGAACAAGTGGAAGGTGAAATTTCCAGATGCGCAGAGGCAACAATAACAGCGTGAAGTCAATAGGAAGGTTTCGCTAGGTCTAGCCACTGACCCTGGATGGTTTTTACATCTTATTTTATTTGATATCAGTGACAACAATGAGGGTCGGTATCATGTTTTATTTTTTTCTATCCTTAGATGAGGATGTTTAAGGATAGAGTTTTAGCCACAGGTCTAAGGTCCCAGTTCGTGAGGCACTGACTGGAACTTCAGATCAGGATATTCCCTGAACTCCCCTCCTCCAAGCCCCCACCAGCCTGTTCTCCTAGAGGCTACCGTGTTAAAGTGTCAACACTATCTTAGCTCAGGAGTCCTACAAAATCATCAGATGGTTGCTGAATTGACTGTGGGCTACATTTTCCCAACCTCCACCCTATCCTGTGGGTTTCTTGAGTGTCAGTGACTGATTATTGAAGGCCAAAAGCAGAGCAAAGGAGCAAAGGAAGAAGAGAGGAAGAAAGAAAACAACGTGGAAATGTTTGAGACAGGGTCTCGCTATGCAGCTCAGGAGAGCTTTGAGCTCGCTTCGTAGCCCAGGCTGGCCTTGAACCCTCAGTGATCCTCTGGCTTCAGCCTCCTGAGTGCTGGGATTATAGGCGTGTACTACCATTCCTCACAATGCGGAAACTTTTCAATTCAACCTTAACTCTTAATACAATTTAAAATAATAAACTGACTACCTGTATAAAACACTTTAATACTATGTTTCACTGTACAAAAAAGTACACTGAGAAGTGTATCTGAGAGAAGCAAGTATTCGTGGGCGCATGCATATTATACTCATATCTATTATTTACGACAAGAAAAAGTTCATAACCCCGAAATCCAGCAATGGAAGACTGATTACACAACATTACAGCAGAAAATTACGTGTCTGTTAAGGTGATTATGTAAATGTCTACTCACCAACAAAAAAATGAAGTTCATGGTATATGAAAAGAAAAATCGTAGGTCACAAAACACTAGGTTTTGGCTGAACCCAGTTTTGTATTAAATATACGTGGGGAATCTGGAGCTACATAACAAAATATTTATACTGGATGGAATGATTATGAGTTTCTACACATTTTAAGACACTTCCTAAAATGTATTCTATTAGATGGGTGTTGGTTTTATCAGCACGAAAATGATGGCTGTAAAAATAAAATGCATAAAGATAATTTGGGAGGCTCTCAGCTTTGTGTCATGTGTAAATAATTTCACCTAAAATTATCTGGAAAAATAGGATGCTTTTCAGCTTTTCAGAGTGTCCGGGTGCCTACATCTGCCTTGTCCTGTGCTCCTCATGAGTCTGTGCGTTGTCCTCGGGGCTAATTCAAGGCTCTCTCCTTCCTTGCTTTGGTGTCTGGCCAGCTCCCTTCCCACTGACCTGCGGGGAAGTCCCCAAAACATTCTCTCTCTCAACAGCATGGCACTTGGGAACAGCACTGAGAGAGACAGGGAGTTTTTGTCACTTTCCTTTGGTTTCCCTTCCTCTGGTTCTCCTTTTCCCCTTTAGCTGCACCATCAGGGCCCAGGGGTGTCCTCTCTCCAACACTGCTAGAGTCAGAGTCTCTACAGGACTGTGACAGGAGCTGTCATGGCTGTCATTTGTCTTCACAAGTTGCTGAGTCATATTTGGTAGCAGGTCTGCGCCTTCAGATATGAGAAAGACTCACCATCTCTAGGACTGTACAACATGAGTTGTTACATTGAAATTTAACCATTTCCCCCCTTAACTTACTTCTTATTTTTGGATCAGAAAGGAACCATTTAAGGGCCCATGCAGTAATGCCCAAGTAACTGCATCCTATGGCTGGAGGATCCGTTTTCACCTGGCTCAACAGTTGCTGCGGAGCAGGGCATGGCTGTCCGCCTGAAGTTGCAAACTCTGCTCAAACTCTGGTCTCTGAATGGCAATTTCTCTGGACCTCCAGAAGAGACTCATTGCAGTGGCTGCCTATTAAGGATGGAGGGCCAGGTTATTGCATCAGGAATGCAGTACGCAAATTGCAAAAGATGCCATGTGCGCTTCAGGCAACATCTGGGGCCTGGATACGTCTCCCTAATCAACAGTGAAGGCGAGATGAAAGACGTTAATATAATCTCCATCTGATGTGACAGCGCTGAGGTGTTGGGAGGAAGCTCTGGGAAAACAGGCCTGAGTCTGATTCCAGCCACTTGTCACCCTGCTGCTTGACTTGGGTCCAGTCATACATTCCCTTCTGCTCCTTCATCTATAAAATGGATTGTTCAAATCTATTTGTAGCTTGTTATGAAGGTGCACAGGATTTCTTCTGAAAGACACCATTTGTTGCACTATATCTTCAAGGACATAACATCTGCCTCCCTGCAGAAGTGTAGTGTGGTTTTCCTTTCCTTGGAGCTGGGCAGACTTGGGTCTCACTTGTAACAGACAGAAATGGTGGAGGTGACTGTGGAAGCCTGTGGAATACAGAGCATGGAGGATCACTGAGCTTTAGTTTAGCCTTGTTAAATGAGGCATTCACACTTGGAACCGGAGCCACCCTGGGAGAAGCCCCAGTACTACCAAGCTGCCATGTTGGAGGGTAGCCCAAGCAGGTGTGTGGAGGAAGCACACCTGGGCATCGCTGTCGATCAGCAGCCGAGGTCCCTGCCACCAGCTGGAAGGCTCCTTCAGCCACCTGAGAAGACTGTCTAGCGAGCATGATCAACTCGTCTTCCTCAGGAAGCCTCAAACACTGAAGCTGTGAGCAGCTACCCTTTTGTGTCCTGTCCAACCTCTTTAAAGTTGGAGAGTGCATGGAAAAAACTCCTTAAAGCCTTTAAATTTTGGGTGAAGGACCAGAGATGTAGCTCAGTGGCAGAAGCACCTGTCTAGCGAGCACAAGGTCCTAAATACAATCCCTGGCACAACCTCCCAAAAAAGTTTTTGGGTGATTTTTGTGCAATAATCCTAAAAGAATGTTACAAAAGGAATATCAAGGAAGAAAACTCACTTGTTTAAAGGTTCCACACTCTAGAATCCTCAATAAGTGGTAAGGCTAAAGATGTGCACTATTTTTCTTCTCGAATAATTTTTAGGTACAAGAAAAAGATGTTTGTCAGGCATGGCAAGACTTGGCTATACTCTCAGCATCTGGGAAGTTGGTCAGGAGGCTCACGAATTTGAGCCCAGCCTGACTAATTCAGAAAATTAATGAGATCCTGCCTCAAAATGAAATTTAAAAATGGTCTATGGTGTGGCTTAGTATGAAGGCCCTGGGTTCAATCCTCAGTATTGAAAAAAAAAATGAAATGGAGGAAGGAAGGAAAAAGGGAGGAGGGGAAAGAGTAAGAAAGGGCATGGAGGGGAGAAGAGAGAGACAGAGAGGGAGACAGAGGGGCAGAGAGACAGAGAGGCAAAGAGACAGAAAGAGGCAGAGAGACAGAGAAAGGGAGACAGAGAGAGAGAGACAGAGACAGAGACAGAGAGACAGAGAGACAGAGAGACAGAGACACACACAGAGAGATAGAGACAGAGAGGCAGAGAGAGACAGAGAGATAGAGAGACAGTCAGAGAGAGACAGAGAGACAGTCAGAGAGAGAGACAGAGAGACAGAGAGAGACACAGAGACACAGAGAGACAGAAACAGAGAGACAGAGATAGAGACAGAGACAGAGAGAGACAGAGACAGAGACACAGAGAGACAGATAGGGGAAGAGAGAGGGAGGGAGAGAGAGAGAGAGAGAGAGAGAGAGAGAGAGAGAGAGAGAAAGAGAAAGAACAAAGTGTTACCACAAGGACCTCTGTCTCTAAGGGATGAAAGACAGACCCTGCTCATCTTTCATGCATTTACTCAGCCAGGTGAGTGGCATTTATTAGATACTAAGTGTTAACGTGGATTTTCACAGGACACAAATGTGCCGAACATTCAGCTGCATGCTGAGGGTGGCATGTAGGCTTCCTGGGGGCAGAAAGATAAACAAGTAAACAATGACCACATTGTGAAAAGTGAAATAAGACCCTGTGTTAAGACCCCGGGGAAAGCTGTCTGAGAAGTTGCACCTGGGCTGAGAATTCTTCCTGCTTTGAGAATCTTGAGAACACTGGGTGGGCTTTGCAATTTTCCATGATCTTTTCAAAAAGAGGGCCAGCCACATAGCTCAGCAGATTAAAGAGACTGCAAGCAGGCGCAGGGGCCAGGGGTTTGATTCCTGGGCCTGCCATGCTGGCCCTTACCCTGGGCGCAATGAGACAGCGATTGAGACTGGGCATGGTGGCACGCACCTATAATCCTAGATCTTGGGAGGCTGTAAACAGGCAGATCACTATGAGTGCAATCTAGTAGTAAGACCCTGAACAACCTGTAGACCCTTCCCTAAGATAAAAAAATTTAAAAAAAAATTTTGGTTCCTAATCTCCGTATTTGCAAATTTTGCTTTGCTGGGTCTATTGCAGTGGCCTTGGGGCCAAATTTAGGAATGGATGGCACAAATCCAAGCTTTTTGAAGGTAGGGACTGTCCTGCTTGGTTGTGGCTATGCTAAGGTCTGGGTAGGGCTTGGCCAATAGCGGGCACTTGTTTTAATGGTCTTATCTTTATAGAGCATGTTTTGAGAATCAAGCTACTTAAAAGACCTGGTATGGTATTTTCTTCTTGTATTAGAAACTTTAAAAAAGTATATTTCCATTTTCCATTGACTTTATATTACTTCTTCCTTGTCTTTTACACACACACACACACACACACACACACACACACACGTGTATAACCTGACATAAGATTGATACTGTCTTGTAAAAATTTTCAATGACCTTTTAAATGGGTTCATCTTTATCCAGGCCCATACAGCTATTTCTCTTGCCTTCTGGATTATGCTCTTTATTACATCCTATATGTTACATCTGGAGGTATTAGAATATTCCAAGTTTGTATAATGGGAAAATATTTTCCTTTTAGTTTTCAAAGGTATGTTTGCTAAGTATAAAATTCAGTGAGGATAGATCTTTTTTCTTTCAGTCCTTTGAATTAATTAGTCTAGTTTCTTTTTTAAATTTATTTTTTATTTTTTATTTGTGTGTGTATGTGTGTGTGGCCAGCTCAGCCCACCAGGGGGCGGGGCTGGCTGGCATGTGGTGCTGGGGGATTGAACCCCGGTCCCCATGCTTTGCTGAGCTTGTTCTAAGTAGGTGCTTTAGACCACTGAGCCATCTCACCAGCCCCAATTAGTCGTTTCTTACACACTTGGTCTTTTTCTTCTTTTTTCTTTCTAATGTGGAATAAGATGCTATTTAATTTTGTTCTTCCATAGCTAATTTTTTACATATATGCTTTAATGATTTTTTTCTGTACAATAAGTTTTGGACAATTTCATTTTTGTGTATCTTGGTATGATTTTATTCAAATTTCTTGTGCAAGAGGTTCATTTTCCTTGGAAATGTGGTGCTATAATTTTAACTAAATTCATAAATTTTAAATCTTTAAATATTTATTGCCTACTTTCTACTTTGAAAATTATAATTATATGAATGTAAGTTTCTTGATGTTGGCAAAGAGTAAACTATTATATGACTAGTCTATAAATTCTTTCTTCTTCATTTTTATTTTGGATGATTTTTACTGTTCTATTCATTTAAGTTTGTAAATAATTTACTTACAATGTGCAATTTATTATTAATCTCATGGTATGTATTCATCTCAGAAATATTTCTCAAAAATTCACTCTGTCTACATCTTATATCTTTCACACTTCAATATTTGTTTACAACTTTTAATATGCTAGATAATGATCAATTTTCAATAAAGTTAATGAGAAAAAATTTGAAAAAGAGACTCTTCATATATTCTTTTTCCCCCATAATTTTATTGAGAAACAAATAGCAATGAGACAGTTTCAAATCAAATTAGTAGGGCAATTTTAATAATTAACACATTGCATACTGTCTTCCTAGTGGTTATTTGTTGTACAAGATGCGGACTTGATATCCTATTTACAAACACTATTAGAACAAATCCCTCTATTCTTTGAATTAAGAGAATGTAGCTGTATATCTATCATAACCATTCTGAATACACAGATAAAAAATCGTCATTCATCTGTATTCTCTTTTTTTTGTTTAGTTCTGTCATTTAAATGTTATAGGTGTGTGAACTCAGCAAAATATTCCAAAATAGTCCAGTAGTCCATAATAGTATTGGGTCTTCCAATTGACTGACAATGTCAGAAGTTGTCGATCTGAGTCCCCTACAGCTCAACACAACAACATGCCTTTACTTCTTATACTTTGTTTTTATACTTTTCTGCTGGATGGTTAAGACCAAGATAAAGCAAGACCTATGTAACAAGAATTGTAGCTTTTGGATCTGATAAGGTTAGTCAAATCCCTTCAGGATTTATCCTGAGACCTTGTACCTCAGACTGTAGATCCTTTGTCAGTGTCAGTCATATGGATGAGTCATGGCCATTGCTTGGCCAATGTGCTCTTTGTGAAAGCCTGAGAGAATGTTTTCTCTCCATTTATCTCTCCTTAGGCACACTCTACATCATCAGTCCCTTTCCTCTATGGTCCCATAATCTCCTTAAGCAGAAAATTTGGGACACAACTGAGTTACATGATGTTACAGTACAAGTTCTCCTATGTCCTGAGTCTTAATTGACCTTGGAAGGCTAGGGCCAAAATGTTGGCTTTCCTTGTGGCCCTCTTTTTTCTCTAATTTTGGTCTGCAAACTTAGGTTGTTAACCCTCCAGAAGACAAGCTTATTGTTATGACCATACAACCTAGGCTGTTAAGCTTAACCTCACTATCTGTCTGAGTATCAAACATCTTAGGCATAACATGGAACTGGTATTTTTCATCAAGTGTTGATATGTTAAACTTTAAGTCCCTGCAGAATATGACAAAAATTTAAAAAATTAAAATCTTCATACATTCTTTATGAAAAAACACAGGAATACTGTACTATAGAATTCTATGTTGTTTTATGCACAAACATGTGGCTTGGAGTACCGATTAAGGGGTACTAACTGCCTGAATTTTTATAGCACTTTTTCATATTGTTAAAATATCAGTTTACTAAAACAATCATAAATACACAGCATCGCATACAAAGGAAGCTCCTGTGGCATGACTCTGCATCCTGCTCCTGTCACTATGACAATCTCTGTGTTACTTTGCTGCCTTTACTTCTGAACTGTTTCCCAGGGATTTTGCATGTATGTCATGTGTGCAGCGGCAAAAAATACAAAATATTGCTTTGTGTATTAGCACCTTTTGGTTACTCAAAAAATAGTCCCACAAAGTATGTGATGTATTTACAACTTGCCTATTTGGCTAAAATGCGCTCACCAGCGATTTGCATACGTCGGTTCATAGAAGTCCACCTGATTCTGTATCACCACCGCATCCACATTTCACTCTTGCGAGCTACTCACAAGTGTGCTGTTGCTTGTGGACGTGGTGCTTGCTTCCTGCGGATGCATCTCCCACAGAGACTAAGGTGCGCCACGTTGTGTGTGTCTCGGACCCATGCAGGTGCGATGGCTTAGTCTAGATGTCACCCACAGCAGCACACACTCATAAATGGGCCATTTGGGAGGTGGCTGGACCTTGGGTGTGTGGTGCTCAGCCGTGGAGCAGTGCACCGGTGAGTTACAGCTGAACGTGCTGTTAGGAGGCCTGGTTGGAGGAGGTGGGGCGCTGGGTGTGTTCTAGAAGCATCCATCTGCCCCTCTCCTCCCTTATCACTCTCTGATTCCTGCTGCCACGCCATCAGTAAGCCCCTTGCCAAGCCTCCCTTCCGTGGAGTCAGCTATGAAGTGGGACCTCTACGAACAGGGACCCCAAAATACAACTTACTTCCTGTAAGTTGTGGGTATCCAGTGCAGCGCCTCAGGGAAGAAAAAGCAACCCAGGCTCTTTGGGAAGGGGTCTCCAGTGTGTACACAGGAGGAGCAAGTGACTGGATCTAGGTCATGAATATTTTTATTTTTTAAGGAGATGTCGCCTTTCCATCCAATGGCATATGAGGATATCTACTTATCCGTACTGTGTCAAGTACACATTGCATATTCAAAATAATGAAATTTCCAACGTTCTAGAAAATTCAACCCTCACTGGGGATCCTGCATGGAATGTAAGTGACCCTTGGCCCAAGCGGCTCCTCCTCTTTTGCATGGCCTGTGGGGGATGGGATGGACCAGGAGGGTCTTTGCTTCGCAGCTGCAGGTATTTCAGAGACACAGCTGAACATTCAACAAAGTATAAATATTGGGTTTTCAGGCTGCCGTCCTTGGGTGCTGGGAAGAAGGAGGGGTCCGGGGAGAGGCAGGAAGCTGAAAAACATGACACAGAAGCAGAACGGTTTCCTAATAAAATTAAAAAAAAAAAAAAAAAATCTCTCGGAATTTTTCGCGAGGCCCTGTCAACGGCTCCTCAAGCAGCACGGCTTATTTTAAATTTTATTTAAATCAACAAATTGTACACACTGGAATACAGAAACAGAATACAGGGAAAACACAAGCTGCCCTAACAGAGCAATGTCTAATAAACATTATGCTGCTCAGATATATTCCCTGTTTAATCACCCCATGAAAGGACGCATTCAGCCAAGAGATGTCAGATAACATCTTGCTAAAGGCAGTGGTGCCAGCTTTCCTGGCTTTGGAGTTCATGCAGCTATGCTTTTTTTTTTCCTCTTCCCCATTTGCTTTTTTTGTTGTTTTTTTTGTTTTTAAGACTATCAAGCTTGGAGATGCTGTGTCCCTGGTATGGTTTGTGTCTAGTTGTGCCCCCAAAGCCTCGTGTAAGCTATGGGGCAGAAGCGACTGGAGGAGCAACGAGTGGCTTGAGGGGCGGGGCCAGAGGACCAGGGCGGAGCTCAAGGGGCGGGGCCAGAGGACCAGGGCGGAGCTCAAGGGGCGGGGCCAGAGAGACTGAACCCTTCAACTGGCTAACCTGTGGTTTCTCAGAGGGATGGAGAGGGTCATCCTGGACACGGCAGCGCCCTGCCTCTCCTCCAGTGTCTTGAAACCTCCAGTAACTGTGAGCTAAATAAACCTTTCCTTCCCTCATTTTGAGTGTTGGGTATTTGTCCCAGCAACGAGTGAAGAGTAACTAAGACAGTCCCTTAGACCAGGCAGGAGAAGACAAAGCATGTGCTTGGAGTAACCACCACCATTCATTGACTAGTCTAGTGCTCAGAGAAATAAAAGCGGAGGGCTCCTTGTCACATAAGCCTTCAGAGTTCCAAGATGGTGGCAGCAGAGCACAAAGCCCAGCTGTGAGCCCTTCTCTGTGTGACCACTGGGTGAGGCTGGCGCTGCAGTGCGGATGCTTGGTCTTTGTAGCCATCGTGGCCCTGGGGCGGGGGTGTCCTCACTTTTTCAGTGCCAGAGTTTCACCTTTGTTGTGCCCCAAGAAAAGACAAAGTCATCAGTTGATGAGTCTCCATGGAGGAGCAACAAAGCCATGAAGCCATCAATAGGACCTGCCAGGTGTCCATTTGCTATTAGTTGGTTTTTAAAGATCTTACTCACAAATGCTCTTTACATGCTAAGAAATTTGTCCTTTTTTACATGAGTTGCAACTATTTTTTCTACTTTTTTATTAATTTTATTGAGAAACAAATAGCAATGAGACAATTTCAAAACAGGTTATTAGGAGAGTTACAATAATTAATACATTGCATATTGTTGTCTTCATAGTAGTTATTCATAGTACAGGATGCAGACATGATATCCTGTCCTAAAACTATTAGTACAAATCTTTCTTCTCATTGAATTTAGAGAAAGTAGTTGTATATTGATCCTAACTACTCTCTCTCTCCCTGTCCAAATTGTCCTTCATTTATACCCCCTTTTTTGTTTAGTTTTGTCAGAGATGGGTATTCCATTGCCATTTAAATATTGCAGGTATGTGAACTCAGGCCCTAGCCATTCAAGGTCAGTGAGGACTCAGGACATAGGAGAACCTGTCCTGTAACATCCTATAACTCAGTGGTGTCACATATTTTCTGATCAAGGAAATTAATGGGGCCACAGAGGAAAGTGAACGATAATGTATAGTGCACCTAAGGAGAGTCACATGGAGAGAAAACATTTTCTCAGGCTTTCACAGAGAGCAAATTGGTCAAGCAATGGCCCTGACTCATCCACATGGCTGACACTGACAAAGGATCTACAAACTGTGGTACAGGGTTTCAGGGTAAGTCCTGAGCAGATTTTTTTTTTTCTTTTGCGGAACCGGGGATTGAACTCAGGCCCTTGCACTTGCCAGGGAAGTGCTTATTCCACTGAGCCATCTCCCCGGCATTCCTGAGCAGATTTGACTGACCTTATCAGATATAAAAGTTACATTTTTTTATATAGTTCATGTTTTATCTTGGTCTTAACCATCCAGCAGAAAAGTATAAAACAAAGTATAAAAAGTAAAGCCATATTAATATGCTGAACTGTAAAAGCCTCAAATCAACAACTTTGGACATTGCCAGTCCTGCAGATAACCCACTACTATTATGGACTACTGGACTAGTTTTTTTTTTTTTTTAAACGTTACTTTCAATGTATTATTTCCCCTTGCAAAACATCTTTATATTTGAATGGATTTCTTACAATGAAGGTGATACCCTATTGCAAATAGAGTGACTGAAAATCAAGCACATTTATTCTCATATAGTTATGCAGGCTAGAAGCCCAAAGTCAAGGTGTTACCAGGAATGTGTTCCCTGGAAAGACTCTTGGGAAGAATCCTCCCCTGCCTCCTCCTGCTTCTTTAGGTTCCATTCCTGGCAGTCCTTAGGGTCTCTTGCCTGTGGAAACATCTTTCCCATCTCCACCTTTGTCAGCATGGAGGCCTTTTTCCTGACTGACTCAGGGTTCAGATTGTCCTCTTCTAAGGAGAGCCATCAATGGGTTAGAGCTCACCAGTCTACTACAAATTCTTCTTAACCTGACACCATCTGCTAAGGCTTTCTTTCTACATAAGGTCATATTCCTGGGATAGGCCTTCTATCATTTTGAAGGCCACTATTCAACTGACAACAAAATACAGTCAAATTCACCACTTTTTTCTTTTGGGACTCATGGGCTTGATGTCACTTTGTTAGAAGAGCTTCTTTGTCCTGTGATTATGAAAAAAGTTCTCCCACATAATGCCAGTAAGTAATAAGTTCATTTTAATAGTTTATACTTAAATACTTGAACATCTGGTATAAGTTTTAGTGTAGTGTGTGAGGTAAGATTCCTTTTTTTTCATCCAAATCGTGTTCAGATGTCTTAACATCATATATTGAATCTTTTCCAAACTGATTTTAAATATCACTTCTGTCTTAAATATCACTTCCTATTTTTATTGATATAATTTTAATTCAACTTTAGAATTAGATCTTCCAATTTTAAAAAGGGATACCTTTTCTCCTGAAATCATATTAAAGGTATAGACTTACTTATAGAAAATTAAAGTCACCCTTACTCATTTTTTTCAAGTTTTCACAGTCCCTGAGTAAAAAATTTAAAGTCCTCCTAAAAATCTTTCCCATTGGTTTTGAAGCTTAATGTTAAGAAGGATTATCTATGAAAGAAGGAGATTGACTTTTATCAAAAGCCTCTCTGCGCATGTGGTGACGCTGTCACTTTTCTTTTGATCTATTGATACAAGGTTTCTTAATACTGAGTTGTTTTTGAATGATTAGAAGTCAGGGTTTGAGCTTTTATTCTCATACTTAATAGCTTTGTATCCCAGTGAAAATGGCATAGCTTTACTGAGATGCTTTCCTGTAAAATGGGACCAATTACAGAACTATCATTCTTACCTGCTCGGAGTGTGGTCCATCTTGAAGAACAATGACTCTATTTACCTTTACAGAGGAAAAAAAAATCATGGTTGATATGGTCCAGGGGAGTCCTGATCCCTCCCAAGCTCAGGGGAGAAAAATCTTGTCACTTTGCCTCACTTGCTCCAACACAGTGGTGTATGTAAGGGTTACACACACTGTGCCACCCACAGTGTGCTTTGTACTTTTCCGGACCTCATTGCTTTTCAAAGCATCTAGGATATCAGAATGAGGCATTCACATATGAATTGTGAAGGTTTGGGAAGGATCCGCCCAGGGGATGAAAATGTAGGAAATAAGAGACGAGGGAAAGGAAACGGGGAGGTAGAGGGCAAGCAAGCTTGGAGCCAGCTACTATCTCTATCTACTCCCTGAATACTTAGTCATATAAGAAACGCAAACATAACAAGGTAATAGACATTACCCTAACGCTGAACTATGGGCTAGCTGTGGGTCAGATCAGTGCTCTCCACAGTAACCCAAGTGAGGTGGCTGCACATTGCTGCGTACCTTCAGATGAGAAAATCTGAGACCCGCTGATGTGTATATCTTGCCCCAGGTCACAGTGGCAGGGCCCAAGGTGCAACTCGGGCCACCTTGTCCCAGAATTCATGTGCTCACTCCAGTTTGAAGAGTGAGCCAGGTTCTTGCTTTCAGCAGTCATGGAGTTTTAATCTCATAATCATAAAACTTACCTGGAAAAGTTGTTGAGAGTCAGAGAAGAGCTTCTGCTGCGTGGCGGGTCACTTAGTGCCACATCTTGAAGGTGTCAAGTGACCGAATGCTCGATGTCGCTGCTGTAGCTTGGGTGCTTTACTGTCTTCAGAGCAGCAGAGATGGGGACAGGGTGTAGCTGTGGGGAACAGTGTGTTGGTTCTGCCTGGGATCAGAGATGGGGCTGCGATTGGAATCGCAAGCATCCATCCATCCGTGCACAGCGGGGCCAGGAAGCTGATGTGAATCGGTGTCAGATTTGGGCACTATTGACATTTTGCAGCCACTGATTCTTCACTGTGGGAGGCTACATTACGTATTTTAAGATTTTAAGCAGTATCCCTCTTGGTCCCCACTCGATGCCAATAACTGGCCTCTTGCCCCCCATAACACCATGGAGCAGTCAGAAATGGGTCCTCACACCTGCTTAGGTCCAGGCTTAAAAATTTGTCTACTCACCAGGGAAAAATTCAAAGTAGAAGCCTTAGGGGAGGTATGCTTAAAAAGTACTATTGGGGTTAGAGGAAATATTTGTTTCTATATACTAAGAGTATGACCTATCCTTCTCCAATGTTATCATTTATCACTATTGTCAGACACTTCACAGGAGCATTGATTAGTAACCACAGAATATCAATTTTTAAAAAAGTTATTCCATGCTATCTCAGTTACTTTTCTCTCACTGCTGGAATGAAATACATGACACCCCAATTTAAAGAAGGAAAGGTGTGTTAGCTCACAGTTAATGGAGGTTTCAGTCCATACTTGGCTGGCTCCAAGGCAGAGTCGCACGTGGCAGAATGCAGCTGTTCTTGGCAGCAGAAAACAACAGAGAGCAAAAGGAGGAGCAGCAGCCACAGCAGCTAGCAAGCCTCTCTCCCTTCCTTATATTGTATTCAGGTTATGTGACCGGGGAGTGTATCACACTCGTAATCCCAACATTGGGTCACGAGTTAACCACAAACACTAGAATGCACCCCATGACTGCATGAGACTCTGGGGGGACCCCTAGAACACAAACCATAACACACGCCAAGCCCAGTCTGGTGATAGAACCATGAAAAAGCAAGCTCACTTTTCCATCCTTCTCTAGACCAGTAGTTCTATTTTCAGTCCAGGTCATAAAGGAAGACATCATAATCTCAGATTGAGTGGATCACAGCAGTGAGTTACCAGCTTCTTGTGGATTAGAAGTTAAACAAATGAGTACATGTGGCACAAATTGGGCACAAAGTGGGGAGAGAGTAGAGGTGGAAGTGCATACTCTTCCAAGACTCTTACTGAACATTCAATAATGTAGCATTGTTTTTGAACATTAAATAATAGATTATTTGGTGTTTATTATGCTAATTTAAAGATATATAAGCTAGAAACGTTACCAAAAATAAAACAAATGTGTATAGGCAGGATGTCAATGTAGGGTAGATGAAAAAGATTTTAAAATCTAATTAATTCAAGAGAAGGCAAAAATAAAAGAGGCAAAAGGGGATGAAGGAAGATCAAATGGCAAAATGATAAACTTCATCATAAGCTATCACCAACTTCATGAACATGAAGTGGTCTGAGCACTCCACTGACATATGGAGTCAATAATGTAAAACTATCTGTACATGTCTACAAGAGTTGCCTTTAAAATATACATTCAGAGAAGTTAAAAGTAAGAGAATAAATAAAAATATGCTGTACAAATGAAACAAGAAAACTAGAGTGAGTCTATATCACTTTAAGTAGACCTTCAGGAAAAAAAAAAGGCTTTTCATGATAATAAAATGGAGGCTGGTAAGAAAGGTCAGCAGACTAAATGTCCACTTTGACAAGCACAGGGATCAGGGTTTTATTCCTGGCCCTGCATGTTGCTCCAGCCCCACCTCTGGGTGCACTGAGCCAGCAACAGAGTCTGGGCATAGTGGCACACAACCGCAATCCCAGCACTGGGGAGGCTGAAAACAGGAGGGTCACTATGAGTCTGAGCTGCCTAGTGAAACCATGTACCAAATACATACAATGAAAATAAAATAAAATAGTTTGTTCACCAAGAAGACAAAATATTCTTTTTTTTCTTTTCCTTTCTTTCTTTCTTTCTTTCTTTCTTTCTTTCTTTCTTTCTTTCTTTCTTTCTTTCTTCTTTCTTTCTTTCTTTCTTTTTTTGGTGGAACCAGAAATTGAACTCAGGCCCTTGCATTTGCAAGGGAAGCACTTCTTCTACTGAGCCATCTCCCCAGCCCTAAGAAGGCAAAATAGTACCAAGCACAGGTACACCTAACAGATAGAACTTCAAAATGCATGTAGCAAAATAGATGAAATCAAACAGAAAAATAAACCACAACTAGAGTTGGAGATTTCAGTACAGCACTCCTTCTTTGGAGAAATCATAAAATTAGTAAACCTCTCGCAAGAATTACCAGTATCAGGATTTCAGGGTGAGAAAAATCTCTAAAGACCCTTCAAACATTAAATGGATAATAAGTGAATATTATGAACAACTTTATGCCAATCAAGTTGACAACTTAGAGTAAGTGGACATATTTCTCAAAAGGCACGAATTACATAAAGTGGCATAAGAAGAAATAGAAAAATCAGAATAGCTCTGAAATCTATGAAAGAACTTGAATGTATAATTAAAAACCTTCATAAAGATAACTCTAGGGCCAGATATTTCACTCATAAATTCTGTAAAATATTTAGGGAATAAATACTACTAATCTTACATACACTCAGAAAACAGAGAAGAAAACATTTATCAACTCATTTCTTGAGGACATAACACCATGATATAAAGATACAAAAAGAAAAAGCACTGCACGTTAACAGCTCATTAACATAAATTTAAATATTTTCACCAGGGACCACTGAACTTTTATTGGCCCCTTCTTCCCCGAGGGCATTCTGCGCCTGCTGCCTCAGCTGATCAATATTTGGGGTCACTGTCAGCAGTCCCTGGCATCACTAAGATTGACATCCTCCTGTTTTCCGGCAGGGGACAGAACTTAGCGAGCTCAGCTTCCAACTTGATGTTGATGTGTAGCAGAGTTTACTACTTTTGGACCCGGCACTGCTTCTCTTCCTAGGTCGGTGCCAGCTCCAATTCCAGGTGGCAGAAGGACCGGGTGGAGCTGCTCATCCGCAGGGTGTAGCAGGCCTCCATGTTGCCCGGGCTGTTCTTTAAGTTTCCTTGCATGGTTCCTAACAAACCCAGGTACATCTCTAAAGACCAGGCTGCGTGTCTCAGCTCTCAGAGTGTCGTCTTGACAGTTCAGATGGCTTTTCTGAGCCAGCAGCTCTTCAGACTGGGCCTGGATATTCTCTAAGATCTTGCTGAGGTCCTGAGACTTGGTGACATTCACCTTCCTGGTCAACCACAATCTGGGCTTGGAGGTCTTTGGCTTCTTTTCGGGTGTTCTTCTTTGTGAAGAGCAGCTTCTTGACAGTTTCATGTCTCTCTACAGTTGCAGGCCCAAGATACTGGTGTCATCAGTAACCTTGCGGAGACCATGGAGGTCACTTTTCAAAGACTGGCCCATGACCAGCTCCATGTCATATTTGAGTCCAAAATCATCAGCAACAATGCTGGCAATGGCACTCTGCAGAACGGTGCAGCCCCTGTCCACAGACTTTGCAAAGACCATGGCCCCCAGTGCTTGGTGGCCTTGGGATAACATCCCCAGCCTCTGTCCTGGGGCCTCTTAATCTCCAGATGTTCTCAAATTTGCTCTGCAGCCTGTGGTTATCATCTTCAGAATCCTCCCTCTGTCTAGATGGAAGGCTGGGCAGCCCAGACCTTGGATGATTATGTCTCAGTCTATATGCCCACCAATCTTGCAAATCCCTTGGCCATTCCCTGCTAAGTCTCTGGACCACACACCCCACCATCACCAGCTTCCCAGAAGTTGGTGAAGCTCACACAGAGATCTGGGAGTCTGGGATGGCATAAAAGATGGCTGCACCACTGGTTGGCTGGACCTGGTGGCTGGGTGTCCGGAGTAAGAGGACAGCAGGTGGTGGAGATGATGGTGGAGAAGGGGCGAAGCTCCTACTATCAGGGGAGGAAGAGCACAGGCCAGGACTCGCTTCTGGCCCTATACACATAAAAATATTCTTAATAAATGTATTCAAATGGAGTCTATTATTATTTTATCAGAACACTAAAACACCATGACCAAGCAAGAGTCTAATCCCAGAAATGAATCACTGGATTATCATTTGAAGATTAAGGAAAACAGTTCCCCACGCAGAAGAAACAAAAAGAAAATCACCCTAAGCTAAGGAGATGTAGGAAAAACATTTGACTAAAATCAATACTTTCACGAACTTTAAAAGAGGGAAAAACAACTCTTAGCCAAATAGGAATAGAAGCTTTCTCAACCTGAAAAGGAGCACTTAAGAACAATCTAAAGCCTCCTGTATTCAGACTTAATGGTGAAGGGCTGAATACTTTATTCTTAAGTTCAACAATAAAGTAATGATGTGTAATCTCACTACTTCTTTTCAAAATTTCCCAAGATCCTAGATGGTGCACTAAGTGAGAGAAACATAATAAAAGTCATATACACTAGAAAAAAAAAAACTGTGAACCACTTTTATTTGTAGGCAGTGTGATTACAAACATAAAAATTCTAAGAACTATACAAAAAGACACCAAAACTTATAAATGGATTTATTAAACCCAAGGCAAAATGGTTAATACATAAAAATCATTTGCATTTCTGTCTGGTATCGACCATTGGAAAATGACATTTGAAAGTATGATTTAAATAGCATAGAAATCCATGAAATAGGTAAAAATAAATACAATACGTACGTGCAAGTAGAACATTTCTCTCTGGTGTGAGAAACTGAAAGTGTAAAGAAGAACCAGAAGGTAGCATAGATACAGTAAACTAGGAAGTAAACGTTCACAGAGAAAGGGAGATGGAGGAAATAGAGGGGAAAAGAAAAAAAATGAGAAAAAAAGGGATAAAAGGGAGGCAAAGCTTTGTGAAGAAGGAGGGGAAAAGAGGTTGAAGAGAAACATCTTAGTGCACCATCTGAGATCTCGGGAACGGAAAACAAGAGGAACTAAAGCTATAGCATGTACAGGTCTAAATTCCCTACAATGAGTGTGGTCATTATGCATAGCTAAATTGCACCAGTAAACTTAATTATAAAAGAATAAATACTATAGTGACTCCTCATATACTCCTCCAAAAAGAGGCAACAAATTCAATACAATATGCGCAAGAACTACACATCAAAACTATAAAATACTAAGAGATATTAAAAAGACATAAAAAGTGGAAAGACGTACAGGGTTACTGATTAAAAGACTGGGTATTGTTCAGATATCTCTGGCAAGAGGTTGATCTCCAAATACATAAGGAACTCAAACAACTCTGTGCAACAAGTCAAGTAACCTTATTAAAAAATCAGCCCCCCCCCAAATCCAAAGACCCAATCAAAACATGGCCATCTGAGACAAACACACACTTCTCAGAGGAAGAAATACAAATGGCAAATAAGTATATGAAAAATGTTCAACATCATTGGTCATTCCAGGAATGCAAATCAGAACAACGCTGAGATTCCAAATCACCCCAGAAAGAATAGCTGTCATCAAGAAGTTCAAAGGCTGAAGGATAATGTGGTGGGGGTGTGGAGCAAGGACAGTCCTTATTCTCTGGTGGTGGAATGGAAGTTAACACAAACACTTTGGGAAACTGTGGTGCCTGCTCAGGAATCTGGGGCCAGTTCTTTATTTTTTATTTTTTTTGTATTTTAGGGAAGAGTGTTCAGGGTCTCACTACTAGATCGGACTCATAGTGATCCGCCTGTTTACAGCCTCCCAAGAGCTGGGATTACAGTCATGCACCACCATGCCCAGTCTCAAGTGCAGTCTCAGCATGCCTCCGGGGGCGGGGCTGGCACAGCAGGCCTGGGGACGCTTGGGGCCAGTTTTTATACACAGTTTAGATCCACTTCCAAGATGGCAGCAGAGCTAGTGGCACTTTACTTTCCTTTCTCATTTTCTCCATCTTCTTCCTAATTTGTTTTACGCTCCTCCACCGTCCTCTACCTTCTTGCTTCCTCTCCTTCCTTTTTCCATTTTATCACATCAACGTTGTTATAGCACTTACAGAAAAAACTAAGAACATATAAAATTGAATTGAAAGAATTTAGGTCAGGAAAACTAAACATAAAATAAACTCTTAGCAAACAGAACACAGGAAAGGGGATATAGCTCAGTGACAAAGTGCCTGCCTGGCAAGCACAGGGTCCTGGGTTCAATTTCTAGTACAAAACAAAACAAATAATCACATGATCTTATTGAATTAGCATCTGTGTTTACAAAAAAAAAAGTAGATTTCAGGGTTACTGGTTTTTTAAAACCATGGGCTTCTCTGTGCACGCCCTCTTTCCATGCCCTAAAATTATATGTAGCAATTTTTTGTTGCTGTGTGCATTTTCTTCAGATTCTCAAAATGCTCATGAAAAACAATATAAAAGAAATACAAAATAATGATGTTCTCTGTAGTTGTTTTGTCTTTATGAGGGAAGTCACTGGGTCAAATTTTATGGGCTGTGATATATTGAAAGTGGAATTTACATGCAGGAGTGGTAAGCCATAAAGAAATTGCCCAGATGTGATAAGTAGTCTACAATGCACATTAATGGGATGCACATTGATAAAAAGTTTTGTACACACTTTAGTTTTATCAATGATATTATAATTAATTTATCCTAAGAAAAAAGCCATGAAAGTTTTGGCTGCAAGGGATGTCCATCACTGAAATTTTTAGAATAAAAAAAAAACAGAACCCATGTAAATGTTCAATGGTAATGAGCAGGTTTAAAATTATGGTACATCGATGTACCATATGCAATGGTTCAATCTGATACCTAGAAAAAACAGTGTTGGAAAATATTAATGACTTACAAAAATTTATCCTATATCAATAGTCTGCAAACTGTGACCATAGGGCAAGTCCTGGCCATCATTTGTTTGTGTAAATAGTCCTGTTGAGTACAGCTACTCCTTCCTTACTATCTGTGGTTGGCTATTAAGGTTTTAGCTAAAAAAAGTGAAATCAATGATGTAGAGTGTGCCTAAGGAGAGTCACAGGGAGAGAAAACATTCTCTCAGACTTTCATAGAGAACAAATTGGTTAAGCAATGGCCATGACTCATCCACATGGGTGACACTGACAAAAGATCTATAAACTGTGGTACAGGGTTTCAGGGTAAGTCCTGAGGGGATTTGACTGACCTTGTCAGATACGGAAGTTACATTTTCTTCTTATATAGGTCTTGCTTTATCTTGGTCTTAACCATCCAGCAGAAAAGTATAAAAGTGAGGTATAAAAAGTAAAGCCATATAAATATGCCGAGCTGTTAAAGCCTCAAGTCAACAACTTCGGACATTGCCAGTCCTATGGAAAACCCACTACTATTATGGACTACTGGACTATATCGGATTATTTTGCTGAATTCACACAGCTACAATATTTAAATAGCAATGGAATACCCATCTTTGACAAAACTAATCAGAAAGGGGGATACAAATGAAGGACCATTTTGTATCTGTATATACAAAATAGTTAGGATAGCTATACAGCTACTTTCTCTTAATTCAATGAGAAGAAAGATTTGTACTAAGAGTGTTTGGACAGGGTATCACGTCTGCATCTTGTATTATGAATAACCACTACGAAGATGACAATATATTAATTATTTAAACTGTCCTATTAACCTGTTTTGAAACTCTCATTGCCATGTGTTTCTCAATAAAATTAATAAAAAATAAAATAAAATAAAATAAATAAAATGTCCCTTGAGAGTCCCCCATATTCAGAGGTGGGACTTTCAGGAGATTGGATGGACCATGTGAGCTCTCTATCCTCAGTGGATTAATTAATCCCTTGCTGAGTTCATGGCTAGACATGCTGCTAGTACGTGGGCTCTGTGGGAGGAGGTGCAGCCCTGCACATGTGTCTCTTGCAATTAGCAACAGCTACCTAGCCCTTCCCCCTGGTTCTTCTCGTTCCTGTTGCTTCCTGGCTACTGTGCCTGCACTGAGCAATTTTCCCCTCCCAGAGCCCTCTGCTGTAACTGTTCTCCTTGGTGCCCACGAATCATGGACTAAACCCTCTGAAACCAGGGGCCAGAAGTAAACCTTTCCTATACTGTGGCTGTATTTGGCCACAGTGATGAGAAGCTGAGGAAGACAAGGACTTTGTCATTCATCCCAAAATTGTCCTGCAGCTACAGTGTTGGATGTTGCAACAAAGACTTTTTATGGCCAGCAAAACTCAAACTACTCTCTGGTCCTTGAGGAAAAGGGTTGCCAATCCCTGTTCTTTGTCATTAAGTGAAGACATAGTTTGATGTCTTTCCTATAAAAGAGATATACATGCACACACAAGGGCAAGAGAGGATTTCGAAGTAAATGTACTAAATGATAAATGGTGGTGATTTGGGAGGATAAAACAAAAAGAGGTAATTTTATCTCTTTGTTTTTCAGCATTTTTCAGAACTTATACTGTGACTATTACTTTTGCCATCACATACAAAAGGTACTTTAACTGGGTCATACCATAAAATAAATGACACTCTATTTCATGTTCAGCAGCAACCCTCAGTCTTTCATTTTTTTCCTCGTGGCTACCGTGATGGCAGAAGAGTCTCCAGTTATTCTGTTGAGTGTTTGTGAGACCACCAATTGCCCTGTAACCGGGTTCTATTTAATATTATACCAGTGAGGATAGAAGCAACAGGAAACGAAGACCAGGGTAACAGTACAGGAAGAAAATTAAGATCTGCAGATGTGACATTTCCTAGAAATCAGCCTGTCTTAGTTTCTCCTGTAATTATTCACCATTTTGTTTACAAATGGGAAATAGCATTCTACTGTGCAGTCTCTTCCAAGAGACTGAAGTTAATTTGAAATAATCCTCCAGCAAAAGCACCAATAAAGGCAGCTGGAACGCCCTGTTGCCATCCCCTCTGGCTACTGACACGACATTATTGATACACAAATCAAAGCTGACTGCTCTGGTAGCAGTGAGTCCCCTGGCAGCGAGAGCTTTCCACAGAAAAGGTGTTCCTTCCTTAAGACAGGACCAACTTAATACAGTTGCTTTATTGGACTGGCTTAGTGAAGACATGAGAAGAATCCCAAACCGAAAGTGAAGGACTCTTCCTCTTATTGGGATGGAACGCCCCAACTGAACATCATAAATAATTAGGTAAATAAGGAAGAAGTTCAAAGCATGCTTAAGGATAGACTCCCGAGACCTAAAGGAGGTACGAATATAATGTGATTTGAGGACTGTCATGAGACTTTTTACCTGTCAGAAAGTTATAACGGGAAACTTCCACTCACCTGAAATTTCCGCCATTAGAGTCATTTTCTGCACATTGTTTCAGGAAAGGTCCTGTTCGGAGACAGATTTACAGAACTTCTGGGTCCCAGCGGCTCTCAGCAGCCATAAATCCACTCCTGAGCTGGTATGTGAACCCACTCCTCGTTATCCCCTCTCGGATGCTGCCTACCCTTGGTATGCATCCACCCCTTGGAGGAAGAAACTCAACACCGCCAAAATAGCGACTTATTTCCTGATGAGTGGGCTCTGCTTGTGTAGGAGCCTTCCTCACAGTTGAGGAAGCTGGCCTCCTTTCTCTGATTGCTCTCTCAGCTTATGCACTCTAGCAGGTATTTATGACGCAGCCTTCCAGGCACTGGCCATACAGTCATTCTCCAGAAGAGCGAAGTTCCTGCTCTCCGGGAGCTTATGTTCAATGGGGGCGGGGCAGCCAACATGCAGATAAACTAAAAAGCAAGATTGCCTCAGGTGTGTTCACAAAACGGGAAAGGACAGCAACCCGAGGGCGCCGAGTGGAGCTTCTTTAGGTTGCGGGAGTAAGGGATTGAGTCATGCCTCCTCCTCATATATTAAAGTCTTAAGCTCCAATATTTTTGGATGAGGCAGTACACAGCAATAGAGCTTTTGTGTGTATAATCATGAGGCCACCAGTGAAGGTTCCATTCACATGTGACTGGTGTCTCTGTAAGAAGAGAAAGGATGTGTCCCGAGGGACCATCCTATGGAGAGAAACAGAGCAAGCCCATGTGATGATGGAGCTGGTGATTAGAGGCTGCATCTCCACACCAGGGAATGTGAGGAGCACTGAAATATCAGAAGCGAAGAGCAAAACGTGGAACAAATATTGCTCCGGAGCTGCCACAGAGCATGTGGCCCTGCTGTCACCCTCACTGCAAACTTCTCGACTCCAGAATTATAAGATAATAGAACTGTTTTTTTTTAAAGATACCCTGTCTGTGGTACTCTGCTGTAACAGCCCTCAGAAACTCACAGGAGAGTCAGAGCAAACCTGACCAAGACGGGACTCTTAAGGCAATGAGCCAGCTGCAGCCAGAAAACGGACCCCAGCAAGAAGAGGAACTCAGGTACAGCAACAATCTTGCTGTTAGGATGAGCTTGGACTGCTCGAGGAAGAGAGCTCAGTGGGCCGAGAGCTCTGCACAGAGCCGGAAGTGCTAGGAAATGAGTCTGAGAAATGTGTTGGAACTAGGTCCTGCTGGCAGCAGGTCCCCACCTGCCCTAGGCAAGAAAATTAGGTGCCCAGGCCTTACTTACCCTGGGGATTGGCACAGAATGGGCCTGGGTTTGGCCATGCCCTTAAAAGATGCTATTTAGATAATTTTGAGAGGCACATATACAGAACCTTAGTGTTCTGCTAAAAAGATTTGGATTGAGTAGCTCAGGCAGTGGGAAGCTCATTCCAAAGCTCTAACTCCTTGTAGTATGACACTGTTTAGAGGTTTGAAGGCAACTGCTATACGTTCTCCCACGCTCAATGCCCTGCCTGTCTTCCTCTCACTTGCTTTCCTCCAAGCTGAACACTACAAACTCCTTGTGCCCAATTTGGCTTAATAAATATTTATTGTAAACTTAGCAGGAAGCCATGCAAGCAGAACATCCAATATGCTTTCACATGACACCACACATTTGTTTGTTAGATAGGCCTGTTCAGTAGTCGCCAGTCTTCTTGCCCCATGAGGCTTACATCCCATCTTCCCCTCATCCCATGTGTGTAGCGCAGCACACGGTCAGTGGTGGATCAGGTCTGAGTACTGCCCCTTCCTACAGCTGAGATTTTGTTCATGCTCCTGCCAGTCCAGAGCAATCGAGCTGACTGGTTACTAGAAGAGACTCAACTGCTCCAGGTATGTTGAGCTGCGGCAAAAGAGAGACTCTAGGATTTATGCTTTCGTTGCACCTGTCTCATAGGGCAGACTTGTGGCAGTGAGGTGATGCCATTCTGTTAGCAGGGACAAGAGGGCTCTGGCAGGGTCAGCGGTTGCTGGCTGCTGGGAACACCAAGAACAGTGAGTGTGAAGAGTCAATACAGGAGGCTTCTGCAATTTCCTTAGCCTGAAAATAAAGCTGATCGAGGGATGCTTCTCCTGCAGTGAAGAGCTCTGAAGCCTTGACATGGACATGTCAGCCTAGGCACAGGTGGTGACCCTTGGCACTGTGCCATTTGTTTTTCTTTTAGGACAAAAGAGGTTCACATGTGAGCTTTCCTAAACTGAAACCTCTGTGTTCAGCTTTGATTGCAGTGTCGGCACTATGCCAGAGTAAGTGGGTTTAGGGTTGCACTTTGGGACCTTGTCTCTGTAAGATTCACCAACAGCGGCCTGGAGGATCCTTGCTTTGGACTCTAAGATGCTGCTGGAAGAAGCAGATACGCAGGAAAACATTCTGCTGTGTATTTGCCTTTCCTTCTCCTTTCTGGGGATGAATACTTGGTTTATGAATGGTTCTCTAACTGCCTGCTGCTTTGGGGCATTCTCAGTCACTTTACAGTGACCAGGACAGTGTCACTACAGGAGGAGTCACCAAACTCTAGCTTCTGGGAAAATTCTAACCCATTCCCTGCTTTGTACAGTTCACAAACTACAAAAAAAGTGTGTGTGTGTGTGTGTGTGTGTGTGTGTGCATATATACGAAAAGATGAAAATAGTATTTCTTAGTATGGGGACATTCCACACAATTCAAAATTCATCTTACAGAGTTTACTGAAATACACTAAAACTCACTTGCATACATGTTGTCTATGGCTGTGTTTCTGCTAAAAGTTTCCTACGATAGGGCCCATGATGCTTAAACCATTTGCTCTCTGGCTCTTTACAGGTGAAGTGTGTAAGCCCTCATTTGAGGGGACGATTACCTGGCTTCTAGGTGACTTTTCTGGCAGGAGATTGGTGGGGCAACTAAATGCCAAACGCTAGGTCTTTGTTCAGATTTTATAAAACTCTGTGTCTGTTGTTCATAAATAATGAAACTTGTGAAGCAGACGAAGACCCGACCCTTTCTTCAATGACTTAGAGTTAGTTTTATTTACAAAAAATATGCAATAGTTATGAAAGATTCCATGTGCTTAGATCATTTTATTACAGATGCTCCAAGAGAGACAAAAAAAGAGACAGGGAGAAAAATCTCGTGAGCATTTGAGTTCCTGGCTCCTGACCTTTCCTAAGACACTTTACTTCCTTGTATCTGGTGAAGCACCAAATATTTTAAAAATAAACCCCTCTCATTTTGCTTAAGCTATGTCTAGCAGGCTTATTTTTTTTATCATTTTCACCAAATAGAGTCTTTATTTATATACTCGTGATGATCCACAAAAGGACGTAGAGACACAAGAGCAGCAGTCTTTCATTTCACGGAGCCCTAAGATCCTCCTGAATTATTTAGGCAGCTCTCCACTAGCACTTATGGCCAGGTATGTCTCACACTTACCCCAGAAATCTTAGTTATTCAGGTGACATTTTATAATCTTTGCATTGGACAACACAGCAAAACAGTGATACATTTTAGGCCATCCTGGAGAGTGCGAAGTGACTTGATGGGTCATAAACAACATCCAGCAGAGCTCCTTTTAAGAGAGGACCAGCCATCAGACACTGAAGGCAACCCAAAGGCCTCATCTATTATTCACAGATTATCCTGAAGATTCAGCAGGTGATCAAACAAACCTTCCAGAGATGGAACCAAGATCAGTGCAAACACCCTGGAAGAACCAATGCTTCCTTTCCCTGCTGCTCCAAGTTCTCTTTGCAGCTTTTCCTTCCTTACTGGGCAAAGCTGTCCCCAAAGCCACCCTTTGCTGGCACTTCCCACCAGTCTCTGTTTGATGGCAATACCAGTAACTGCTTGAAAGATGTGCAGGAAGACAGCAGGCCTGCATTCTTTGCAATGACATGCCAGATCAATAAACACCTTCATCCAAGCCTGTCCCAGTTAGAGGATAAATGGGTCCCTGTTTTAATTATTAAACAAGAATTGGCAAGCATCAACAGAGAGGCACTTCACAAGATAAAAAATATTTCCAACACAAAATGGAATTGGGTGTAACTTCCTCCTGACTCAATCTTCTTCAGCATTTCGCTTAGGGCCAGATGAGAAGGGAAGACAGTCTGCTAACCAGCAGGTTCGCTGACTTTTGGGGTCACTGGGAGGGAAAACGTTTGTGGATTTACCACAGAGATGTCATTTTGCTTTTCTATGTCAACTTTCAGTGTCATTCATCTCTTGATGAACTCCATGATTCCTCTTGATAGGAGGACCTATGAGCCCAGGGAATTCTCCACTCAGCCTTCTCCAGTGTTGGAAGCAAATCAGCTGCACAAGGCTGTGCTACATAGAGCACTCACTTTTCCTGCATTAATCCTAATAAGTCCAGGAGAGAGTGCTGTGCAAAAGGGAGGGACCCAGGCCTACTTCAGCATAGTAGGGCTTTCATGTTGACATGCTCCATTAGGGACCACCACACACATCTTTTTTCATAAACAACCCTACCTCTCAAGTAATGACGCCATTTAAGGGGAAAAGTTGGTTAGAAGACCAGGGCTCATGGGAGGTCTTCAGAGAGGTGTCACACCAAGTTAGGTTGAAAGAGACCACAGAGCCACATCCAAATACTTCAACCTGAGATCCTGGTTCTACGGATTCCTGTGCTCTCATTACCACACTTTCCCTTCATGAGTCCAGAAGGAAAGGCTCATTTGTGCCGTCCCACATGAGGAAAGGGAATCTGGTAACTTTAGAGCCAATTAAATTCTTTCAGAATACCAGAGTTTTTCCTTTTTCCATAACATAAGAATTTCTGATCAAACAAGAATTTTCCCACTTTTAATTAGTCCCTTGTATTCTGAGAAGATGAACAGGGTGGTTTTTTTTTTTTTTTTTTTTTTTTTTTTTTTTTTTTAAGAAGGTCTCTTATTTAAGGTCACTAATGCAAGGATTTTAAAACTTTAGTTTTAGTGATTATTAACAGAAGACAGTATGATGCTGTGGGTGTTTCTGTACATTGTGTGGTGATAACCATAGGCCTGGGGTGGCAGCTGTCCCTGCACCAAAGAAGGCCAAACCTGTTATGAAGAACCCCAGGGAAAGAGACATTTCCCAGTAAGCACATCCTAGGCAGATGCAGGCTGCACATCCAACTTCATCTCCTGACAGAATGAGGTTCCTTCTTAGAGAGATTTAGGAGGTTAGAAGATGTTAGCCACATCCTTTCCCAGACTCCCTTGCAATTAGTTCACATGATTGTGTCTCAGCCAATAGGAACAAAGAGCAAGCCTCTGTGGCCTTCTGGGAAAGATTCTCTCTTCAATAAAAGAGATATCCAACAATAAGGGGTAGTGGGGAAAGTTATGTCAGCTATCCACGAGGGAAGAAGGTGATGCCTAAGCAAGTAGGGAGGTGAAGGGCATATCCTTGACAAATTGATTGAATCCCTGAATCTGAGGTCAGCAAGCTTATATTGTGAAAGACTAGGTCGTTAAATATTTTAAGCTTTGTAGGCTATATATGATCACTGTTGCTGCTGTTTCATGAACAACCTTTCTTAATTTTCAAGCTAAAAAGAAAAAAAAATGGCTTACAGGGTTGTTACTCACCGACCATAGTTTGTTGACCCTTGCTCTAAGTCAACTATCTCCTGAGTGCTTATTAAGGAAGACTTTTTTTTTTTTTTAAAGAAAAGCATAACCAGTAACTATTTCTAAGCTACTCAAAGTCTGATATTCTTTTACTTGTAACTAAAGATAAAAACAATCCCCCAATGAGATTGCAGTACATCTACTTTCTCAGACTAACTCTACATCCTAAGGAAAAGGAAATAATATTGAAAGCAGCATTGAGACCTAAGAAAGCAAGCCACAAGTGGAGAGGATTTTTTTTCTCCAAGTGTGGTGGTGGCTGCTGCTACTTTGGAAGGACAGGACCAAATGGCCAGTGGAAAGTCACAGCCAAGAGTTGAGAAATACTCTTTGAAATATTGAGGCATCAAAAGATTAGGAAAAACCCTTTAAAGCAGGATCCACCTGAACAATTCAGGTGGTTTATGGTCCACATCTCTTGTTCTTTTCAATGCTGTCAAGGATCAACTTAATTAGACTACAGTATGACAGGTGTGCAGTCAAATGGTAGTTTAGGTGTTGCTATGAAGGTGTTGTGGTGTGTTTAACATCTATAATCACTTGACTCTAGATGAAGGAAGTGTTTCTCCAGTTGTGGAAAGTCCCTAAGCATGAAGTTGCCCAGATTACTCTGAGGAAGAAGAAACTCCACCCTGAGACTGTTCCCTGACCCTGTGATCATGAGTTTCTAGCATGTTCTCTTGTCTCATGAATACAGGAGATCTCACCATCAAAGAAAAGGAAGGAAAAAAGAAAAATAGAAACGTATACAGTTTACTGTCCATCTTTCTGGGTTCCATCTTTGCTAATTCTGTCCCACTCACTCAAATTTATTGGTAAAGTCAGAATCAGCACAGAGTGTCCTTACAGCCATCTGTCCGCATGAGCAGGGTGGCCAGAGACTGAAGTCACCCAACGTGCGTGAGCATGGCTGAGGTTGGCGGAGGCACTGCTCTGCCTTTTTGTTTCAGCTCTTGTTCTGTAAACAGATCTTCTGTCTTGAGCTTAAGGCCACAGGGGCCCATTTTTGTCCCTTTTGTGGGTGATTTTGCTGTTGCCAATGTTCTCAGTCATGGTTCTGAAATGCTGGCTAGTGTTGTAAGCACACAAAGGTTGTGATGGGACTTGTAGGGAAAGTAGGTGTTCTCGGAGAGTCTTCAGAGGCAGAGATAATAGAGCCAATGGTTGTGAGCATTAATGAGTCAGCAATAGACTTCAAAATTGGCATCTTTAAACAGAAATGCACCTAAAACCAGGCTGTCTGTGGATCATTTGGTAGAAACAGTGTGACTACAGGATCCTAAGAACCTGACTATATGTGTCTCCTCGGAGCCGTGTAACTCGGTCAGTGTCTGTGGTACTTTACAGAACAGAACTACCATAAGCAAAGAGAACTTGAGAATGTGTGTGCGTGTGTTTGTGTGTGCCCACTTGTATCTGCGTGTGTGTATGCATTCATCTCTGGGTATCTACAGGGATTGAGTGTTGGGCCTCTTTGAATAACAGAATCCCTTGTTGTTCAGATTTTAGGTCCCTTGTATAAAATTACATATGCATGTGTATATTATATGTGTATATATATAATTATATATGACTTATACACACATATATGTGATTTATGCGTATCCTTCTATATACTCTAAATTTCTCTAGACTAGTTATCTAATACAAAGTAAATGCTATCTGAAGTTATTATACTATATTACTTAGGAGATAATGATAAGAGACTTCGTGTATATTCACTGCAGAAGTTCCTTTTCCCTGAATATTTTCAATTCTTGACTGGCTCAAACTGAGGATTTGGAAAGTGCAGCTCACAGGATGGAATGTCCATGTGCATGCCCCTGATTATTCCAGAGAACCCTGAAGGCCCAGTTCATGCAGCATGGGCTAAAGGCAGGTCTAGTAGGACACTCGCTAGGGCTCGGTGCTCCCTCAGGACAAGGTCTGCCTTTGGTATCACAGGCCTCCCACCCTTCCCTGCTGGGCTCTGGGCCCTGGCATGTCTGAGCAGCTTTGGTCTCTCCTGTCTGTGACACAGGTGTGCTGTTCAGCCACACGGCCACACATGGGCTCTGAATGCACCACCTTATCTTCCTCTTCCACGGCTCATTCACTCTGACTGTGAATCTTCCACCACTTGCCAGCTTCACTTCACGTTTGCTTGCCCCTCACCTGCCTCCGCCAGTGTCCCTGCCTTCCAGCCCTGCCCTACCATCCCTGTCCCTGCTTTGCACCCGTATCCTCAGATTCTTGCAGTCTGTTCATCCCCCAGCTGGTTTGCCAATTACTTTCCCTAGAGCACTGTTTTATCTTCCTTTTTCAAATGTATTTGGTTGTTGCAGGGTCTCACTACACAGCTTGGACTCGTGGTGATCTTCCTGCTTTCAGCCTCCCCAGTGCTGAGATTATAGGCAAGCACCACTATGCCTGGGCTCTGGCTGGCTCAGCCCATCCTGGGGGCAGGGCTGGTGCAGCATATGGTGCTGGGGATCGAACCATGGTCCCTGCACTTGCCTAAGCAGGTGCTGTAGTCCACTGAGCTATCTCACCAGCTCCTTTATCCTCTTTTCAATGGTGCAACTTTTGCCTTCTCCAGAACCCCATTCACCTCGCACGTCCCAGGGACACCTTCCCCTTCCACATGTATTGTGCTCTCCCTGCCTCCCTCTGTGGTCCTCGTGGCAATGGCAATTTTTATCAGTTTCAGTTATTTAATCAGTGCAGGGTTTCTTAATAATTTGTTCCATGGCTCTCTATAGCAGTCTAGGAAAGCTGTAATAATGTTATCAAATGCATGATATAAAGTACCTGGGGTTACAAAGAAACTTGAATTTCAATATAATTGGATATCAAAATATTTTTTTAAATGTAGCATAGTAATAAAAGTGCTTCTTTATTACACAGCAAATAACAAGATCTAGTGGAATGTCTAATAACTACTGTAATTTTGAAGTAGCGATGAGTACAAATGATATTCTCAGAATCTTCCCTTTACAATTGTAAAGGGATATAAGAATCTGGTGAACAAAGTCACAGATACTGATAAGACTATGGGATTTGCCAATTTAATCATAGAAAGAAATGGTAAACACGAGTTAAGGATTGCTAAAATTAAGATTTGTGGTTGAGCCGGGTTAGATTCCCTTTGCCCTTGCTGAATTCCATCTGTGTATTCTGTATTAGAGAGTCCATATTCATGTCTGATCTCTGCTTTCTAACAAGGGCTGGGGAGATGGCTCAGTAGAATAAGCTCTTGCCTGAGTTCAATCCCTGGTTCCACAAAAACAAAAAACAAAAAACAAAAAACAAAACAAAACAAAAAACACTCTGACAGGGCAGAGCTGCTCCTGGTTTTGTCGACCACTGTACACCCAGCTACTTAGCATGCAGTAAATATTCAGTAAACAGCGACCCAAGCACACAACAGAAGAAAGGAGCTCCACTGCCTGCTTGGTTGAGTGAAATTTCAGCTACATACTTTAAAACTCAGGACTTCAGCGGACTAAGCGCCTGCTTAGGCAAGCACAGGGACCATGGTTCAATCCGGGTACCGTACAGTGCACTGGCCCCACCCCAGGGCCACTAAGCCTGCCACAGAGACCAGGCGTAGTGCATGCCTATAATCCCAAGGCTGGGGAGGCTGAAAATAGGAGGATCACTAGGAGTCTGAGCTGCGTAATGAGACCCTGTACCAAATGAATGAAACACAAAACAAAAAACTCAGGACTGTCTCCAGACAACTGTCCATACTTGCCTTCTATCACCCCACAGGGCTGGCTCTCCTCCCATGGACACGCATTGTCTCATGGTGTAGCATGTCCTCCTGCCTCGCTTCTTGCCCACTCAGTCAGTTTATCTCTCCTTGTTCTCCACTTTTCATGGAAGACATTATAAGGGCCAGAGTTATATCTTCTTTATCTGTCTGTATCTCCCTTATTTATCTCTCTGTATCAAAATGTTTCTTCAATATAGAGAGTGGGACAAAGTTTTGTACTTGATGGAATTTTGAAAAATTGAAACTGAAAGAGTAAATAAAATCTGAAAGGTACAATAGATATTGTGAAAGGGAAAGAAACTGCTCAAAAGGAAATAACTGGGTTGAGGGAAAGGAGAAAAGAAGGAAAGAAGGGGGAAGTATGAATACACAGGCTAAGATAATTGCGGTACTAATTTTTATTGGTTAATTGAAAGGGACAATTAGTACTTAATTTTTCTGAACAATTTTGCATGCCTATATCTGGTAATTGACCAACTACTTTGGAGATAGCAATATGCAATTTAACACCCGCTATTAATTTCCTATCTTCTTGTTTTGAAGTTCTGGATCTTATTTAAAGATTTTTCTTTTTACTTTTTTATTCTCTTTACAATAATAAACAAGTGCTTTTCATTCTGCTCGGCCTCTGCTTGTCCAAGAGGCACTCTCTCTGCTGTTACCCTCACATCTTGCAGCTCTCGGGTACTACCGCGACCTGTTCTTTGTCCCTTCTGCTAAGTCCCTTGTCCTTGGGCTCACAGGTCAGTGCTGAGGCAGTTGCCCTGCATGGAATGACTCGAAAATAAACCCCATGAACATGACTAAGAATATAAATCGGACGCATCTTACTGTTATCCTCTTTCCATCAGTTGCTGAGAAACTAGGGAGAGCCATGAGTTTTGGAATGTGAGCGGGTTTTTAAAAGAATCGATAATCCTACTCCCCCAGTCATCCCATCAGGTGAGAGAGAAGCCAGGAGATCTCAGTGGCTCAGAATTTCTGTGTTAGGAAGATGCTGATGCAGCGGACTGGAAACGCGAGAGGACTTGCTCAAGCTCCTGTTCCTCTCGTGTCTACTCAGCCCGCCAGAGGGATGGAGAGTGGCCAAAGGTAACTTCTATGTGTTCTATTTATCCTTGAATGCTTTCCACTGGTACATTTGTGGAAGGGAGAAGAAGAGAGAAGTAATTTGGGGCCCCAGTGGAATTCAAGAAGTTGCTCTTCCTGAAGGGCTGCTTAGGATTTTCAACCAAGTTGAAAATCACTCTTGGCCCAATTATCACATTCGAGCGTTATGCCACTTTTAACTTAATATTTTCTCATTAAAATAGTCACTTTAGTTTCATCCAACAGGAGTTTCCGCACATTGCACTAGACCTTTTCCCAGCAAGTTGATGGACTGTGGGCCAGACTCTACCTACCTTCTCCAGTCTTTTAGCTCATATCCTATGATATGCAAATAGAGTAGTTTTTAAATCACCAGGGTTTCACAGGTATTCTACAAAACACAGTCTTACTTTGTCTGTATTAAACATTTTATCAGTGGCATCAGATCATTCAGAACCCTCTGCCCAGTGCATTTGTGGGTGCATGACTTTGTGTCTTGGAGATTTAGCTATATTGATAAAGGTAATCCTTACTCCTTGAAACCACTGCATCGATGAGCCACAATTGATCTATTTCCTTGTAGATCTGCACTTAGATCTTTCAAATATCCCACCATGATCGGAAGAAAACATTCCTTTTTTCCCAGTCTCTGTGTGCATTTTTGAGAATTCTCTAATACAAATATCCACGAGTGGAATTTCTGGGTCATAAGAATGTATGCATTTGAAACAGCAGCAGAGAGAGTCACTAACAGCTACGTGCCATTCATCCTCCCAGCAGCAATATACAAGACTGGGCATAATTTTGCATCCTTGATAATGTTTTATATTATCAAAATATTGCTTATTTGAGGGGCATGAAATGGTAGGCTATGGCAGTTTTCATTTGTGTGCTTCTGGTCTGTGAATTGTAGCTACTGTTAAATGCTTTGATGTGTTAAGAACCCTGCCGTAATCAGTCTGTCAATACGCTTCGAAGTTAGGTATGATGGCCCTATTTTACCAGCTGCTCTTAACCACATAGCTAACATGCCAACCTGAGCCATTCTTGGGCTTAAGCCTCACTCCTTGGTAGTGAAACTACTTTTCTCTGTCCATGTTAAAATGGGAGCAGCCATGTGTTATTAAAGATCCAAATTCAGTGCTTGAGACTGGTAGTTGTTACTCAGAAGTCTTCTTGTTACCTCATCTAATTGGCTCACTTGCAAATCCAAGAGTGAGACTCCTCTCTCCCCTACTGCCCAGCGCAAGTAGGAACACATATTAGGTTCACAGTATGTGGTTTTTGCTAGCAGAGACAATAATGGAGACAATAAAATCCTAATAGATTTCATGTGGATTATAGAGTCTCACGGCTTCAACGCTCTCTGTTTATGGAACCCAGCTTTACACAGATGAGTGTCTTGTGAAAGCTGTTATTCCACATTATCTGAGAACCTCCCTTTCTGTCTGGAACTTTCTCTGTCTCCCCCTGCCACCCTCAGCCCCAAGTGGATAGAACTCAAGGTTTGCTTTGCTTTTTCTTCTACTTTTTATTTTAAACCTTCAAGGATAAGTATGTTTGGGAAGCTGCTTCTGAGCAGGCTGGAGGAGTAATGTGAAAGCATTTCTGACGGCATTAAGGCCGTAGCAGATGGAGTTCCTTGGGGGTGGATGACTTTGTCAATGGCACTGACTCATTTTTATTTCAAAGTGGATGCATCTGCCCAGGCACCTGGCATAAGGGGGGTGTCTGCTTATCATTTAGAGCCATCCCCAAAACTGCCTTGCAAGCAGAGGTTCGGATGTGACTTAGGGCTGTGCCCCAATTGTCTGCATGAGGTCCGGGGACTGAGGCTCCCCATAATACACTCTGGATTAGTCATTCGGTAAGCAGGTGAGTATTTGCTTTTGCAATTCTGCCTCACTAAATAATCTAGATAGATATAAAAACAGTGAATTCAGCTGCTTGTGAATAGTATGGATATTTGAGCTTTTGTGCAGTACCAATCCCCAGCAATATTTTTTTTTTGTATTAAATACTATGAATCCACTTCACCTGTCAGCACTATTCAAAACACGAAATGCTGCATGAATAGAGAGGATGTTCTAGGATCTTTCAGATGATTACTGTTGCTAGGAAAACCACTTCCTGATATCTTTGTGCTTGCTGTATGTGTCTCTCTTTGTGTACAGCTTACAGTGACAAGCAAATTCATAGCATGGTATTGGGAAGGAATTGGGAAAGTTTAGAAATGTTTAAAGAACACTGCTTAAAGTTAAAAAGGGGATGTCATCTAAAATAATAGTTAGGAGTTATGGATGCTTTCAAGTGCAGGATTATAGCTATCAAAAGGAGAGCCATGGTGCTGCGTTTGCATGACTCTGGTGCAGACTTCGGGGCCATTTCTAGCCATCAATTTCTGGAACCTCAGAACTGGATTCTGCTCTTTTGGTGCCTGAGGAAATGATCGTCTTCTGCTCCTTGCGAATCCTCTGCCAATTATTGTTTCTATAGTGCCGGCTCTGCTTAAAGTTGCAATTTGACAAGACTGATGGGAGGGGACCCTGTGAACTCTCCTGGGGCATAGCCAGGAAGGAAATTGAAGCCAGGCAAGACAGGCTCATTCATCTGCCCAGGATAGGTCTTCTTCCCCATCGTGCAATAGAGGTGAGGTGTGTAAGCCTCCCCCACCCTGGAAACACCTGGGAAGTGTCCACAGCATGGATAAGAGGGAGCAGAAGGAATGGCGGGAACATCACATCAAGATCGGGGCCTGTAGGAGACACGGGCCATCTTGATAGACCTTTTGGGGTCACTAACAACAGACCTAGGACAAGGGCGTCAAATCTTTGGGCCCCTCTGTGCTATCTTTAAGGTGGGAATGATGTATTTCTCACCTTAGAAAGACTGTCAGGAGGGCTCAGGACATGGGGCACGCATAGCCCTCATTACAGGACCTGCCAAGCACGCCATTACGGTATGTGTGGATTATCCCCACTGTACTATGTGAAAGCAGATCCTTGATTTTTAAATATTAAAATCAGATAAATACAACCTTGTAATTTTACTCCCAAGAGGTTTTCAAAAGGAAATGATCAAACAATTATTTTAAAAAATGTTATGCATCAGATAAAAAGGCAGCCAGGTTTGTAACAAAGAGTAAAACGCTCATCGGTGGGAGGTGTATGTGTTTGTACATATGTATGTATCTATAGAGGTGTGTGTGTGTGTGTAAATGTATGCACGTATATACTGATATTTACATGTTTGAATTCATATAAGGTTGTGTTTGCAGTATGTACAGGAATATTTTATATATTACTATGTTTTGTAAATAAAAAGGGAAGATTTACTAAATGTCCTTTCTCTATTCAATGGCATAGAGAAGGGAATTCATGGGTGAAGATGTTATCTCTCTGCTCCATAGGTTTGTGTATAGCTTAGTTTATTTTTATTGGTACAGTGTCACTCTATGCAGCTTGGATTTGTAGAGATCCTCCTGTCTCAGCCTCCCCAGTGCTGGGATTACAGGTGTGCACCACCACATGTGGTTTCAGTGGCTGGCACAGCACTCTGGGGGTTCTGGGGCTTGCATGGCATGGAGTACCAGGGATTGAACTTGGGACCTTGAGCTTGCCAAGCAGGTGCTTATACCATCGAGCTGTCTCCCCAGCTCTATGTTTTTAAAAATAAAAAGCATGTATTGATGCTGTAACAAGGCTCCCCCAGGGAGACTATGCACTTGGGGTGAGGGAGCGGTGGGCTCTGTGAACCATTTGTGCAGCAGTGACGCGCCAGCCACCTGATTACCACCTCTTGCGGGGGAATTCTCAAGGTGCACAGCTGTCTACATGTCTGATCCCAAACTCACTGTATACTCTTCCTTTGTCTGGTTTACCATTTCCATCAAGAGCATTTAGCACATCAAATGGTGACTAAAATATGAAAGCAGTCTTGGAAGGAAAAGAGCAGGTAACCTGGGTCAAGTGAAGTCCTTCATGTGTGGTCACACTCCTTGTGGGGGCATGACCTAACTTAGGGTTAGGGTTAGGGTTAGGGTTAGGGTTAGGGTTAGGGTTAGGGCTAGGGTTAGGGTTAGGGTTAGGGTTAGGGTTAGGGTTAGGGTCTATAAGAAGGCACCAGCCTTAGGGTAAATATCCAGCTTATTTTGTTGAAAGCAGATGTCAACCAAAACTCTGACAAGTGAAACGGGGTAGCGCAACTCTTCCTGCTGTCTTTTCTTCTCCAGATACTTGATAATGCATCAAGGACTAGATTGTCTCAGCTCTGCGCAAAGCTCTCAATGAATCACTGATGCCCAGTGGATGACGTGGATCAGGGCGATTTCCTACAAGCCCACAACAAGCAAGGGCCAGAGTGTAGAACAGGTGCCTTGAGTTTCCTATACCTTCATTCGCTTATGTCTGAGATGGAAACACTATTTGTTTCTCTTGAAACTATTAGGCAGTCCCATGCTTCCTATATAATCCAGTACCTACTGCCCGACGGCTTAGTTGGGTTTGTATCTGTTTGGTAGGCATTCACTTGTAGGTAGACAGTAGCACAGACACTGCCAGCCTTGGGGAGTGAGCAAGAAATGAAAATCTGCCTCAGGTCCTTTACAACTGAGAAAACGATTACGCATTTTCATATTTATTTATGTTTTTTCTGAACTATTCTGCCATATTGCAATAGTCCTAAGGCTTACTGCAAAGAACGTATTTATGCTACTAAAATATTAAAGTCTGTGCATGTTTTCCAAGTTTTGCAAATTTGGAAAGTTTAAACATTATGCATATTACGCCCTCATTGTACCGCTGTCACTTTCTCTTTTTTCTCAGGCTTATTGATATAAATCTACGTATGGTACCATTAACCGGATCTATTTATTTCAGTGGTGAAGATGGTAAGGAGTTTAGCTTAGTCCAGGGAAATGATTTAGAACCCAAAGCTTTCCATGTGGGTCATGTAGTTTTGCTTTTTATTGAACACTTTTATGAATATCAAGTTATTCAACTGTAGATAATCTTTTTATGGGTGACAGGGGAAGTGGGGGCAAAATATCAGAGCATGTCATTGCAACGGTCCCCAGTGCCTCACCACTGTGGGGGCAAGGAAAGCAGTCATGCTGTCCACTCATCTAGTGGAGTGCTCTGCAGAATTTATCCATATACTCCTTTCAAGGATTGCTGGAGACAGAGAGAGGGACCTAATTCATTTCACAGAATTAACTGCAATGAATCGCCACAAACGCAAAAGGGATCGTGGGTGACTGGTGGAATGCAGGGGCGGTGGCCTACACTCACACTCACCTGGCCCCTATGCTTACAATGGCTCCCTGGAAGAGGCAGGGCCTGGGGATGCTGCGACTGATGAAAGGGAAGGGGTGCAGCAAGACCCGGGTCAGGAGGAATTCGAGGCTGGGGAAGGAGGAGAGTGCTTTTCCGCCTGCCCTACAGAAGCATCATTACAGAGAAGCATGCTCATGATGACAGCTTGGAGAGCAACATTTTCTTTCTAGTCTGTGAGCCATTTCAATCAAAATACGGAGAACAGGGCCAGCGAGATAGTGCAAAGGACTAAGCGCTTGCTTAGGCAAGTGCAGAGACCAGGTTTGATCTCTGACACCACATGCCACACCTGTCCCACTCTGGTGTGCTGAGCTAGTCCTTGAGTCCGGGCGTGGTGGCACATGCCTGCAATCCCAGTGCTGGGGAGGCAGAAAATAGGAAGTTCACTATGAGTATGAGCAATGTAGTGAGACCCTGTACCACATACGTAAAATGTGGAGAACCCAGAAACATTAACCCCCTCTGTTTGCTGTTCATCTTGCTTCCTTTCCTGTAAGAGTAGCTCATTGTGGAAGTCACTCTCGGCCTCTGCCCAGCCCCTGAGGGAGCCAATGTGAAGAAGAATAAACTGAGAAAGAGGAGGAGAATTAAAGAGCTGAGCACCACTGGGCAACTGGTGGCAGCGAGTCTAAGCAAGTGGCCAAGTGCCTGCTGTGTGTCAGCACCTCAAAGACTAGCAGAGAAAACATTGTGAGGATAGAGATTTTAGTTGAGAGCTGGGCAGTCCAAGTTGGTAACTATTAGCTGCGTGTGGCCATGTCAGTGAATTGAAGTCAAATGAAATTTAAAATTCAGTGTCTTCATTTCATTGACTGTGTATCCAGTGCTCCCAGGGCCAGGGGCTGCTGTCTTGGAAGGGGCTGGTATAGAAGGTCACTATCATCAAAAAGGGCAAATCTCTGTCCTTGCACAATTGCAATCAAAACTTATAGATGGCTGACTGTGCCAGAGTTCAGACAGGAGCAGCGGCTAGAAAGTGGATACCAGCTCCAGGGAAAATGACATCTATCACGGATCAGTAAAGTTTCGTGTATTTACTTGGTCACTCAATAATGTTCTTCCTGATCCTCAAATATCTGCGCAAAACCTCAAAAAAAAAATTAGTAGGAAGGCTTTCACTGTTTTACTCTGAAAGTTGTGTGAATATATTTGAAGCACGTTTATTCTTCCACTGAGAGAGGTAATTTAAGTGCACTGAGACAGAAAATTTAATTAATAGTGTTGTAATTTAACAATCTATGTGTAAATTTTCCTACTTTAGAAACAGAGTGAAGATCTTTGACTTCAGAGATCATCCTTTAGTCATATTTTTGTATCTTCTTTAGCTTAGTTACTCAGCAAATATTTATAGATTATTAATTGATACTAATCCCTGCCAGGACCCCCTAGATTACTGAGAGTATGGATTTGCAATGATGAATTCTACTTGTCAAGAAAAGGCCAAAGGGACCTTGGAGCTCACAGAATCAATTGCTATCTTTTTCTTATCCTACCTACAAGATGGAGGGTCAGAAACAAGATGTGTTTTGCTATTTTTCAGAAGTCGATGCTGAGGCTTTCCTTTTGATTTTGTGCAGGCAGGTGTGGGGTAGTGTGGAGGAGGGTGTTGAGTCCCCCACTTTCCCATACTGATCTTTGTAAGAGGAAAATGAAGATCTAGCTTAAAGAGCTTTCACCAAACAGGAGCAGAATGAAATGGAGAAACTTAATGGATCTCTTTCCGTGAATAAAATGACAGATAAAATGTCTATTTTGCTCACATATTTTCCATTCACAGACAGTTCATTTCAGTAAATATCTTACCACCTGCACTTGTCTATCTTCCAAGGTTTTTTTGGGAGATTGCCAATAAGTTCAGTTGGACTCTGTAGTTGGTATTTACGAGGCTGTGCTTACAGGGAAATTGCTTCAAGGATACTATCAGGGCTGTGCTTCCTGTGTCTGTCTTGAACATACACTTGGGAAGTTCTCGAAATCCTCACCAGGTCATAACTCAAAGATCCGTGTGGCCTACACGGCTGGGTTAATATTTACAAAGCACCCTTCTGCCCTCAGCCTTTCTCTCATGCGTCTCAACACCAGCAGAAAGTGCCTAGTGGGGAACCCCTCTCCCAGAATACCCCTCTAAAATAGGCCCAGCTACTCCCTTCATGTGAAGCAGGAGTTTCTAAACCTCCCCAAACCAGTGGTGCTCACCCTCAGTGCAGTTGACAGCTGTGATAGGTGACTTTGTAGTGGGCTGTGTTACACACTGTGGCAGGTTTAGCGGCATCCCCTGAGATGCCAGTCGCTCCACTCACCCAGCCAGGACAACCCAAAACATCTTCAGCCATTGTGAATGTCCCCCAGAGGTAGCGCCACCCCTGGTGGATGAGCATTATCTTAAATCGTCACTGTCACGCACCAGGTGAGGACATGGGACAGGTTTCTGCTGGGTAACTTAGGCTCTCCAGCTTCGGAGATGCGAGGTCCAGTCTCCTACTCAACATGCACACAAGGCCAACCGTATCTGTGCATTCTTACAATCTCCCGTTACTGGGGTAAAGTTTCAAGAACAAGCCTACGAAACACCACAGCAAGGGCAGTGGCCCAAACTTTGAAGCTTCTGATGACTTCTTTCTTCTACAAACATTTCCTACTTGTTGACTGATCGAATGAGTGACAGCTATGCACCGAGTGCCCTGCTAAGGCTGGAAAGACAATAATGAGTTCCAACAACAGCAGTCTCTGCCATCACAAATGCATTGAGCAGTTGGAAGACGGCACCAGGGACATGTAGCTACAAATGGAGATGACGTACTTCAGAGGACCTAGGAGAGTGACAGTGAAGACATGTGACAAGCATCAGATTCCCTGGGGATGACACTTGAGCAGGGACCTGAAGATGAATACAAGGCAGCTTGATGACCTGAGGGAGGAGGGCTTTAAACAGGTACAAAGCTTGCAGGAGAGGAGGAATCGGGTGACTAAGAGAAACTGGGACTGACATGCAAAAGCAGGGTGTCAGCACATAAGAACACAGTGCAAGGCGGGCAAGAGGAGCTCACGTGATCTGTGCAGTCCCATGCAGACAGTCACCTTCTCCCCTATTGGGGTCCGGTGCCAATGGCTTCAAATAGTTGATGGGATGATCAGGTATGTGTCTTGCTGAGATCTCTGGTTGCAGTGTGGAGAATGAACTCAGGGAATTTGATGAAATGAGGTAGGGTGTCAATTCCAGTGGCTGTTTAGTGGCGAGAAGATTACTTAGGCTAGGAGCATCCTGTGAAGGAGAGAATCGGACCAGCGAGTGTCACTTGTAAGGTGGACCCACCCGCTGGGGTGGCTGACTGGTTATTAATGATACCCTTTTTGGTGAGTTGACTTCCTCGCAGATCCGGTGTTTATCTTGCCCCCTGGCATTCCTTCTTCTGGAAGGAATCTGAGAAGAAATTGTGCAATTACTCAGGATGTTCCTTAGTGTATGCAATTGGGTGATCAAGGTGTCATTCATCCAGAGAATGAGTACTGTAGGAGAAAAGAGAATGCTAGAGAATGGTGGGCTCTGTAGGAGACAGTGACAGGGAGAGGACTTTCAAGGTGTTTTTTTTTTTTTTTTTTTGTATTTTAAGGAAGAGTCTACAGGGTCTCACTGCATAGATTGGACTCATAGTGATCCTCCTGTTTACAGCTTCTCAAGTGCTGGGATTACAGGTGCCTAGTCTCAATCGCTGTCTCAGCAGTGCAGCTCAAGGGAGGGGCCAGGGATTGCACTCCCAGCCCCTGAGTCTGCCTAAGCAGGTACTTTAATCTGCTGAGACCTGGTTTGCAGCTCTGTGAGGGAGGGGCTTCCTGAAGGACCAGAGGAAGTAACAAGGAGGGACCATTGTGTTAAACTTCCCACAGTCTGTTAGTGTCTGCAATCAAATGCAAACAACCCTTTAGCTGTGACTGATTATTTTTACCAAATAACAGCAGAGGTTTATAAAAAGTGGTGTTCACCAGCCTTAATCTCCTTCTTTCCCCATCTCGGGGAGACCTTCCATTCGAGAAGGGATCTTGCCCTGATCTCTGCATGGCTCCCTGGTAAGAAAAGGACACTCAGGGCATCAGGATCCTTCTGTCCACGGAGGGCAGAAACGATTCGCTTATCCCGCTCTGTCTCCGCCAGGACATCTGTAGGGGAGAGTCTCCTTTTTTTCACCTTGCATCTGCTCAGTATCTTAATCCCAAATTGTGGCAGCAAAGCTCTGGCAACCTTTAAGGATATAATTTGCTTCCTATTACATTATTTCTTCCCCTACAGGAGAGACCAAGTGTTTGTCATTTACGAGTGTCATGTCATTACATTCCATATTGCAGTGTAATGATGTGAAATGATTAAATGACAAAATGCCAGCTCACTGCCAAAAATTTAAAGTGGCATACTTTTATTTGTAGATCGGAAAGCTATTATTAATTCTTATATTGACTTTGCCCAATGAACTAATGCAAGAGGGCTGTTGCATACAAAAGCGGGTGGTATTAGGCTAGACTCTGCCTCGCAATTCCAACGGCAATAGGAAGGTTCTGGAATCTTCTTCAGGTCAGACGTCCAGAGCTGAGCATATTAGTATGGAGCAGTCTGTCACCTGGTGACCGAGGAGTGGCAGGAATCAAAACAGGAACTGACTGGGGTTTTTATTGAGAAGAAAAATGGCAACTGGGAACAGGTGTCTGAGAAAATAAAGTGGCCCCGACTCCTTTCACCGCCTCCTCCTTCCCTGCTTCTTTCTCCAGGCACTTACGGGAAGATTGAATTTTGTTCTTTTTTTTTTTTTTTTTTTTTTTCTTTCAAGGAAACAAAAGCTGTTTCACTTACATCACCAAATTACCAAAAGAATCTGCAGTTGGTATGATCACAATTATGTCTTTTATCCCCGTCCCCCCTCTGACTATAAAATCTTGTGTGGAGATCTTCGAAAGAGGGTTAAAAATGATATTCTCAGTATTGTATGTTTTTGAAGCTTGTAAAATTTGAACTTGTATGACCTCAAGGTTTTGAGAATCTGTGGAGAAGCCCATTCTCATCTGCCTGTTCTTCCTGCTGTTTGTGGCTTCCCTTCTAGGTAAGAAATAGCTTAACCTTTGTAATTCTCTATCCTGGAACCCAGAAAGGCTTGGTTTAGAATTTTTAAAAATCTTCCTTTTAAGCTTTATTCTTTAATGAACATTAACATTATAGATTTTATCTCCATTTGATTACATTATTAGTATTATATTACCTCACCATTGTTACTGCTTTTGTTAGGACTTTTTTTCAACAGTACTAGAGATTACTCCCAGAGACTTTACACTGATCCAGCTCCACAGCCCTTTTTAATTTTTTCTTTTATTTTTGAGACAGGGTCTCACTAAGCTTTTAAGTTGCAGCTCCCACGCAAGGTTTAAAGTTAGGATACTCCTCCCTCAGTCTCCCAGAATGCTGGAATTATAGACCCACGCCAACACAACTGGGCTTCTAGAATATTCTTTTGTTGTCAACCATTCTGGGTCCAAAGTTGATAAATGGAGAAAAAATAATCAAGGTACACAATGTTGTTTTTCTGTTTGTTACCTGTGAACAGTTCCAAGGTCACAAACCCGTGGCTTGATCATTTGAAAACAGGAAAGCAAAACGCTGCTCAGCTCCTAGATGCACCAAAGATAGCAACATGCTTGCCAAGGCGGCCAACAACTCTCGCATTTGCCCTGACACAGGGGGATGTCGCTGAGCTCGTGCTGTGTTTGCAGGGACACAGAGGATCTGCCCTTCTGGGAAAACGACTCAAAAATGGACAGCTGCTCGGATGAAGGAACCTGTCAGGAACTCATTTGGCCTGTTGGAAATGCTTCAAAGTGCCATGGCTAGAAAGGAACCACTGTCAGACAGGCTACTCTGGAGGAAGCAACTTACCATTCTATTTGGGTTTCCAGAAAAATCACAGTATCATTCCTCAGGCTTTGCACGGTCTTTATCAAAAGTACACACTGACCAAAAGCTTGTGCCTGGACCGCTGCAATTCAGGAAGTGCTACTCTGTTTAAATTTTTTTTTTCCATGACTTCTTTTGAGCCTTTCAATTTTACATCTCTTTGGCGCTAGCTCTTGTTTGGCAGGTAGTGAGAACTAAAGGTTCTTTTGGAAGACAATGCTCTGAAAAGCACTGGAGGATTTTTCTTTATCTATAAATGGCTTTGTCATTCTGTCCTAAATCATGAATGCATAAAATAGCTGCCAAGAACAGCTCAAATGGCTGCGTCAAGGACCCTGAAATGATAGGCTTGCTCCACCCACATCTGCAAAGGAGCTCTTGTGGTATCTGTCCTGACCAGCACAAACAGAGCCCTGGGTTAATCTATGACCTTTGTCACATTGTTATGGCATGTGGATATGATTTGTTTTCATTCATCAATTCTGCTCTTCCATCAGTCATGCACCCTCCTTGAAATCAAGGTTTCTCTCTGATGACATTTGTTGGCTCACTTTCTCACTCATTGAACATAGCTTTGCCTGCCCATCTGAGTGCCTGTGGCAGGCAGTGGACATGATAGACACCATGTTGGAGGCCACAAGTCTGGAATTCTAGTAGGAACAATAGAGAGGAAACAAGCAAACTTTAGATGTAGAAAAGCACTATCAATAAGTCACCAGGGTGATTGAGACTGAATTTTGAGGAAGGGGTAAAAATGCACAGTGTCACCACAGAGGGCTCCCAACAGGAAGTGCCGTTTGAATGAACAATGAATGTCAGCATACCAGTCATCTTCTAGCCAAGGAAGCAAGTTTCAAGACATAGTGGTGGCGGGTAAAAGTCTTGCATAAAGAACAAACTTGGGAGGGTCCAGTCTAGTGGAATAAGATGACACTGAATGACAAGGAAGATAAGGATTGGGGTCAGATAAGTCAACAGGGATCAACTCATGAGAAGGCTTTCATATCCCGAGTGCATCCCCAGGCTTGTCTGCCCTCACCTCATATTTGTATATTTTACTTTTAGAGAAAGTCACACATGTATCGCTCTACTTCCAAGACAATAATACACGTCCCTGCACTATAAGCAGTGGTGTTTTGGGGCATAGTTAGGTTGCTAAATGGTGATTGATGTGTAAGACTTCCTTTGCTGTACTAAGAGACCCATATTCTTATGGGAAAGTCTGTTGGCTGCAACAAAGGAGAATAAAGAATTTTCACTGTGGAGTAGAGCAGAGTAGAAGTTACCCAGATAGTACTTGAGAGGCCCCTTCCACGTCCCTCATGTTGAATGAGGATTGCTGCCAGGAGCTGGGGCAGCCAACTTAGAACCAAGACCACAAGAGGAAGACCATCTCGGAGGTTCTCACCCCAGCACTGGGTATCCTTGAATAAACAAATCAAAACACCCACCTCCAGATTTCTTTTTGTGTGAGAAGGAAAAACTCCAATTTGCTAGAAAAATAATGTCATAAGTCATAGGCTTAGAAGAGTTAAGCTTGCCAAAGGAAGAGCAAGCATTTACAGAAAATGGGAGGATTTTCTCTCATGGGTTGCTAAGGGGACTCCGTTGGGGGAGCAGACAGCTTTCCTCACGAGTGGCCCAGCGCACACAAGGCCAGAAGGCCTGAATAATGGCGACTTTGAAGAATGATAATACCAGAGGAGGGATCAAGTGGTAATTATTACTATGTATTTTAACATGCCTTTTGAGTTCTTTATTCCCAAGAATTCGACCAATCTTCCAGTAATCTAATGAGTTTTTTTTTTAATTGCAAGAGCCACTGAGATAGCCAGTGAGCAGAGGAAATGCCCTTTCCCAGCAGCACTTTTTTAAGCTGCTGTCTGGCATAGTGACACTCATTATTGATTTCCAAGATCCTGCCATTTAAGATCTCAGTCCTGACACAAAAGCTAACATTATTCTACCTGTTTTAGCCTGCCTGTTTCCACATGGCATCAGCTTCTCATCCTGGCTTGGATTTCTGGGCTCCAAGAGGGACTCATGCCTCTTAGGTTCCAAATCTTACTTTCCAAATCTCCATTTGCCTCTGAGGGCCCAGAGTAGATTGTGAAACATGCGAAGTTGGCCAGAGATTGCGCTTTTCATTCATCTGTGGGTGAGGGCGTCCAGGCAGCATGTAGCTTTCTTCACATTAACTTTTGTGAAGCAATTCACCAGATAAAAGAAATAAAATGGGGGATGTTACAGTTGAATCAAAGGGTGGCTCTTGTGTCCCGTGGGCCACCTCTGTCCCACGCTATTTGTCATCTCTAGGGACTGCTCACTCAGGACAGAGACGTACCCAGTCATCAGGGCTTTGACAGGGCAGGGAAGGAAAACACTCAGACCCGTCCAACAAAGGGGGTTATGGAGACACACGTAGAAATATGCCATGGCAGAGAAGGTATCTGGTTCCAAGTTGGGTGAAGTATTACCTGTTGGAAGTCCAGGTTTTTAACATTCATTACCTCCACTCAATTCTCATCGGAGACCAGTGATTCCACCAGATGGAATTTGGTGTCAAAAGGGCAGGTTCAAAGTGTAGCGCTACCATTGTGCCATTTGAGGCAGCTCACTCAGCCCTTTTGAATATCAGCACTGTACCCATAGGATGAAGATAAGTACCAGGGGTCCTCAGAGGGTGTCTATTATTTGTCCCTCACGACATCTAAGTAAAGAACTGTGTTCAAATCTTGTCTTCCGACCCTAAGTCAAGTACCTTTCCTTCTAAGAACATCTTGCTGTAGATTCACAAATGATGAAAAATTTGAAAAAGACATGAGGAATGACTGAAAGATGGGAGGAAAGAAGGCAGGGAAGAAGGGAAGAGAAGAGAGGAAGGGAAGAAGGAAAGAGAAGAGAGGAAGGGAAGAAGGAAGGAGAGAAAGCAGGGGAATTAAAAACAGCAATTCCACAGCTGTAGATATCTAAGGATTACTTGAAAGAAAAATAACCAGAATTGGTGTGAAATTTTACAAGTCTTTTATTATTAAAGCAATATTCCCTTCCTTTTCCTGAAAGAATGACTTATGAAAAAATTGGTAAATTTTTATGATTACTAAGAAGTAAGTACTGAGAAGTCAAGCAATTGACAATAGAATGGATATGGGAACAGCAAAATTTCTAAAGTAAGAGACTGAGAAGACGTGCTATATCTCGAGTCTGACTGTTGGACGCTGCACATGCAGCAGATCTTCTCTGCTGAATGGATGCTATTAGGACAAATGCATGCCAGGCATTTGATATGAGCTTGCTATGTGCCTGGATGGGGCATTCAGGATAGCTAAGAAAGCTAATGCTCACAATCTTTCGCTGCCAGTTCATCAAATTAATTACAATGGCCAGCAAGTCTTGATGACAAAAGACAGATAAGAAATTGATAGGATGAGCGGGGTTACAAGACAAGAAAGTCAGGAAATAAACTACAGAAAACTAGGAGCTGGGAGTCTGAATTATGTTTGAGGCTACTGTAACAAAATGTCATGTGCTAGGTAATCTATAGTGGGTGGGCATTTCTGAGATCATGGTTCTTGAGGCTGGAATGTCCAAGGTCAAGGGATGAGCACCTGGCCAAAGCCTTCTTGCTGCGCTGTAGGAAGTGAGAGATGAGAGAGCAGGACGTCACAGTTCCAGGCTTGTGCCCTTCCAAGCTTGGCCTGAGTGTATTCATGAGAATGGCTGCCTCACAACCAAGACTTCTCTTATTGGGACCCACCTCCAAGCTCTCTTGCCTTGGGGCTTAAGTTTCCAACACCCACTTTTGGGTAGACCTCTTCAAACCACAGCACCAGCCCATACAGAAGAAAATAACCTTAACATTTTCTCATTGGACTCATAGTGATCCTCCTGTCTCAGCCCCCCTACTGCTGAGATTTCATGGGTGCACCTCTCAACTGCAGCGAGCTTGGAACTTTGCCCTTTCCTAAAACCCTTACCCGATCTGAACCACTCACATCAAACTCCCCTCCAGGACACTGCTGTAAGTATCACCAAAATAAAGCTACTGATGCTCCACTAGTCTTCCTAAATCAAACAGCCTAATTAAGTGGGGTGGGACCATCCAATCCCCCCTTCCTGATGACTACAGCCCAAGAGCCGTCACTTAGCAAAAGTCCTTACCAAGAAAACAAATCAACATCAATTATCTTGCATTTTCAACTTTTATTCAGAAGGGGTGTGACTCTCTTCACTTGTGTCAGGAATTTTAATGAACTCTATGCCTCAAAATTCTGGAGTCTTACTTTCCAAAATTTATTTTGAACACGATCGGTCTCAAACAAGTAATTTTAAATATTATTACTCTTACTACATTCCTATAAATTTGGCAACGAGAGAAGCACATTTTTATTGGAAGAACTGTTACACTAAGATTGGATCTCACATTTGGCTGACTTCGGTGGGTTGACCAAAAATAGCAATTGGCTTACGTAGCCTTCCATTTTTAGGGAAGGTGAAGATATGGATTTAGACACTTGATTTTCTTAGCTTAGGGAGCACTGTAGGCTAAAGTGCTTTGGCCCTGAGGGACTCTTTGCTATTGGCAGCCCTGGGCAGGGTGAGATTTTTAAAATTCATTTCTGATATCCAGTTGACATGGATTTTTTTAAAAGGTGTTTAAAATTGCACTGGTCGCTGCTTGAGCCCTCAAAGAATTCGACTTGCACGGGTTTCTGGTTCTTACTCCTGCTTCTCTGGTTTCTCTCATTTCACATCGAGTCCATTTTCCAACTTGGGTGTTTGCAGCAGGAAGGAAATACGTGAGAGCCCCGGAAACAGGGTAAAGCAGGCATGCAGGTGCGGCTCTGCAGCCATCGGCACACTGTATGCTGCCCACCAGCAGCCCTGGGGAGGAGAGCTAACAGTCAGTCCAGCGTCCTGCGCAAGGGAGGCCCATGTACTCGTGGGTGGGCGGGGCACAGGCGGAGATGCGCTTGACTAAGGCACTCCGCTGGGGCGTATGAAGCTCTGCGCAGACTTAGGACGGATGAGGGCCAACGCTGTGCTCTCCACGTGCAGCCTCCTTGTGGAGCTGGCATCCTTCTAAGGGGCATGCTGCATCTCTTCTTCCAACCTGGCCTTTGAAACCTAAGAGGAAGAGGGTAGGACTGGATAGCTCCTGGGGGCTGGAAGATTGCACCCCTTTAGAATGGGTTATTAGGCCAACAAATGTGCTCTTGTGGTAAGTTGGAAAAAGAGTATATCTTTGTCTTCAACAAAAAGCAGTAGAAGGGTATAGTGAAAAATTTGCTGGCTGAGCAGCTGATGAAAGTTAAGTTTCTCCTCATGAGCCTGAAGTTACTGGTTATACAATCTCATGCTCTGCACTTGGGTTCTCTGGGTCTTTTCCATGTGTGTGTGAAAGGGGAATCATGGGTACAGTCCCGCGTACATCACAGGATCATAGTAAGGATCGTGTTCATCCAGCTGGAAGGAAACCTTGGAAATTAAAAAGCTCACGCTAACTAAAGCTATCTTTCTCCCCAGGTTCTGCTTTATCTGGTTTCTATTCCTGGAGGAATGGAGAGGAGGAAAGTAAGTAGAATAACAGTATGCATCATCCTCACGAAGGAAAGAGAGGAGTGTCACCCTGTCCCAGTCTTCCCTAACAGCAGAGCAATATTAGGAGAAGAGCCTGGTTTTAGCGGTCAACAAGAGTGAAGACTGCTTAAACATGTGGCTGCCACTATAGTTCAAGTGGCTGCCCCCTGACTGCATTCTTAACCTCATGAACAAATCATTTGTGTATACGAGAGACATTTAGCTCATAGAACTATACGTCATGTCCAGATATTGCCAGCAAAATGTGGAGGGGACTTGTACTAATTTCTTACAGAGAACAAAATCTTTTGTGAGATTGCAAATGTACAACAAAGAATTATGAGTAGTTGGTGGGAGCCTATATATATGTAGGTACATATGCAAGCAAATATATTTGCCGATGGTATTTAGATGACATATTAGAATCTATTATATGTATACGTAGGTTACACATGTATGTGGACATGTTTATATTTGGATTGGCAAATGGGGATGAGCCGAGCATCTGGCTTCTCTAGAGGGAGATTCAGAGTGCAGAGTGGTGCCCATATCTCAGTGAGAAACCTTTAAATAAATGTTAAAACTCAGTGGTCTGACTCCCACCTTATTAACCAATCGGACTTAGTCTAACTATAGACTTTGCTAACTTCATTTAACAGTTTCAATTGGGACCAAAAAATTCAGCATTGAAGTACGATTGGTGCTTTCTTGTGCATAGCTGATCTTTTAATGAGAAGAGGCGGGAGCGAAAGTTGCATTTCGAGAGAGCTTTTGCCTAAATAAACCCAAAGAACTCACTGTGTGATAGTTTACACCTTTCAGCTTTGTGTATTTGCAAAGCGCCAGTCTTGGTTGGTACGCGGCATTGCTGGACTGGTGGGAAGCCAGTGTGGACATGAAAACTCCTAAATCTGTTGTTCACAAAAGTGTGTACGGCTCTTCCTGGGGCTGACTCAGAGCTCTCTGAGAAATGCTAACCCAGCATGGTGCATGAGGTCACGCTCACCTGCCCTCCACCGGTGGAGTATTTCCTCACACAAGAACCAAAACTCTTTTCTTTATGAAATACCTCACCACTGGACGGCAAGGAAGGCGACTGGCACCCGACAATTATTTATTCAGTGCATGCTTACATACTATGCCTCAGACCAGCAGAGATGGCGATGACCAGAAAGCCAAAACGAAACTGACGGTAGACTTCGGAGGCGCTCTGTGGACTGTCTGGATCAGAGCGAGAGTCCACGCCTGCAGCGTGTTTGTGGAGCCCAGAACAGGAGCTAGAGAGCTCGACGTGAGATTTTTGCTCTTGATCACTGGCACATTCGCTGCCAAAATTTGTGTTGTGCAAAAAGAATGATAGTGGGCAGGAAGGGAAGGAGGAAGCAAGCACCGTGCTTGCGCCTCCCCAGCCTCCACTCGCGCCTCCCCTTCCCCGTCCTCCCCCTCTCCTCCCTTCCCTGTCCCCTTCCCCTCCCTCCCACCTTCCCAGCCTCTCCTCCCACCTCCCCTCTTCCTCTCTTCCCCTCCCATACTCCACCTCTCCCCTCTCCTCCCCTTCCCCCACCCTTCCCCTCCCCACCCCGTCCCCTTCCCTCCCCTGCTCTTCTCACCTCCACAGCCTCCTCTCGCACCTCCCCTCCCCTCTCCTCCTCCCCCCTTCCCCCCCTCCCTCCCACCTTCCCAGCCTCCCCTCCCACCTCCCCTCCCCCACCCTTCCCACCTCCCTTCTCACTTCCCCTCTCCCTCTCCTCCCCACTGCTCCCGCCGGCCTCCCTGTTGCTGTTGGGCAGGTCTGCACTTGGGCCGCCTGGCACGTGCGTGGCCCGTGCTGGAACTGCTCTTCCCTTCAGTCTGTGCATGACCTGAACGCTCATGTACCCACCTCTCTGCTGAAATGTCACCTCTGCCGAGGATGCCTGTCCGTCTCCAACGGCAACTGCATCCCTGCTTCCCCCGCTTTCTTTTCTCTGTAGCATTTGCCACAAGCTGGTGCGGTGATGGGCTAAGTTTTCTTCCTCCCTGTGCCAGCTCTAGAACATAAACTCTGTGAAGGAAAAGACTCTGCTGCATTTTCGAAGCACTGTATCTTCACAGAATCCTGGAGCACCTCATCTCAACAACAAGGACCACGGCAACAATGACAACACCTCTCCATACAACAGGTATGTCTGAAACAACCAGCACTTGGGCTTTTACTTGTGCACCAAACCTATTATAGTTTTCAGGTTTGAGAAGGAAAATCTATGTAACAGTGTTAACACTATGTAACACTACATCATGCTTACGTAGGATTCTTCTAAAATTCTGTTCCCTGGCTTGGATGTGATTTGAGATTTCATGGCTACAAGATGACCAGTGCACTTCCAATAGGAGTGACATCCAAAGTATGTAACGTAGTGGAGTGTGGGTAGTGGAGTGTGGGAGGTATCTGCTGCTTCAGAATCCTCCCTTCAGAATTTAGGGAAGTCACTAGGGCAAAAAAGGGCCCTTGGAGCACTCAGGAAGGCTGCACTTGCCTACCCATGTGGATGTGTTTCAGCACCATTGTTGACCATCTGTCCTGTTTATGGGGTTCAGAAAGGAGGAGGAGGAAAGAAGGGATGGGGGTCTCTTGGAGTAGGGCTGTAGGCTTTCTCTTTGGGGGAACACACTTCCTAGAAACTAATGCTCAAGTCTCAAGGGGCAAATGTGAGCGACATGACCCTTGCTAACTGCAGAGGGGCAGGTGCTTGAGTTTTCCATCTCTAGTTGAGGGAGATGAGAGAGAGAGAGAGAGAGAGAGAGAGAGAGAGAGAGAGAGAGAGAGAGAGAGAGAGAGTTGTAAATAGCTGTTGGAAAACCAGCTCCCTGTTTGTGCATCACCTCACCACTGTGGCTTGGGAAGGGCACAAGAAAAGGCCGATTCGTCTGTCCTAGATGTGGACAAACTGAGAATGAGGATCTTAGAAAGCCAAAAGCCCAACTTAGAGTAATGCATTATATTTTGAACACTGAATGTTTGACAATACATTTCACGGCTCATTTCCTGCTACTTGTGAGCGCTAGTAAACACTCAGAGACCGAGTTCACATTTTTCATGTCAGATATCCTTACAGTTCTCCCTCCTCCAGTTTGTCAACAGTTAAACAGACCCCTCTGAGGGCAGTCTGTTCCCACTGTAATCTTCTGTGACACTAAACCTTAATCTGTCTGAAAATTTCTATTGTTTTTCACTAAAAGGTTCTTCCAGAAATATTTTATAGAGCACATTCATTTTCATGGCTGAGAATAAACTGCATAATGAGAGGTGCTCCAGCCAGGGCTGGATAGGCCTTCCCAGCCCGAATTCAAGATTATTGTGGAGATTACTCATTGCCATTTTTCTCACTGATTCAATGCCATTATTTTTCTCTAGTCTAGGCAGAATTTACCCTTCCCTGAAATGAGCTCAGCTCAGGATGAGGGATTAGAGGAGAGACAATGCAGGCACCGGCAGCATCCACACTTCTGCCGAATCTGGAATCCAGGGGCTCTGAAACCCTCTATGAGAAGGGAGAGTCCATTTTTTAACAGGGTTGAGTGTCTCTGAAAATAGTAGATTTCTTTTAAAATGTGAGATTTGTCTTTTTTGGGAATCTTGAATTCGGTGTCTTTCCACTGAGGTGCACCCTCTGCCCTCTCTCTCTCTCTCTCTCTCTCTCTCTCTCTCTCTCTCTCTCTCTCTCTCTCTCTCTGTCTCTCTGTCTCTGTCTCTCTCTCTCTCTCTGTGTCTCTCTCTGTCTCTCTGTCTCCAATTATGAGACAGCGTCTCACTAAGTTGCCCAGTTCCCCGGGCTGGCCTTGACGTTTTGATCCTCCAGTCTCAACTCTCTGATTCCAACTCTACAGCTCCATCTTCAGCGTATTTTTGACGCAAATCTCATTGACCATCCAGGTGACACTCCTTCTGGTGTCCCATCCCTTGCCAGGCTTTCTCTCTCCCTGAGGCTGAGTCCGAGCCCTCACCTGCAGCACCTAGCTCCCCACTGCCAACCCTGCCATAAGCATCATTGCACATGCACAATGCCAGCTAACAGAAACCCAAACCAGGCCACATCTGTGACGTGAAATGTCTGGGGGCCATGTTTCACAAAGGGCAAAGAAGTGGGGGAAGTTGATTTTGCTATCACATCTTATTTAACTGAATATAGTCAGCCCTTCATGTCTGTAACTCCTGCATCCTTAGATCAACAGACTGAGGATTTAAAATATTCAGAGAAAAAAAATCACATCTTTACCGAACACATGCAGGCTTTTTACTTATCATTGTTTTCCCTAGACAATACAGCATAACAACTATTAACGTAGTACTCACTTTGCAATAGATAGTGCAGATCTAAGGCTGATTTAAACTATCTAGGAAGACGTACGTTGGTTTCATGTAAATGTTGCACCTTGTTGCATATGGGCTTTGACCAACTTTGGATTTTAGTATCTGCGAGGGAGTTCTAGAACCAGTTCTCTTTGAATACTGAAGGATAATTATGAATCCAAAGTAATAACAGTTTGATGCACAATCAATATGAAGCATATTAACAGGATATTTTTTTACATCCCTTCCTTGATTCTCGAAAGTACCTTGTGCTTTCAGGGTCTCGACATCCGGGCATGCCAGCCGCGCGGTGTGCTGATTTGCTGTATGCGGCTACAGGCCCCCTTACAAGAGCGCACACTCCCACAGTATTTCATGGATGTGTGTACTCCTGCCCCATTGTGTGCAAGACCAGGGATTGTATTTATCTCTTACCACTATATCCCAGCACCCAGTGGAAACTTAATAAATGTTTGATGCAAAAATAATTGGACAATCCTATCTCTGCCATTACTTAACTGTGAGACTTTAGGTTAGTTGATTTCTCTGGAGCTCCCACCTTATTAAAGAGGAAGGTGTCCTATTTTATGATTGCCCATGTCCCTGTACATGTAAACATTCCAGGCTGCTTAATTCAGGTCCTCCCCCAAAGCATTTAAGCTGATGATCATGATTTCCATCCGTAGCTCAAGCCAGGGCACACCCAAATCTGCAATATTCTACTTTGCCACGTTTCCCAAACTGGTCTTTAAGCCTCAGGAATAGTTAGGGTTATGATACTGAGCTTTTTTTTTTTTAAGTTAGTGCTTATTGTTTTTCTTTGATGATAAAAATAAAATGTCTTCACAGTAAAAAATTTAGATAGCACAGCTAAGCAATCATGACAAATTGTTTATAATGCTGCTACACAGCAATACGTGGACGTAACATTGGTCTGTCCTGTGTCTGTCCGTGTGGCTTTCTCTATTTAATGGAAACATGCAAATACACATGCATTTGGTCCTTTGAGCATCATGGAGATTACATTACATATTCTTTTCAAGTCATCCTCCATATCTAATGATCTTTTGGAAACATACTCCAACTCATCACATGCTCTTTTCAGATATAGTTTCTCTAGGTGCCATGTAAGTTTGTAAGAATGCTGCTACATTAAGGAAACAACAGTAAACCAGGTAAGTGCCTGGGGGGAGCGACACTGCCCAGAGGAGGGAGTAGTGGGTGCTAAGGCTCAGTGATCAGAGCACCCCTTCTCCCAATGAGGAAGGAGAAGGTAGAAAGAAGGCAGAGCCCTGCTGGAAGGCAGGGCATGCAGCGCAGTGACTGTGGTCACCCAAGTGACCTGCTCTTACTGCTGAGGTACAAGGGAAGCTACAGCAAGTTTTTTGGCGCCATCACTGGTATCCATCAGGGTAAGCACAGGGGTACTGGCATCTACCGGGTAGGGTGCAGGGATGTTGGCACCGCTCACCAGAGACAGCCCCGCACACCCCAAGGCCCATGGTGCCAGGTGGACACCTCGCCAGAATGAGTTAAGAAATTGTAGGGATGGAAACCCAAGTGCAAGAAAATGGTGCCTTGGACTCAGGTGGGCACATGGGAGGTGGCACTCAGGAGTCAGGCACAGTGTGATGTTCGAAGATGGAGATTTGGGATCTGCTAGGAATGGGGGTAGGAGATGGGGAACAATAGCAGTCAGAGTGAACTTGAGGTTTGGGGCCTGAGGATGAGCTGAGGTGGAGAGGAGTTAGAAGGAAGGTTGGGAGTCGAGTAGAGGTTTTAGAGCTGGACTTGAACAAGCTGACACCTTGGCTGGAAGTAAGAAACAGGAGTATCCACGGATCGTGACTCCAGGGTGCGGCTGGGAAGTGACTGGGTGGTGGAGTCCAATGGAGATGGAAGGGGGTCTTGTTTATGCATGGAAGATCACAGGCCTGGCTCTGGGCTCACGCACAGGTCCTAATTCTAGCTCTTTCATTTCATCTGCCTGTGTGAGCACCGGCTTCAATCACAGGAGGAAACCACACTGTAGCCTCTAAGCCTTTCACACACAAATGTTATTTTCAAAATCCAATCACTTGCCAGGCATGCTGGCACACACCTATAATCCCCACTCTTGGGAGCCTGAGGCAGGAGGATCCCTGCAAGTTCAAGTCCAGCCTGGTTTACAAAGTGAGGTCAAGACCAGCCTGAACTGCATAGTGAGATCCTATATGAAAAAGTAAAAAATAATAATAATAAAAATAAAAATCCCATCATTTACTTGAGCTTTGGTTCCTTCTGTCCAGTGTTGTGGAAAACCATAATATACATCTTGCCACTCTCTGCCCTTGAACAGTTTGATGAGAGTCGCCTCTCCACCTTCAGGGAAGATGCATATTTATTTAAGGTGTTTAAAAATTAAGTTTATAGCAATTGAGCTACCCTTTATTTAGCCTCAGAGCACATTAATTCTTTGAACTGCACTGGTAAGAACATTTTGAGGGTTATTTTGGTATCAGTAAAAGGCTTTCAAGGCCAGCGTGTACACAGGATATATTATTCTCGAGGAAGACTAACCCCAGGTAATTCTGGAATGTTATAATGGATTGTGAGTAGTAGATAGGGTTTACTATTAGCATTCATTAAGAGACACACTGATAATCCCATCCTCTTAAGTGTTCCTGTTCCCCACATTATCACTCTCTGAATCCTGAGATATTTCTGAACTTCTCCCCATTTTGTAGACAAAGAAAGTGAGGCTTAGACAAAGCAAGTGACAAAGCAAGTGAGGAACAATAGGGAAAAGAAAACACAAGATTTCTCATAACTGAGACAAAGGACCTGGCACCCTCACCTCAGAGGACAGGTTTCCTCACTCGCCACATCCAGAGGGTCCAGAAGTGGCTGGCCCCAAGGCAGGAAGGGCATGCTGGAAGGGTTGGAAGGAGAAAGGCAGCTTACCCTGTGGCAGGTAGGGACAAGAGGATGCGCTTTCGGGTCACATTCCCCTTGAGCCATCTCCCCTGATTAGGTATCACCTCTGAGCACATGAGACTCTGGGGGACATTGTAGACCCAAATGACACCAGATGCGTGAAAGACAGAGTGCGAAGGAGCCTTACTGACCATGCCTGCCATGACCTTCACCTTGTGAATGAGCCAACAGATGCCTGCATGAGGCTAAGTTAAGGGCACAGGAATAGAAGGCAGAGGAGATGCCCACACAGAGCATGAGCTGCGTAGGGGACTTTGCATGGAGCCTGCCAGGAGCTCAGTACCAGGAGATAAAGATGCATGAGAGGGAGAAGGGGGAGAGATGAGGTGGGTGGGTCTGAGGTGCATGAGGTGTATGAACCCTGGGTTCAGGGCCTAGGCTTGCTACTTTTCTGCAAGCTTTTTCAGACCATGTTGTACAAATGCCTCTTCTCTGGGAAATTACTAAGCACTCCATGAAAAGGTCCACATGATCATAAAAATGTTGTGGTCGTGAATGTCTGGAAAGTGCAGGAATCCCAGGGTGCGGAGTATGCAATGGACACTAACGCTCCAAAAGACAGCTAGAACGTGCAGCAGTTCCTCCAATTTCTCTGACCCTGTGACCCCTGTCCTTGTGGATCACAGGTGGAATTTGACATTCTAGCACCCCAGAGAACAGCAGCGTAAGTGGGGAGCGGCGCAGTTTTAGACAGAGATCTAAAATGGACAGCGAGACAGGATGAAGATCACTTTTTAAAAAGTTAGAATTTGGCGTGGAAATCTGATTTTGTCAGCATTTTCTCATTTCTTTCTCAGTTTGCTGCGCTGTTTCACGCCTACTATTTGCAGTAGGTGTCTGATAAGAGGTAGTGTGAAAAGTGATGGGGAAAAGAGGGTTGGGCTTATGCAGCTTCAGAAATCCCTGGGAAGTTGGGTGGCGCCGGAAGTCTCCTCACAGGTTTATTTTGTCTGTATGATGGAGACGCCAAATGCAGATGTGTACTCGGTTCTGCAGTCTATCCAGCTGGTCCTCCGTACACAGGAGGGTACCAACGTACCTGGCGAGAAAGAGCTCCAGAGAAAACATCACTGGGGACAGAGGAACCTGCAAAGGCTCTTTCCCTGGACGACAAAGTCTGGGTTTAGCCTCCAACTCTGTTAGTTTCTGCCTGGGAGGCAGTGAACACTTGCTTTTTCATCCTTCAATATTATGGTTTTCCTTTCCGTTTTATTTTAACCTGCCTCATCTGCTGGGGACAAGGGAATGTGACAGTGTGTGTGAACCTGAAAGGGCCCATACAGAAGCCAAGTATTACGTCGGTAATTGCTACCTAATTATCACATCAACAGAACGTCTGATGGGGAAACCGGACTGGCCAGGTGGGGGCAGGGGCTGGCTGGCGGGGTGACGCTATGCTATGCGCAGAGCAGAGCCTGAGACTTGGAGTTGGAGACCTCAGGACGGAGGCCTGGCTCTCGCCAATCTTCATTTTTTCCATAGGCATAAAACAAGCATTTTAATACTCCCTGAGAAGCTTGTGGTGAGAATTAAAGATTCAAGCCAGTATCTGTACAACATGGTCTGAGAAAACATGCAAAGAAGAGCCAAGCCTAGGCCTGAACACACACTTCAAGCAACCCCTGCACCTCAGATCCGCCCACCTCATCTCTCCCCTCTCTTCTTCCCATCCATCTTTATCTCCTGTTATCGAATTCTTCTCAGGCTTTACGTGAAGTCCCCTACACAGCCCATACTGTGCTGAGTGAGCATTTGATGCATGTAAACTATTATTATGTTTTGTATGTTTAATCACCATTTAGAGATTTTCTGAAGGAACTGGAGGAGACCAGTGAAGTTTCAAGAGGCAGCCTCTAAGGCCAAATGTACCACTTTCTCTCAGATCTTCGGATCGCTCTCACACTCAAATGTCCGCACAGCAAGTCGAAAATGAAATGAGAGAGAAAAAAAAATGATCTCAGATCACTTTCTACAAACTACGGACATGAGTGGGCATGGGAAAGTGTCCTGAAGGAATCTTGAGGATGCTGTTTGCAATTTACTTTTCAGTTGGGATAAGGAGGCTGGCTGTGGCGACAGGGACTTGGAGTCAGACGCCAGAAAGGTATCCAAGGTATCCGTGGCGAAGCTCTGATAACACACCGCCTAGCTGCTTCCTGGCCTCGGGCTCTTTAACTGACAGCACGTAGGCACTGCCGCATAATAGATGTGTGAGGAAGAGGAATGCTGGACACTATTCCTTCTCCTGTGCATTTGAAGCGTGTGTGGATGCGAGGCGTTTAGGAGATAATTGCTTTGCCGGAGCAGCACAAGTCGCCGAGTTGGCAGGGTGAAGGAGGGATGCGGGAGACTACGGAGCTCTGAGGTGGAGCGCAGGATTTCTCCAGGTCCGCACTGGAGCCAGGGACAGAACAGCCAAAGAAAAAAAAGACAAGACAAAAGCAGTCTCACTCTTCTTGAAGCCAGTCTTTTCCTCAACAAGGAATTGTTTACAAATCTGTCTCTTTAGGTAACTAAGTTACAGTAACTGAAGTAAGAGTCTCTTCAGTCTTTCATATGATTGTATAAAGGGTCGGCAAACTGTGGCCTGTGGGCTGAGTCTACCTACTTTTATGAGCTCAGCTTTTTGGGAGAATGTACCTATGCTCATTTATTCATATGTAGCTGCCTCATGCTTTGGTGGCAGAAATGACTAGCTTTTCAGGTACCACAGAAGCCACGAAAGCGAAATTTCATTTCGGGTACTGGGAATTGAACCCAGAACTTTGCATGAGCCAGGCAGGCTCCCTCACTGCTGAGCTATATCCCAGGCTCATGCTAACATATTTTCTATCTGGTTGTTTGCATAAAGAAATCTTGCTAACTGCCGATCTGCACTCACAGATCAGTTGAGACCATTTCCATTTCTTTGCTTGAAATTCTTAAAATAATGCTGCCACCATAAGCCCATCTATAAGACATGGTTTAAAAGATCTGCAGAACGGTCTCTCCCACCACGCTGGCTTATCTCTCCACTGTACCCCCTGTTTTCTCCCTTCTTTTTTTGTGGGTTTGTGTTTATTCTACATTTTGACATTAATTTCCACTTTGTTGTACAATCATTACTTATTTTAGTTTTACTTTCTGATTTTATCTTTTGTTTTTTATTTTTATTAATTTTATTGAGAAACAAATAGCAATGAGACAGTTTTAAAACCAATTAGTAGGACAGTTTCAACAAATAAGACATTGCATATTGTTGTCTTCGTAGTGGTTATTCATAGTACAAGATGCAGACATGACATCCTGTCCACAAACACTATTAGTACAAATCCTTCTTCTCAATGAATTAAGAGAAAGTAGCTGTATAGCTATCCTATTTTGTATATACAGATACAAAATGGTCCTTGATTTGTATCCTCTTTTTTTGTTTAGTTTTGTCAGAGATGGGTATTCCATTGCCATTTAAATATTGTAGGTGTGTGAATTCAGCGAAATAATTCAATATAGTCCAGTAGTCAATAATAGTATGTTTTCTCCCTTCTTGCAGATACACAAGAGGATATTTGATGCTTTTCACCCAAGGGGTGGCAACGCGCTCAGCTCTGGGCCTTTGGTGTTGTGATTCATGGACAGAGATCCTTCTTCCATCTCTTCTCTATTCATGGAGGTGGTGTTACCTTTTGCTGATCGCTGGAAGTCTCTGATGTTGCTATCTTTCCTCTGTTTCTTCAGGAGCAAGTTCTCTTTCTCTTTCTCTTGTGGCTTTCATCTTTAGCACCAGGTGATTATTGAGTGTTCTCTATTTGTGTCCTGGAAACTATTCATTTTCTTAGGCTTCCCACTGTCCTAGGACTTGGCAATGTGGCTTTGATTTTAGCAAGGGACAGTGGCAGGGAACTTTTGAACATCTGCTCCCCACTCTTGCAATGCCCAGTCAACTTCCCACATTCCCAACTCTAACCTGTAGTAAGGTACCTCCCTAGCTATGAGTTGGTTTAAGAGGCAGGGTTGCAGGCAGGAATGGGCTTGAGCTGGTCCTCCAGGGAATTCCCTTGAGCTCTCTTCTGTTTTTACTTTTTCTACCTTTGGGAGTGGAACACCTGTGATAGAAGTCCAGAATCAATAACTATTTTTTATCTGCATGTGAAATTATATATTTCTTTTGTTTAAAAAATCATTATTTTCGAACATTTCTGAGTATTTAATGAAGAGCTATTGAACCTGCAGTATGCACTCAGTCTGTCAGTTGGAAAGAGAGATATTAGTTTGTTCTTCTTTGTTATTGTTGTTGTAGATCACAACCCCCATGAGGGTGCAGACCACAGGACATCTGCTTTTTTCACCTGTGATTATTGACATCTACCAAAATCTAAACTGTGGCAGATATTCAGTGAATGTTTATTGAATGGGACAAACAAGAAACAGAGAGAAGTAGATATTTAATAATTCATGTTTACACAATGGAACCTACAGTCAAGTTTGAAAAATACTTAATTATAGGCTCTATGAGAATACCTATTAAGTAAAATCATGACAAAGGTAAAAAAAAAAAAAAGTCAGGCCACCTTCTCAGATTTTAACTACACAGAGGTAACTTCGTCGCGTGTTAGCCAACTTTCTGTCATGATAATAAAATATCTGAAACAACTTGTGGAGAGAAAAGTCTTTGGCTCATAATGGTGGAATTCTGGTTCTCAATGGATTGGTTTCATGCTACAGGCCGTGGTGAGGAGTTTCCATCCTGGGGGGGGTCGTGAGAGTGGAATTATGAGGGTCCCAGAGTACCCTGCAAGGGTGGACCCTCAATAACACAGGTGCTTACTGCCCTCCTCCCAGTAACATAGCATTCAAAAGTCCATACCACTTCCTTGTAGCTTCATTCTGAGGACCTAGTCTTTAGCTTCGTAGACCTTTAGGGGGCATTCAAGAGGCTGAATATACCACGTAAATATTCTTAGAGTGATTGTTTCAGTCATGGAAACCCCAACTCAACCTTTTCCAAAATATACATTAAAACCCAATTAAGCATGCTAATACTGACAATCTCAGGTCCCCACATCAGCACCCCCTTTTCCACACTGGCCTGCTTTGCATTTCTTTCCAAAGGGCCACTGTTCTCAGCTAAATAATCCTCTATACTGACATTATTTTTTTCTAAATTTTGAGTCAGGGTTGTGACATTGAATGATATTGAAGTATAAATCTATTAATATGATTTATCTTAAAAGTTATATATTTATATAGAGGGAAAATGCATAACCAACCATGTAATTAGAACATCAAATCCCTGAGGTATGATTTCATGCCTAAGTAGAATATTTGAATTCCAACAGCATTAGAGGAAGAAATTCAGATAATTTAGGCCAATATTCAGTGGCATTGAACATAACTACCTACTCATTGAGCTTGGGCTATGCAAGGACTTCTTCCCCCTGAAAGAATACAGTCTGAAAAAGGGGAGAGGGGAAGGATATTTTCTCAGCTGCAAAACCCAGTGCGCACTCCCTCAGCCAACTGCCCAAGCCAAGACTCACCAGGGAGGGTGTGTGTCTTTGGTTCAGTGTGATGCAGAGAACAGGTCACCTCTGTGGCCTTCTTCCCTGAGACCTGAACGTCATTATGAGAAAAACATCAAGAAAATCCCATGGGGGGAAATCCTGCAGAACACCTGACGGGTTTCCCCCCAAATTGTCAAGGTCATCTGAAACTAAGTGTGGAAATTATCTGTTGTGGTTTTCATGTATGTTTCTCTCCAACATTCATGTTGACACCTGGTTGCCAGGAAGACATTATTAAGAGGTGAAAGCCTTCCGCAACTTGAACAAATTATGAGACCTCTGCTTGGCAAAGGTTCCCTCACCAGATGCCTAAGCTGCCAACATCCGAATCTTGGATTTCCCAGCTTTCAGAACTGTAAGGAATCATTTTCTTATAAATCACCTAATCTCAGACATTTTGTTATAGCAGCAGACACAAACTGTCCTCTGCCACAGTGAAGAGGACATCATGTAGACATGCTGGCCAAGTGTCATATAGCATCCTGGACAGGAAACTGGGACAGGACTTTAACTAAAAACAAAGAATATATAAATAAACTATTGACTTTTGTTAACTATAATATAGCAATATTGCTACATTAGTTGTGACAAATACCGAGTCTTCCAAAAAATGTACACAACAGGAAAAAAAAAAAATTTGTGTGATATTTTAATATTAAATGTATTGAGACGTCATGAAATTTATACAAGTTACCTTTGGGTGCTACAGTTACCAGAGATCCATTCAGCGCCAGACATTTGTTGTCAGCAAACACCTGAAATGTGCATATAGTGTTGGTACAGATTCTGTATCACACTAAAATGATAGCTGTAGGTAAAACTGAGTATTTTAGGGCAAACAGAAACTCTGTGCTGCCTTTACAACTTGTTTGTAAATCTAAATTTTTCTAAAATGAAAAGTTTATTTTGAAACGGAGGAAAAAGAACAAAAATCTACAGTCAGTTTGCTTTAGAATGAGCAGGCAATATCTAATAGCAGCAAGTGTCAGGGGCCCCATACAGTTGGGTCTGCTATCCTCTCTAGTCTCATTCTTCATTTTCTGGTTCTTTCTAAAGACCCTAATTTAGAAGAAATTAAAAATGTTTTATTTATGTATTCTGTACAGGGTTTCAATGTGCAGCTTGAACTCGTGATCCTCCTGTCTCAGCCTCCTCGTGCTGGGATTACAGGCGTGCACCACCATCCCATTTCAGCAACCAGCATTGTGCGCCTTGGGCTCCAGGGCTGGCACAGTGTGCAGTACTGGGGATCAAACCCGGGTCCTTGTTCTTGCCAGGCCAGGCACTTAGACCGCTGAGCTCTCCTCCCAGCCCAAGACCCTGATTTTGATCCCAACTCCTCTGCTCAGGCAGAGTCTCAAGCCTTAAAGACCTGATGTGGAACACTGTTTCATTCACTGTCTGATGTTTGGGTCTCCCTTTCTATCAGAGTTTAGCCTGAGAGGAGATACTTGAATGAGAAGCAGTGTGTTGAGGGTCAGAACGCAGACCCCGCAAGTTCCCTGTTCATTGCTTCATTGCTTCCTTTCCTGGGCAGGGCTTTCCAGTAGAAGCTGTCCCAGGGAGCATGGACCTTCGAGCACTGTCCCTAGCACCATGCCTACAAGGGGCAGGGCAATACGGAAGTGGATGCAGGAGAAAGAGAAGAAAGAGAGAAAGAGGAGAAAGGGAGGAAAAGGAGGCAGCGGCGAAGCTAGCGGTTTGCTGTGCTAGCATTTGGAGGTCATTTATATTTGGGAATTTAATTCTATAAAATTGAAAACTTAATTTCTGGAAGGCACAACTATTTTAACTTTTTAAGGGTTTTTAAATTTTTATTTACATTTTAGGTGTATAGAGTGATCCCACTCACCCTAAGAAACGTGTACGTGTACCTGATATAACTTGACTCTGACCTTCCCGTTCCCTTTCCCTCCCTTCAGCCTGCTCCCCTCCACATGTGTGAAAGCTTTGTTTCCCGATTCTCCTTCTTTTCCCATGTTTCATCTTTTCCCTTCTTTTCTTTCCCCTTCCCTCCTCTCCTGTTCCCCTCCCTAATGAAATATTTTCTTCCTATTTCACAATACCTATTATACATTTTGTCCTTATTCACACTTTGATTTTTTTTCACAGCAAAGATCACTTAAGAGTATGGTCTCCAGGTGCATCCATTTACCTAGAAATGTCTCAAGCATAGTCTTCTTTATGACAGAGTAGTACTCCATTGTATTAAAAAACTGCATCCTCTTAATCCATGTACCAGTTGATGTGTTTTCAAAATTTAGATATTAAAAAGAATTTAGATATTACAAGCTACGCTGATATAAACATGGGTGTGTATATATCACGGTGGTGTAATGCTTTTAATTATTTTGGGAAGATATTAAAAAGGGGAATAGCTGGGATCCCCAATTCTAACTTTTAAAGGAATCTTCATGCTGATTTCCTCAGTATTTTCTCCAGCCTGCTCTCCTACCAACAGTGAGGAAGGGTTCCTTTTCCCCCACAGCCCTACCAGATTCTCTTATTGGTTAAATTCTTGATGCTAGCCATTCTTTCTGAGGTGAGATGGAATCTCAGCATGGCTTTAATTTGCATCTCTTGAATGACTGGTGCTGTTGAAGTTCTTTTTCATATATTTATTTGCTGTTTGTACCTTTTCATCTAAGGACTGTATATTCTTCTCAGATAGAGTACAACTTCTTAGAAACTTCAATTTGTTAATCTCAGGGAAAGTCCGAATCAGTGACATGCAAGCTGTGACTCCGAAAGTTACTTACTTTGCGGTGGGTGGTGGGGGGTGGCAACGGAGTTAGGCCATCAGGGTCTCAAGATTTAAAAGAAGAGCATCTCCAAAGCACTGTCACAAGGAATCAAAGACCCTGTGTGATGCTGACAGTATCATCACAAACGTTGGAGTGTGAGTTACACGAAGCAACAGCATCGATGCAAGCCTCTTTCCAGCTTCTCTGTGTGAGCTCCTACTTTGTGTTCTGAAGCCCTGACGCTGCGAGTCTCATCAGCAAATCGTATGCACATGGTAGTTTGTTTTCTTCATCTCCAAGGTCAGCTGGACTTATTGGGTGAGTGCTCAGAGCACCTTTGTCTCCACTGCTGCATACAGCTTTGCTTCATGCTTTCTAGGACCTCAACTGCACCCAGCACAGAGCTGGCCTCCTCCAAAGGGAGAGATCAGGACAGGTCTGCCCAGACTGAGTCCTCCACTTTCCAGCTACCCAGAGACCAGCTGGGCTTGCAGCTCATCCTTTCTGAGTTTGCAATAGGGCTCACTTTCTGTGAACTTAGTTAGCCTGTGTTTGTGTCTAGTTGTCCCCCAGAAGCTGCATGCAGTCACTGGGGAGGCTTCTAGAGTTTGTGATTAACCCATGAGCCAATGCAGGAATTATAGATATGAGTGCTACACCTGCCCTGGGGTGAGTAATCTGCATTATAATATCAGGAAGGGAGAGAGGCTTGCTAGCTGCCTGAGCAGCTCCTCCTCCCTTTGCTTTTTACTGTTTTATACCTCCATGTACTGCTGCCCTCTGCCATGTGCCGCTCTGCCTTGGAGCCAGATGAGTATGGACTGAAACCTCCACTAACTGCGAGCTAAGTAAACCTTTTCTTCCTTCATTTTGGGTGTCAGGTATTTTGACCAAGCAATGAGAGAAAAGTAAAAGACAGTCTCTCTATTTGGTCTTTTTCACACCCTTTTCTACCTCTGAGTCTATGCCTTGTCAAGCATTCGGCCTGACATATGCTTGCTAACAACTCAATTTATGTTTCTCAATGGGCACTGAGAACTTTCCCCCACAAAAGTGATTTTTCTTTTGGTCTTTATTACATTCTCAGCACAATCTAGTTGGAGAAAGGATAGAAATATTTCTGCATGCAAGTAATATAAGGAAACAGAAGACTGAAGCTAGATGTAAACTATTAAGTTGCAATTTTATTGAATGCCCTTGTACTACACTCCATAAAATAAATTGCACTTGAATCTCATCTTTAGAACAATAATAATTATTAGGTTGTCTATTGTACATGAAGTGAATTAATCTACATGATATCTACAAGATGGATGGGTTATATTAGACTTAGATTGTTGATGCTAAAAACAGCTTTTTTATAAATTCTCCCATATATGTTTTTGGTGGGGGTTCCAACAGATGGAGTACTTTGTAGAGCAGAACCTTTGAGCTAAAGAGAATGGCAATTAGTATATGTTAAATCTTCTAAAAGAAATATGTAAAGAGGTAAACATTAAGAACATAACTACTGTATTTCTACATCCTTTCTAGTATCTTTTAAGTATGCTGCAGCCTCTACAGGTTAATTTATAAGGGTAAGCAGGTGACCCACACAAAGTTCTGAGTTGCCCTATTTTACTAAAAATATTGCGTGAAAGTCTGATGCGAAAGTCTGCTCACATTGGATCTTCCAGGCTTCCTCCCTCCTTAGCTGCTTTAGTCTGTGAGATGCTATGGGGTTACAGGCAGTATCTTCTGCAGTTCTGATGTAATCCAAATTGGAAAGATGTAGTAATGAAATCATCCCTTTTTGAATGGTTCAAGTTTATTAAATAAGCATGTTGAAGAATTCCCCATTTCATCTGAAATGGGCTTGTCATGGTAACCTAATTGCAGTTGCCTGAGCACCAGGAAGAACCTGGCCTTCTTGAATGATCTTATGAATTAATTATTGAAGTTTCCTGTTTCCACTTAATAACCCCCACAGACTAGTGCATTACACTTAGGCCTTTATGATTTGCAAAGCTGTCTGATTATTGTTCTTGGTATCCCCATGCCTGGCATCCTTAAATGTGTTCAGCCCTACGTATGGGAAGATTGCTGAGCTAGGGCATCTGTAGGTGAGAGCAAACTTTGCAGGACCAATTTGCTAATAAAACCTGGCATGGTGCTGGCTGAGAAGATGCTGCCTGTCAAAGGCTTAATCAGGGAGAATAATCGTGCCCACCGTTACGTCCAGGACTGTCACTGTTTATGACTTCAGGGAGTACTGTCTTGTTAACTTAAGGGATAACCTGAAAGACAACCCTTCTGGAAAAGCGCATAGAGGGCTAGGGTTGGGAGATACTTTTAGGTCCCTTCCTCTTGTTCCACATCAGTGAAACTTCAAAGAATTACAAAAAGTCATCTAAATGCAAGGTCCTGGGGTAGCAGGTTGATGGCCTTTAGCCTCTGCACACTATACCCTTATCCTGCACAATTAAGACTGCATTTTGGGCTGGGAAGACAGCTCAGTGGTCTAAGCACCTGCCTGGCAACTTCAAGGATCAGGGCCCAATCCTTGGTGCTACATGCTGTGCTGGCCCTCTGCTGAGGTGGCGCACGCCTGTAATCCTAGTGCTGGGGAGGCTGAGACAGGAGGATTACTACAAGTCTGAGCTGCATAGTGAGACTCTGTACCAAATAAATAAATAAACAAGACTGTATTTTGATTTGGAAATCAGGTCAGTGACGGAGACACTACTATAAAAGTTCCCACTAACTACCTAAAATGGTAAATCCCACACTGGTTCTGTCAGCCTGTTAGCAAAGCAGAAATTCAAACCTCATCTCAGATCTATTCCATCAGATTCTACATCTTAATAAGATCCCTAGGATATTGACATGCATATGAAAATTTGATAAGCATTGGCTTGAGGCACTCGTCTCCAAAGTGGGGTGCCCTAAGAGATCCACCAGGAAAAACAAACAATAAGCTTTTGTATCTTCGTATTCTCACATAATTTCTATTTTGTGAATTTTAATCTGTATATTTTATAGTATTACATGAATATAAACATATTTGTCGCACATACTTGCTTTTTCTATTGATCAAGTATGTAATCAACATATTCACATTGTGCTCATCTTTCAAACAGTGTTCTCTGCAGATAAATTATCATCAGTTGGATTTCGGGGGGGGGCTAGTTAACATTTAGATCTCTGGGTCTTATCCTGATTTATTGAAACAGTCGGGGGGAGTGGCTGACATCAGAAATCTGCATTTTTAATTTTCATGGCGTATCTACTATATTAGAGTTTGAGAACTACTGTCCTGGACCACCTACCTACATTTTTGGGACATGATATTTAGGCCATGTTATTGGTTTTCCACTGCACACTGACTTCTCTGTTGCTTTCCACTGGGTCCAATTATCAAGATTTTCATTCTGTCACTTGATGGCATTGATATCATGTTGTACATTATCATATCCATTCATTATACCACTTTAAAATATTGCTACTACGATTTGGGAATATTTTTGAGGTTCTTTAGATATGCGTCACAAACGTAGAAAACAGGACCATTTCTGCATACCTTTCTTTCTTAGAGCTTATTGATGTCTGCCCCTGTGAATTCTCCTATTGGTGTGTAAGACTGGGTGGTAACAGCCAAAACCAAATGAGTTTGGAAGCAAGAGGCTCTCCATCTAGGTGTCACTACCTAGTGTTCCCGTCCAAAGCAGGAAGAACCAGGTGTGAAATCTACAAGTGTCTTAAATTTGAAGGGAATTCAAGAAGTATATTCCCAAATGTCAGGAAGGCGCAAGAAATAATGCTTCCCAGGAGCACACAACCCTCTGCATGCCCCTCATTGTCCTATTTGCTTCCTACCTGGCTTAGAGGGTAGGTAGACAAGGACCAAGCTCCTTGTGCAATCTCCGTGTGCCCCGAGGAACCCAGAGAGAAGTAAGGAACATCGTCTCACATAGGGCAGTTCAAAACTTGTGGAAGTCACATCATCGATGAAATATTGAAAAATGCTGAAGAAAGCAATTCTGGGGACCACCTACATGAATGCCCAGTGAGATACCCATTCCGTTTCCTTTGGCAAGTGAGGGAGGAAGTGGAGGCACATGAGAAAGATGTTACTAGGTAGGAAAAGGAGGAGAGGAGACACAATGGTGAAATGTGCTATTTCTGGATTCATTTCTTGCTACTTTTCATACAGGCCCTTCCATACAGTTTCTATGTAGTGCAGTGTAAGAAGGATGCAGTCTATCACCCTCACCATTACCCAAAAGGTTATGGGCTCTTCCCTGTGTATCTTGTACATGTGTTTTACGTGTGTATTTCATTTAAGTCTCATCATTAACTGATGCATTGTGATGATCTCCATTAATAGAAGGTGTTTGTAACTGGGTCGAGGTCACCCAGCTAGTGAGCCATAAGAAGAGACTCAGAGCTAGGTTATCAGACTCATGAAGTCTCGTGAGATGACTTGCTCTTGGTTGGTCAGGGGTGCTTATTAACAAGACGAGCATCCCTCAGTGGAGCCAAGCACATGACCGTGTCTCCAGTCCCCAAATTAACTCTCCAGGTGAGACGAATTCTGCAAACCGTTGCCCTGGTGACCAGGCTAAAGTGATCCCTGGAAAACCATCCTGTGCTGTATCATTTTGCTCCTCAAAGAGGTGATAGTTTTGAAATGCTGCCAATTGCCCAGCCATCCCCAGCCAGCTCTGGAAATAAATCCTGCCACCTTAAAGAGCAATTAAGGGGGAGCCGTGGATGGCTAGGAGCTGGTGTGGGGCTGTGGATCCCACTGCAGTCTCAGGGTAGCCTCGGCTCAGGGAATCTCTGTTGGCCTATCTGGGCTGCAAACTTGGTTCCCACCCAATGCACTTTCCGATTATGAATCTGTGTCTCCAAGACTGAAGACGGTCCTTTTCCCTAGCACTAAATTTCTCCTAAAATTTATTTTTCAAAACATTATTTTTAATGTTAAACAACCCCAAAATGCATTTTTCATGTTTATTGCCAGTGCATAAAATTACAATGCCGTGAACATTTTTAGCAGCCTACCGATATCAGGATCCATAATTTAAAAGGTGACTTTAGTGTGGCAATAAATTTCAAGAGACACTGAAACCTCTGCAGAAAGCACACAAATTAGGGGCCGGCTACTCGGCTCACATTTTGGGGGATGTGGTTAATTACTGTATTTCTGCCATTAGCCCTGCGGGAACGGCGACTGCTCCATGGTGGAAGGGTGGGTGCCGGGAAATAATGAGGCCTGGGTTTGCAAACTCTCCTTTGGCAAGACAGCGGCAGCGCTGAGGGCAAGTAGTGAGAGTGGTGAAATCGGGGCAAGAGACACATGCTGTCACATATTTCCTGCCATTTAAAAAAGGAGGACAAATCTGTAAACATGCACACACCCAGTTTCTGTTGAGTCTACCGGAAGAAGAGTGCTGTGTGTCAAGGGTGCGCTATTCTTACTGACTGAGTTTCACGGTTTGACATGATTTTTTTCTCCTGTATTTCCACCCTCCTGAGGTCCTGACCAGTCTCACCACTGTGTCGGTGAGCTTTTTTAATTCTCCAGGAGAGCAGGTGGTGTGTGAAACACATCGATTGCTCCTTCAGATGTCTCATCTGCATGGCTCCTCACTTGAGCGTCTGTCAAGCTGGAGGCGACTGAGATTTTTTTTTTTTTTTCCTCCAAAAGATGCAAGGCCCAATTAGGAAGCTGGGAATGTGGGAACAGTTTCGCTGGGCATGGCGGCAACTAGACAGGGATGGTTTTCTTAGGAAAAAAGTGGGGGCTGACGAAGGCAGTGGTGAGTTTGTCGACAACACGCTCACACTTTGCAAGTGGACGCTGAGGTCACTTGTGCTCTCTGTGGGCTCACACTCAGGACCTTCCTGACAGCAGAAGGATAATTACCAAGTGAGAAGCTTTAATGAAACCACAGCAATTATCACACCCAACAAGTGGCAGGACTGAATCCACTGGCATGAACACATGCCTGCACGCACACGCATATGACCCGGATTACGGGTTTAAGATGAGTCCTCTCGTTGGTACCATCGCTCTATTTAGGCTAATGATTCCTGGGACAATCAGAGTTATCAGTGCTCTGGAAATGATAAGTACCATATAGAAAGGCCCCCCGGGGAAATTCGGCCTGTTAAGGCTTTTCAGCTCTGATGGATTTTTTTAATCTATCTGCCAGACTGCTTTGAAAGCTAAATAGATGCCCATCAACAGGCTGCCTGTCAGTGATCAACAACTTCGCATATTTTGCTTGTGTTGACATTTTTGTTTCAATTTAATGGGTTGTTTGCCAGATGTCTGCTATCATTATTAGGGACTCTGAGCACAGCAAGTGAGTTCTCTTTGGGCTAGTTGATGTGCAACATGGGGTGACCCTTTGTTTCTAACTATTTTCTTTGAAAAGGTCTAAGTTAACAGGCAGATGTGTGTTAAGGGGACGTGCGTCATGAATATCACGACCGTGTAGAATGGTGGGCACTGGCAATAGACTTCCTTCTTGCATAGTCAGCTGAGACTAGAGGAAGCGCTCTGCCACTCAAGGTACGAAGTGAGCGAAGCTGAATTAGCTACGGTGTCACTGATGGGCACTGCCAGTTTGATTTCATTACAAACCTTAGGTCAAGTATTCTTTGCCATCCCGGGCCCTGAGGACTGTTACATTTCTCTTCATGATATGAGACCCAAATATTCAATATGTTGGCCTGTCTGGGGCCGAATTCTCAAGTTCTCTTGAGAATTGTCCTCTTCTGTACCCTTTCCTTCAGTGTCTCATGTAGTGCTATCGTTTTGCACAATACCGATTACCAGCAGTTTCTAAATTTCATTCTGAAGTCCGATATTCTTACTGAATTCAATCCATTTGGTCTCCACACTCACACGAGCACAGAGGCATCTCAAACTTAGCATGTCTTAGCTAGATCTTCCTAAACTTTATGCCCCAAACGGCGCCTTCTATATTTTTCCACATCTTGCTACCTAACGGCTCTATTTATTCAGCAGGTGGACTGGAAATGGTTCTTGAATTCAGTTTTGTCCTCCTTCCCTACATGTCATTCATCAGGATGTCTGCCAAAAAATACCCCCTGGCTTTTTCCTTCTTTTTCATCTCCTCCACCATCCACCACAGTTTCTTTTTTTAAACCTGAATTATTGCAAATGTTCTATTGTGTCTTTCTCACTGCAACGATTCATCATGTAAAAACCTGTGTGGGTTTTTTTTTTGGGGGGGGGGTGGAGATTAGATGCCAGTTGAAGTATATTGAAAAATGACTAAGTGAATTAGTAGAAAAAGAAAGCAAAACAAAGGAATCCTGAAGAAAACAATACAAATCATGTACTAGACATTCAAAATGTAGCTCTGACAATCATTTCAAAAGCCATGCAATTAGCATATCTATTAATTAACTTATCCACTCATTTGGTGAATATGTGTTGAACTCCAACTACATGATGAGCCTTGGCTTTAGGACAGTGAACCTGGGATGGGGGGATGTGGAGAGAGCTCAGTAGAATAAGTGCCTGCCTGGCAAGCACAGGGTCCTGAGTTCAATCCCTGGTATGTTAAAAGAATAAGAAAGAAAGAAGAAAGAAGAAAGAAAGAAAGAAAGAAAGAAAGAAAGAAAGAAAGAAAGAAAACAAAAGGAAAGAAAAGAAATGTCTCTAGAACAGTGAACCTGAGCCATTGGTCACACCCTTTGAGGATGATGACTGATGAAACAGAGAAAACAGACAACAATCAGCTGATCACAACGTAGGGTCAATAGTAGTAAGATGGACAATCACAGGAGCTGGAGAGACTCAGAAAGGCTTAACTCTACCCTGGAGGGTCTCAGATCATCCTAGAAGTGCTCAGTCCTATCCTTTCAGGGCTATACCCATCACATTTCCACTCACATGGTAACCATCTAGGAAGCTTGTTAAGATGAAGCCTTTCACTCTCCTCCTGAAAAGTCCTGATGCACATGGGCTATCAGTTACACTTAAAGGCACTGTGTGTAGCGAGCAAGATGAGATTCTGCTACAGGCTGGGTCTTAGGTGTCCCCGAAAGGTTCCTATGTCCAAAGATGGTTCTCTAGTTTGGCACTTTTGAGACATGGTGGAACCTTGAAAAGGTGGAGACTCGAGCAAGGTTTTAAGGCACAAATATGCTGTTGAACACATAAAAACAAGAAATATTGACAAGTGCCAGCATCATCCATGTAGTAATCAGATGAACATGGAGAAGTGAAATACTGCAAACAAAAGCAATATAATGTAGAAAAGCCAAAGACCTATGGGAAAACCTCTCCAAATTTTGAATAAATTGGCTTGTTTAAGAGAATAAGAATTCAGGTCCTTATGTACAAATATAACAAATTCAAAATAAATAAATAAATAAATAAATAAATAAATAAATAAGCTGGCCAAATAGCTCAGCAGATTAAAGCACATACAAGCAGGCGCAAGGGCCGGAGGCTTGATCCCCAGGCCTGCCGTGCCAGACCTGCCCATGGTGCGCAGTGAGACAGCGATTGAGACTGGGCATGGTGGCACATGCCTATGATCACAGCACTTGGGAAGCTGTAAACAGGAGGATCACTGTAAGTCAGATGTAGTAGTGAGACGCTGATGACCCTGTAGACCCTTCCATAAAATACAGAAGAAGAAAAAGTACAACAAATTCTAGACCAATTGTGGGTAAATCCAAACTACAGCCTATTTTTATAAATGAAGTTTTATTGGCACATTGATTTCTAGATTGCCCATATTGTTACTTGGCTATGACAACAGCAGCTGCAGTACACAACAGAGAGAAAAAGTTGTGACAGATTTATGGTAGCTCACTGACTTAGTTATATTTCTCTTGTTGCTGGGACAAAACAACCAACACTCAAAGCTGAAGAGGGCAAGATTTATTTAGCTCACAGTTTGTAGAGGTTTCAGTCCATAACCAGCTGGCTCCAAGGCAGGCTGGCATGGCAAAGGGCCATGGTACATGGCAGCAAGAGACAGCAAAAGCAACAAGAGCAAAACAGGGGAGAGCAAGTCTCTTTTCCTCCCTTATGTTGTGAGCAGGCTACCATCATTGGGCTGACGTAGCACTTACTACGTCCTTGTCCTTCTCTTGCACAGGCTCAAGAGATTCTGGCCTCTTGCTGAGTCACTTCTTCAGCTTCTGAACTTCTCAAGTTGGTACAATTAATCAATCATTGGGACATCCTAGGGTATAAACAGCTGCTCTAGGGCATGTTCTCTGCACCCTAGAATGTAGGCATTTGTTACAGCGCTGAGTCACTTAGTTAAGCTGCTGAGTCACTTAGTTATGCTTCTAAACTTCTCAAGTTGACACAATGTGTCAACCATTATATCCACAAAGACTACAGTGTTTACTATCTGGCTCTTTCTAGAACAAGTGTGCCAATCTTTGGTCTAACCATATCATAATGGGTTGGAGTGTGGGTTCTGAAGCCAGAATTCTAGGGTCTGAACCTCAACTCTGACATTTCTTAGCTGGGAAACCTTGGGTAAGGGACTTAACTGCTTTGCATTTCATTTCTTTTCTAAAAGTACAAAAACAGTAATGAATACCTTCCTCATGGAGTTATTATGAGGATTTCAATTAATGAATACATGTTAAGTCTCTAAACTAGAGCTTGGTATAAACAGTCTTGAGTGGTAGTCATTATGCCTACTAACATTTGATAAAGTTTTATTTGTTGGTTGAAAAACTGTCCTGAACAGGTTATCACTAGCTAGGGACTGAAGCTGAAGAGGTGACGGCAGAACCAATCAGCTACAGGTAAGTGGAAGTAGGTAACAATTTAAGCTCCCAATTGTGCTTTTCTCAGATTTTATGATTTCATACATGTGTATCAAGAACACCCAGACTTTTCATAAATGTGTAGTAACAAACAAGCCAGAAGTATAACCAAATTCTGTTTTCATAAAGTTTCCCCTTGTGTGCATGGACTTTTTAAAATTTTGCATGTATAATTTAATTTTTTTTTTAGCTTGGGCACCTTCTTATCTGTTGCCTCCGCTGTGGGAGCAGTCTCTTAATAAACACTGTATAAATTTATTTTCCTATTTTGGTTCATTTTTTCTATCTTTATGGTGTTACAAATCTATGACTTACCTCAGAAAGCTCTGTTAGATCTGCTCCGTCATTGATGATGACTGTGAATATGCACCGAGTTGAAGTCAGACCAACAGGTAGACCTGAACTTGAATTCTTGTTCTGTCTCTTCCTTTCAAATTTACAAACTTACCTGCAGTTTATCCACCAAGAAAATAGAGGTTACAGTGACTCTACTTCCTTTTGTTTGGTTTTATTTTGGCGGGACCGGGGATTGAACTCAGGCCCTTGCACTTGCCAGGCAAGCGCTTATGCCAGGATAGCTTATCCTACTGAGCTATCTCCCCAGCTGACCCTACTTTCTAAGCTTGAATGAGGACGCTGCCAATACGTACAAGGCACCAGCTACATATGAGATGGCACATTAAAAGTTCCCAGTAAGTGATAACTATCGTTATTTTTCTGGGTAAAATATGATGCTGAGAAAATTTTGATCGGTATTTTTGAGTAACACTCGTTCCAAATATCCAGCAAGTGTATAGATGCTGCCTTTCTAGGAGCACCATATTATTTTTCCTCAAGAACATTCAGGCTCTTGCTGACTGTTATTAAATTAAAATGTTTATCCCTCAGGAGAGAAAACAATCAACTCCCACACCAATTCTATTTATGAAACAAAATGCTTGGGTTTTTCCCTGACTCAAATTGTCCTCTACGATCTCTTTGAAATAGAAGGATGTTTAAAATGATTTTCACATGCTGTGTGTGTGTGTGTGTGTGTGTGTGTGTGTGTGTGTGTTTCAGAGATAGATTCGATATTCGGGTCTTGTCTTAAGAGTCAATCTTCACCCAGTCTCAGGTAGTAGCCAGGAATGGGGAGGGGGTATCCTGGCAGCAGGGGAGCCCCTGGCCCTTGTGTTATGGGTGCTACAGCACTGTATGTGTGGTGAGCAGTGAAAATCTCAACAGCAGAGATAGAACCCGAATTTGCAAAGACAGTTGTTCTCTTTCTGATGGAAGATCAGACATAGCCAGATACCCGCCCGTCTCCTAAAATCCTGATGAACATGTACTTCTCCTGGCTATGTCCATGTCCCCATGTAGCTCTACTCCTGTTGCCTATTTGAAGCTGTCAATCATGAGAAGGTCACCCCTGAGAGAACCAAGCATCTTTTTGCATTTCTATTGATATGACCCACATTTTATAGTATAGTTTGACGGTACCATTTACTTGGAATCAGAAGTCTTAAACTTTATTCAGTTTCTGCAGATACCAGAAGTTAACTCCTCTGAGGATGTTCTGATGTCTAATTTCACACACAACCCGCATCGGGAAAAGGTCTAGTTCAGCTGAACAGTATAATGGACCCACTGTGTTGGGCTAAAACCAAAGATGCTTAGTATTTTATATGTAAAGTTTCGATGTCCAACTAGGTTGACGGCTTTGGATTCTCAGGAAAACACTGTCCATGATTGGGGTATGAGACACAGGGGAAAAATGCCATGAGGATGAGACAGTTCTCTTTGTGCCTTCTGAATAGCATGACCAATTTATCCCAATTTGCCTGAGATGTGGTTGATCACCCTTCATGAATAATCTCACACAATTTCTCTGATTGCTACGTGCTAACCATTCTTCGCTTTTGCCGTTGGAGTTGCTGTCACTGTTGCCACCTGAGATGCTTCCTAAGCAATCATCTGTTTTTTGTCTTCCATTTTTCCTTTTGGATAACAGTGATGCAGTGCTCCTCTAGGGGCCATCACTACTCCAGTCTTAGTCCATATAGAGGAATCCATCCTTGACTCCAAGCTTTGGCAGACAGGGCAATGAGATGACCATCCATGTAGCTGTTTTATAAGAGATGATCATGCCTGTGCCAGGCCAATGGACACAATTCTGAAAATTTTGCTGGAAACACAGAGGATGGAGTGCTCTTGCTTCTTATAGATTCTTAGTCAAATGACTGTGAGTCTGATGGTGTGGAGGAAAACTACAACGAAATCACCAGCTTAAGAAATAAAGCCCACTCAGAGGGAAGCAGGATTGAAAGATAGAGACACAGCTTGTTCTTAACTTGCAGGACAAAGCCCATCCGCTGTGGCCCTGGCTATTTGAGAGAAATGAGTATATTTTTGTGCATTAGCGTATGTTGATATGGATTCAAATTTAGAACTAAAGAATCCTGGCACAGTATATTTGCATCAGTACAAGATGTTAAAAATCAGGTTGTATATGTTTTTTCTCCCCATTTTCTAAATCTATTCCATTTTTCAATATTAAAAAGGAAAGCTTTCTCCCTATAACTGCGCAATTTTGCATTTTTTGTACCTCTGAGTCAAGTGGAGTCTGGCTAAATAGTGGATGTGTGAAGGGAAACAGCACAGTGAGGAGTGTCTTCTCCTTAGAGCCTGATTCTGTCCCTTCTCATGAACACCAGCTCCAAGTAGGCACAGATCCAAGGGTTGTGTATTTAGCACTGTATGTACGTGGTCTAATAACACTAGTACAGGTTCCCTTCTGGTCCCATTTTACAGATGACAAAACAAGTATCCTGATGTCACCAGCCTAATCACAACCCCCAAGCCAACAATTTCATGTATTAAATAAATGTGAAGGAAATACAAGCCAGTAAAGCTGGAGTTTTGTATATATGTAGTGAGCAAATTTCAGTGTCTGCTCTGTGTCAGAAATAGGTGTACAGGCCCAAGATGCTGAGGGGAGCAACACAGTCACAGGGATTTGCACTCTGATGGTATGACATTGCACACAAGAAAGCGTGAGCCTGATAGGGGTCAGAGGAAAATAAAGAGGATAAAAAGTGACTGCAGAATGAAGGACATTTGAGATGAGGCTGTCCTCTATGAGCAGGTGAAGGGTAGTGGAGGCCTGAGTGACAACAGAAGGCGAGACCGAAGGAAGGGCTGGGGGACAGTGCTCCTGGATGTTGGTCACAAATCCATCTGTAGGGCGGAGTTAAGGGTGAACAGAAAGTTGATAGCACAAAGTACTTGGCAGGTTGTGAATATCGTGCAAAAGCTCATTTTGTTCGGTCTTGGTTTCCAACCAGAGACCAGTGACCCTCCACTTCTAAATTCTACTGAGCCAGTGGTACCTGCAAAGGGGTTTGGTTTGCTTGGATTCCTTTCTTTTTTGTACCATATTTCTCTTGTAAGTCAGTAAGAAATGTGCAGGCAGCACTTCACCTAGTGCTTGCTTATAGTAAATGCTTAATAAATAATCCCCCCATTGTTTTTAATTTGGTGAATATAAAGAAAGGATCCTCATGAGGAAATTATCTTTCTCCTTTAATCCGTGTCCATCTTGATAGGTATATCTGCTAATATTCTTTGGCTGCTGATCACAGAATTCCACTTGGTGTGTTAAGGAGAAAAAAGAGACAGTGTATTAGGAGTCTGCCTGCTGTCTGCCTCCTGGATGCCACCGATTGAGCATCTTTTCCTTTTCAGGTCCTTCTATTTTTCTGCTTTAGAGCCAGCTGCTCATGGATCACACCCTCTGAAACTGTGAACCAAAACAAAGCCCTCCTTCAAGTCACAGGTGTTGGGGATTTGTCCCAATAACAGGAAAGCCAACTGAGGCAGGAATCTGGACTGACAGTCACTCCAACCTCGCATCGGAAGGAAAGCAAAGCATCATGATTCTGGGGGAATCAAAACAGCATCATGGGCATTATGTGGGCAAACTGGATTCCCAAGTAAATGGGTGCAAATTGCCACCTAGGAGGAAAGTTATTTGCTTTGGATTGCAGCTTAATACAGAGACAGAGGGGGTCATAGGACATTGATTTTTAGTGCTGGGTCACCATTAGGGAGAAGTATGATACTTGGTTTCTAGTCATTGGGGTTTGAACCCCAAGGTCCTCTGCCATCAGCTGTGTGAGTCTGAGCATGTCAGTGCTGGTGTCCCCATCTGAGTCTACTCTGCCTCATGAAGCTGCTAACAGCTGTCCGTTCACGTCTATCTGTACTACTGCAAATGGCACACCTAGTTGCATTAACTCTGATGAATGTTCGCTATCCTTACAATACTCAATATTCTTAGTTTATATAGAGTCCACTAAAATTGTACACATCAGGACATGCATATAAATACTTTAATCCTCTACTCCTTGATAGGTCATCAGCTTAAAACAAGTTACCTTTGACTTCTGCAATTACAAGAGGTGTTCCAAGTGGTGACCAGTGTCCACCAGACATTTATTAGCATAATGAACTGCTGAAGTGTCGCTATGCTTTTTGGCAGAGTCTGTATTGTATAATAGATAAGATCCTCATGTTTGCAGATTCAAATGTAGTTCTGAAGGTTACTGATGTATACAAGTCCCTAGTTTCCTTAGATACCAGCTGACCTCTTCACTTCAGTGTGGCTTTTTTATTGCCAAATCTTGTAACCTGTATTTCCATATGCAAAGGACTATAAAAGAAAGGAAATCTCCAGAACTAGGAAAGTCCCCATGCTGTAAAGATACTCTCAGGAAGTATGTGACTCATTGAAGTCATCGGAGAAGAATAGCAGGAACTTAGACAAGTATTTCCAGTCTAAAGGGTCACCGTCAATGCTCCATCACTCACAACTCACTCACTTTTAAAAGGTGACAATGTATACAGTACTTAGAAACAATAGGCTAGCACCCACAAAAAAACAGAACGCAGCCAAAGGAAAAGCTATGAAACTAAAAAATGCTACCTCCCAACTTGACGATCAATTTTTACTTAGACTGCAGGCTTCTCAGTGTGTCTTCTCAATGACTTTGCCAAAAGAGATGAGCCTGGGCCAATCTGACTTTTCACGCTGGCTATCAGAAGCAGAGAGAGGGACCAAGATGAGATTGTTGGGACTCTGGGCTCCTTGATGTGTCCTGTGTGGTTTCAATGCAGGACATCTCTGGGGTCTGCCAGGAAATGAACAGGCTCTCCTAAGCCGGAAAGTCCTCGGGGGACACAGCACCAGGCTCTCTGTAGTCGGAGCCCACTCTTCCTTCATCTCTCTTTGTCCCCACTTCCTTTTCACATGCCACTGGTCAAAGTGAATAATGATATATTTTTGTTGTTGTTTAAGAGAAGCCCTTAGAAGCCATTCTGAGACCGGGGTCCAGAAATCTAATCTTTGTTTGATTCTGTGTTTAGTGGGGACTCAAATCCCAACTTAATTTAATCTTTTGACTTATCCTGCAGGTGCTGCCTGATTGTATTCCACTGCCACCAGTAATAGGATTGCGGGGACAGGACCCTGCTATTAGCACTTTGAGGAGCAAGAGCAGCCCAGAACTATCGCTGGCCTCAGTCAATGAAACCTGCTGCAAATGAATGACTGCCTCCCCGGGCATGTTCCCCACTGCCTCATTTTAATAAGCTATGGCAAGGATACACATAAAGAGCTGTGGATTCCATTGATCTCCAGAAAAGCTTGAATTCAACTAAAATCAAGGGCCTGCAATCCTATGGCCATAGATGTGGTAAAACAACCACCCCTGAAACAGATTGGTGATGAGTACAGATTCCCCAGCAAATCAGATGGTCTGTTTATATTGTCATTCTCCATAGGGGTTCATAATAGTTACTCATTTTTAATCAATGTAGGGATGAAATATAACCCAGCAAAATGGCAACGACTTCCATCTATGTAATTAGGCTGCCTGGGTTATAATCCCGACTTCACATCTCGCCAGATGGGTATTTCCTGTGAGGTAGAATCTCAGCTGAATTTTATCGTCCATTAAATGGGGATAAGAAAACCATGTATCTTGTAGGACTTTGGAAGAGGAAGATGAAGTAAAATCATACATAGAAAGCCTTGAGGAAATTTTCTAACACATAGAAACTGTACATAAGTCTTTGCCTATGATATTATAAAAAAGATGATATTGTGAAAAAAAGAGAATATAGAAAAGCAGAGGAAAAGAAGAAAAATAACCACCTCTGACAAAGAACTGCTACCTACTTTGTGTGTGTTCTCTTCTTCTATTAAGAATCTCTAGTTTCATGTACTATGGGCAATATGGAACATATTCTATGCAGCAAAAAAGAGCAAAATCCAGTTGATTAGGAAACATGGGAAAACATTCTCAAACTCAGCAGTGATCATTAAAACAAAGACATGTCAGATTTTCACCTAACATATGGGCAGAGATAAAAACTATTTAAATCCTCAATGCCATTGAGGGATGGGAAGACTGTGTATATAAACATTCCAGGTCTCACAGCACGCATCCGTGACACATTGGGGCTGACTGGAGGAAGAAGGTAATTTATTATAATGTTACTGGGTCACTCACAGCCTTCGTGGGGAAGCTGGAGACTCAGGATCAGGGTCAGCAACCATACATGCGGCCTCAGGTGCCGTGTGGAGCTGGTCCGGCTCTAGGGCTGCCACGCGGCTTGCCTGCCCTGCCTGCTGAGGGTCTTAGCTGCTGTTTGCAGCCTCTTCTTATGCTCCTCCAGGGAGTTGATCTGATGCTCAGAGCCTGGGGCTGCTGGGAAAGTGCCCGTGCCCCTGTGGCTCCCATTCAAATTCTGGGCAGGCCTCAGCATCTCACTAGAGGAGCCAGTTGGCTTCTTAGCTTTAAGGCAACATGCAGGAGCCCACAGTAGTTTCAGCCATGATCAGAAGAAATGCCCTCTCTCTCCAAAATAAAAGGAATTCCTCAAACAAGAAAGAGGTTTATAGGATTGATGAGGGAAGAAAAAAGACTAAAGCATAAATGCACTACTAGCGCGTGACATTTTATGTGACCTGCGAGGGTATAAAATGGTTTATTCTTTATCTGAAAGCAATTTCACAATATGCTGTAAGAGGCTTAAAATTATTCCTATCCTTTGATGATACCAAAATAAATAACAAATCTCACCTCTGATAATTTATCCAAAAAGAGTTATCAGAGAAGCACATATTCATATACAAAGATATTAGCCAAAACTTTACATATTGATCAAGATGTAAAATTTTAACAACTGATGATTTAACAATGTTAAATCTATTATTTAAAGAATTATTTGAACTATATTGTTATGGAAAAAAATAATACCCATGAAAAGTAGCATTAATAATGTAAGGACAAATTAGATGCTGCTCTAAAAGGTTTGCTTGAGTTCACTAAATTACCACAATTCTAAGAAGCACAAAAAGGTGGCTGTCATCTGCTAAAGGAATACAAGTAAATTGGCTAAAGAGAAGAAGGAGGACGAGGAGGAGGAGGAGAAGGAGGAAGGAGGGGTGAAGGAGAAGGAGGGGGAGGAGGAGAATGAGAAGGAGAAGGAGGAGGAAGGAGGGGTGAAAGAGAAGGAGGAGGAGAAGGAGGAGGAGAAGGAGAAGGAGAAGGAGAAGGAGAAGGAGAAGAAGAAGGAGAAGAAGAAGAAGAAGAAGAAGAAGAAGAAGAAGAAGAAGAAGAA
>NW_004524653.1:5198054-5228761 GCF_000260255.1 Octodon degus
AAGAAGAAGAAGAAGAAGAAGAAGAAGAAGAAGAAGAAGAAGAAGAAGAAGAAGAAGAAGAAGAAGAAGAAGAAGAAGAAGAAGAAGTCTATGCTTGGCAGCCTAGATTCTGTTATTGGTTTTGTAAAAATTTTGTTTGTATATGGGGTCTTGCTAAGTTGCCCACACTGACCTTGACCTTGTGACCCTTCTGCCTTAGCCCCCTGAGTAACTGGGATTCCTAGGATGTTTCTAAGGCAGCAGAGGCCACTGTCTCATTGTAGAATCTCTGCGTAGCATAGAGAGTAGTATTGGCTCCTTCTGTGCAGCCCACCTACATTTTTATCTTCCTTTTAAAGCTGGACTCCACTTTCCCTATGATAAAGATATAATGTATATTTTCATCCCTAGCCTTCCACAAAAATATGTGAATGTCTTCTTTTTTAAGTACAATTTTTTTGTTTAGAAGAAAAACAGCAAAGACAGTAGAGAATCCCCATTTGCCCCATGCATAATTTCTCTAGTCACTGAACACTTTCATTAGTGTAGTGCATTTTCCCATTGAATAAACTAATAGTAGTACACTACTGTTACACTATCATTAACGGAGATTCTTCATTCAGCTTCCGCCTCGCGTCTTCATGTTCTAGGCTCCTAGCCAGGATGCCTCCTTAGCACTGTCATCTTGCCTGCATGGTTGACACTGCATGTGCTGGACTCCTGACTGTGACACGACAGTCTCTCAGGCTGGCCTTGTTTTTGTGACCTGGACGGCTGCAAGGGGTACCGATCATGTGTCCTGTACAATGTTCTCCACCTGGAATTTGGCCGACCATTTCTCAGGATTATCATGGGGGTAGCTTGGGGTGGGGAAAGAAAACCCAAGAGATGAAAGAGGCATTTTCATCGCATGGCATCCAAGGTCCCTCATGTCACCCTGCCTCATCACTCTTAATATTTCCTGTGGTTGCCTCATTCAGGAGCTCTCTGTTGAATTTCTCTATGTAGCTACTCCTGACTTCATGTTCTTTCCAGTGCTTTTTGGAAGTTTCTATGGATACCCATTAGCTAGGGAATGGGGCAATGTACACCATCTCCTGGAGGAAGTTGCATATGAATATATTAAATGAGGAGTGGTGAGATAGCTCAGTGGACTAAGCGCCTGCTTAGGCAAGCTCAGGGACTGGGGTTCAACTCCTGCTATGGCATGCTGCACTGGCCCCACCCCTGGGTGCACTGAGCCAGCAACTGAGTCCAGATGTAGTGGGTGGTGGTGCATGCCTGTAATCCCAGCCCTGGGGAGGCTAAAAACAGTAGGGTCACTATAAGTCTGAGCTGTATGGTGAGACCCTGTACCAGATATATAGATAGATAGATAGATAGATAGATAGATAGATAGATAGATAGATATAGACATTAAATATATATATATATATATATATATATATATATATATATATATCACATTAAGTGGGATTCCTTTGTGATGGATATCTATTTCCCTATTTTTATAATTTCCTTATTTATCATTCAGGGTCTAAAACAATCATTTTAATATTTGGGGGCAACACTGTTTTATGGGTTTTATTATTTATTTTGAATAGCCATAAAGTGCCGGGGAGATGGCTCAGTAGAATAAGTGCTTCCCTGGCAAGCGCAAGGGCCTGAGTTCAATCCCTGGTTCCACCAAAAAAAAAAAAAAAAAAAAAAAAGCCATAAAGATAACCAATAAAACTGTGGCTGTCCAATCTTACCCCAAGAGACCCTGAAGAATTAATACCTAGAAATTTTTATTGAGCACTGTGTACTACAGCAAGATGACATTCTTCAGGAGGCATAATGGGATTGGCCATCAACCTTTTGGTTTCTTATCCTCTGACCAAGATTAAGCCTTTGCTATTATCAGGGACTCAACCTGCCCAGTGATCAGGGTCCATGACACTTCCTGAGCAGCCCCTCCTGGGGGATGGGTCTCCACTGCACACTGCTTCACTGGCCAGACCTGGGTCCTGCTCCAGTCTGCACTCTGTGCTCCAGGTCAGTTGTCCCTGCCATCCCTTATGGTGTCCCTTTCTCATGTGTCCCTTTCTTTTCAAGGGCGATCCTTTTCGGCACTGACCTTTCACAGCTGAATCCCATGTAACTGGGAGGAATTGAACACACGATCTCTTTCATCTTCTCACCTTCGTCGCCAGCTTGCCTGCCTTATTTCAGTGTCTGTATCTGCTCGGATACTCAGAAGTCCCAAGCTCGTGTTCCTTCTATTGCTCTAGAGGCCAACTTCATTCGTGCGCTCTTCTCACCTCGCTGCTTTTGTCTTCCCCCACCTCGGGCTACAAACACATTCGTGTCACCACACCACCTTCGTCTTTGCTACCAGTCGCCAACATTTTTGAACACGGACTTTGTTCGTGTTTCTTTTACTCCTACATCAACCCTCTAACATAGGCGTTGTCATTAGACCCATTTTTCAGAACAGGAGACAGATTCAAAGAGGCAAAAGCACCTCCTCAAGGTCATGCTTCTGGTGAGTGGAAAGTCCAAGATGGACATGACAAGCCTGGCGCTGCTGAAGTTCCACTAGCTTGAGGAGTTGTCTTTTCTGCCCCTCTTCCCTTTTGTTCTCAGCAAATATGAAACACGCTTACTTCTCTGAGCTCTCCCCTATCCAGGCCACAAACATACTAACTCATGTCCCTCCTTCAAACAGTCGCTGCCCAACTCAAATTAAAAAGAACAGCATTAAATCTGCACTCCCTTACAGACGGTGGCCGTGGGGCCGGCAAAGGGAACAAACGGAGCTGACACACAAAACTAGATCATCCCAAATCCCTGAGTAGTGCGTTTTAAGCCAGGCTGGCTGGGAGCAAAAAGAACGCCGCATCGCACATCCGTGCATGCCAGCGGGCATCTCAGCAACGGCATCCTTATGTAGAGCAGTGTCAAAGGTCAGAAGAGGAAAGAACTGCATGTCTGGGCCCCACGGGACTGCAGAACTGGAACCAGGAGGCGCGTTTGTGGCCTCCGATTTCTAAAAGTTTCTTTTCCCTTTCTCGCTTCTCCTTTTTTTTTTTTTTTTTTTAATGGACAAAAGCAGCTTTCTAACTGGCAAGGTAAATAGTTCATGGGTTATTTATTTTATCTCTATCCCTGGTTAAATTGAGTTCAAAATAATTAGATAACCCTGGAAAAGCTGTGGCTGGTACCGCTAATTCCACATAATGATTTTCTGGCGTAGTCGCCCAGTGAAAGGGGTTATCTGTTAAAACAAGCTTTAAACTATTAATAGAGTGAAATTACAGCTTCAGCAGCTAACCTCAGGTGAAGTGGTTCCGGTAGAGAATGAAGACTCAAGGTTGGGGGCCGAGTTACCCTCTTCCCCGGACGCCCTTTCTCGCCCGCTCGCTCTTGCCGATTCCGTACCAGACGTAACAGTTAACTTGCTCCTGACACCTTACACTATTTGTGGCCTTAATTGAGGGACCTAAACAAACAAATTAATCACGCTGGCCCATAAAAATGACAGAATTCATATGGTAGCATTCTTCATTCTCTCCAATTTGTTTTCCTGAAATCCCCGCAGCGATTTATTTGCTGAATATGCGAGTTTTTTCCCCCTTATGAAAATTACAAATTGTTGTCAAGGTTAACGAGTTAATATTCTCATTCAATATTTATTTTATGGGGAGACGGAGGAAGCACGTCTGTTCCTGTACTTCTCGCCACTGCAAAGTCTGGTTTCTTAATCAAAATGACAAGGACACTGTCCTTTGGATGATACTCTGAATCATCGAGACTAAAAAATGAGCTTTATTAATCAACAGACCCTGATTAATTATTATAAAGTGCAGCTTCTACATTTCTGTACATTTTAATAATTCCTGCAGAAGGCTAACAATGTCCCTAGAGATTCGGAGTCTTTGGGGCTTGAATCTTTCTAAGCAATGTCACAATAAATAGTCCAGAGTAGCAGGGTTCTTTCTCTAATCCACTTCACTCCAAACCAGCAAAGCAGGGACAACCTTCTCTTTCTTATTTCCCATCTATAATTCATCATTTGCATGCAGAGCAAGGAGCCAAGAATCAGCAGTTTCATCAGTTTTCAAAATACCAAGGGACAATGAGGGTGATTTATCGCAGGTCACATGATCCAATTCACACAGTCAGAATATTTCTGCATGAAGCAGCCTGACATGAGTTTTGGGTAGGAGCAACCATGTGGGAGACCAACAGAAGAAGGGCTTGGGTCTGAGGCTCTCCTGTACACATCACCACCTGGCTTTCCTTGCCAGACGCCCCGGCCCTAGTCCTCATCAGCAGTGGGGTCTCACCTGTTCTACCCAGCTGGCAGGTGTGCGCATGTTTTTAAGGTTTCTGAAAAACTTTCTTAATCTATCATCCAGCCACTGCCTGGGGTGATGGATGTGAACTCTATTTTAATCTGAGTTGTGGTTACACTGGGATTCTACATTGGTCAACATTCATAGAATCATACTTATAAAATATATGCATTTTACTGTATGTATAAATTTGGCCTCAATTTGTATATATACACACACATTTTAAAAGATTAAAAGAGGCATAATGAGAATAAAAATAGCAAGATATATATGTGTTTTTTGTACTAATATAACTATAAAATATATGTACATATAAATGCATTTATGTGTATATAAATATTTATATTTATATGTAGCTTTTAGGAATATATATATATATATATATATATATATATGTCTGCATATCTCAGAATATTGCAGGTTTAAGCAAGTTCCAGATCTTTGCAAAATAATAAATACAATAAAGTGAGTCATAGGAATGTTTTGGCTTCTTAGTGTATGCAAAAGTCATGCTGATATTAGACTATAGACCATTAAGAGTATGATACTATTATATCTAAAAATTAAATTAAATCTAAAACTTTATCTCTAAAGATGATAAAGTTCTGATCTACTGAAAAAGAGTTACTGACAGACCTGCTTGACCCAGGGGACCATGAACCTTTCAGGTATAAAAACACAATATCCGTGAAGCACAACTAAGCAACAAAATGAAGTGTCCCCACATGCATGCGGGTAGATGTGCAGTCTGTTCCCTCCATATCCTCCATCAGCACTAGATGACAACCAAAGGGATATCAAAAGTACTTGCATAACGAATTACAGATAGTTTAAAAACAACCCGGAATTTGCCATGCTGAGTACCTCTCTCAGTCGACATGAAGTGATGTGTTGGCACCCTGTTGCCTCAAGCAGTCTGGAGAGGATTTAAGGCTATGAGAGAACGTACTGAGGTCACATGCAAATGCTACATCATCGTATATGAAGGACTGGAGCCTCAGAGATTCTGGTAGCCTGGCAGCATTCTGAGGACCAATTGCCCCTGAATACTACAGGGTAGGTGATCATACATGAAGCCTATGACCAAGCAGCTCTTCCTTGTTATTAGAACAGCTTGGTAATGCATGTGGATGAAAACTTACTAAAAGGAGGGAGAGCAGGTTCTTGCCTGGGGATCAGTTTGGAGATATCTGTTCTTAATCTTGTGGATTTTTCAAGATGACATAAGGGTGGTAGGTTCTCATGGCCTTTGACTTCCAGGATACCAGGAGAAGGCCTCTTTACCCTCCATAGTGAATGTCACTGGGGCAGCTCCTAGCTGGGACTTGCAGGCCGCCATGTGCAGGGGCATGTTACAGTCCACTGGGAATGGGCTTGGAGCTAGATACTCTACTTCTGAAGGTGCTGAGACTTGCAATGATCTCAAATATAATAATGATTTACAATGAACACTCCTATCTCTGGGCCGACACACTCATAGCAGACTGGAGACCGTGTCTGTTCTTGGGGTTATGGAACTCTCTGCTTTTGAGGCCTGAAGATTTATAGAAAGAAAAGCATATCTGTGACTAAGGTCAGGGTAGATGGTGCCTGAGAAACCTTTATGGCTTTTCCTTCAAACAAGAAAGATTTGGAAGTAGCATTTCCTTTTCTATAAAAAGCAGATACAGTAGCAAGACACAAAAGAATGAAACCAATCCTGTGGCCAGAAAAATAAGGATGGGTCTGTTTCTCTGTATGGCTGATGACCCAGGGGCAGGTGACAGTGAGGACAAGCCAGTGGCTGCAGCATAGAGAAGGAGATTAAGGACCACATCTCTGATTTGATGTCACCTCTTTGAATTTAAGAACAACTCCAGTAATGGACAACTCTGAATAACAGTGACTTAATGAAATGGAGCAAGACTTCTCTCTGAGCAAGCAAAGCCTGCTGGTAGCAGTAGGGGGATGATGCGTATCTCCATATATCTCCAGCAGCTCAGACTCCTTTCTTTCTGTTCTTCCATCCTGGCTTAGCATGAGACAGTCAAAATTCACAGGCTCCCTGAGAGTACACTACGACTGTAGAACGAGAGCCACTGCATCAACGTTCTGGGAAACCAAAGGACGGGAAGCCGGAGAAAAAGAAGGAGCAGTTAAATGTCCCTGCTTTAACTTCCACTCACCAACTGTCATCTCATTGACCAATCTAGCCACTGTTAGACTCAAGGATGGCTGTGCTTATCACCTGAGCTCCCCGTCACCCTGAATAAAGTTGGCTGTTTAGCATAAAGGAAGACAGGGAAGACATGTTTTCTGTCCTGTCACAATTTTGGATGGAGACATCCATCAGATTTTCAGAGGTGATTTGGCCTTTGAGGAACCCTCAGAAGAATTTTATGGAGAAATAAAGCTTGAAAGGAGCTCACACTGCTATAATTCCAAAGAGCAAGTAGGAGCTGTTCACTAGGATTCCACCCTGAAGAAGAAAGGCTCTCTGTTATCCCAAAGCTCCTGTTTCAGGAGGAAGAGATTTGGGATAACAGAGATTTCAGGAGGAAGAGATTTCAGGAGGAAGCCAACTGGAAGTCTTCGCCACAAAGCTCACAGTAGAAGTTAATTCCGGGAACATTAGAGGCATTCTGCTATTTCTTATCAAATTCCCTGTGTCACACAAGTGCTACGCCTGGGTCCTCAGTGACAATGTCCCTCCTGGAGCATAGCGAAGGTACAGACACACACAGAGAACAGGAGCTTTGGGATAACAGAGAGCCTTTCTTCTTCAGGGTGGAATCCTAGTGAACAGCTCCTACTTGCTCTTTGGAATTACAGCAGTGTGAGCTCCTTTCAAGCTTTATTTCTCCATAAAATTCTTCTGAGGGTTCATCAAAGGCCAAATCACCTCTGGAAATCTGATGGATGTCTCCATCCAAAATTGTGACAGGACAGAAAACATCCATCAAGAGCATTTACCTTGTTCATTGCTAGAGTATACAAAGGAGGGAGAAAGCTGATATTAGCCCAGGAAATTTCTGGGAGGCAGCCCCTCTTGTCTTCTCCAGACCCATGCTTCTGTTACCGTGCTGCAGAATCCTTATAAAATATATGTCAGAAAAAATATATACATCAGATTTCTGTGCTGATCCCAAGCATGTGACACACACATTAGTGCTCTTCCCTGCACGCATCGATTCTGCTACCACTTGTGCTCTTGAAGTTCAGCAGTAACATCTTGGGGCTCTGGAATCCTGGCCTTCTCACTGTGCTTGCATTTCACCCTGTAGAAATATAAGTTCTAATCACAGATAACAAGGAAATGAGATTGTGATGTTAGTTTTCTCCAGAGATAACAGCAGTCCAGGTCATAAAACTACCATATGGCAGAATTGGCAGTCTTTACGGAGCGCCATGGATTAATTATCACATGGACAGACTCCGGTCCCCATTTGCAAGTGCCTCAGGGTCCCTGTGGCAGGGATTGGCAACTCAGTGAAGGCGAGAGGCGCTATTATGTTTGGCAGGGATGTGAAGTGACCTTACTGTGGCCAGTTCTGTCATCTCTTAACATTTTGCTCATGATTAAGTTTATCATTTCAAATAAACACAAAATGTCAGGTCTCTGGGTCTACTTAACAGAGAGAGCCAAAATAGAGCATTCTTTGATTTAAAAGGGTCCAGGCTGAGAGAATGATCTTATGACTCCCCCCATCTGACTCTTATTAGAGACATCAGATTATACAGTGAGAAAACCCTTGTTCCAATTGGCTGGGTCCACAAACCAAGCCTGCAGGTATCTGCCATGATTTCTTCAACAACCCCAAGATACTAATTGGGTGGATTATTCTGGAGTTTCACCTTTCATCCTGGCACCTACTAGCTCTAAATCAGTTCATTTCTCATTTATCCTCCTTCTCCATCAATAGAGGAAGCCTGCCCCTCTTAGGCTTTCCTTCTGTCCAGACCTCATAGGTAAGGACTGCTCAGAGGGCTTACCAAGACCCTCCTCCTTGGGCTGAGTCAGTTGTCTAATCCTCCAGCAGATGCCCTGCCACTCATTAACACTGGAACCAGGCTGCCTGGATGGTCTACTTCCAAAGCATTTCTTCACTCAACTGGAAACCACCAAGTAGAAGGGGCAAGGGAGAAACACTTTAGCACCAACGACGCTGCTGCAGATGAGATGCTGAGAATGGGGATTTGGATTGAAGCTGCTGGACAGTTCAGCAATTCTACCTTTAGCTCTGTCTCTGCTAGGTTTTATGAATGAGGCAGGCATAATCATAACAGTCAATATCGTGAACTACAGACTTCAGGTAACTATGGCTTTTTACTTAAAGCAGAACTCAAAGCCTTGCCTCTCCTGGGCTCATTCATTCATTCATTAGTTCACTCATTCTGCCAGTCAATCAAATCAATAAACATTAAAGCATTTGGTCCGGCTCCCATCCTGTCATCAGCTTATGTAGACTTTTATTTCCTTTTTTCTCTATTCTCTAACTAAGTATGGATCTTTTCTTAGAGCTCTCAACAAGCTGATGTTCTTCCTTCCTCCAAGTTTTCTGTTGTTCCCTAATTAAATATTCTCCTTTCTCATTCTTTTAAATTCTCAGTTGTCTACATAATGTTCATTTATCCTTCTTGTCCCTATTTAAACCCTCCCTCCCCAGAAAATGAACCAGAAGGCTCCAGAAGCAGCTTTCAAACTAAAAGAAGAAATAAATGCCAAAGAACAATGACCAACATTAAAATAATAAATTCGTCCTGGGACACTCTGCTATATACCCACCTTCTTGGCCAAATGCAAGTTCCATTTTTTTTTTTTTTGTACAAGTGCAATAAATTGTAAATCGACTTTTAATTTTTTTTGGTCTTAGTCTACATCTGTCTTCACATTCCACTCTGATCAGGAGAATACACATTGCAGTCCAGCATCTTACACAAAGTGGTGCTCCATGAACACTTGCTTATTGATAAATTCAACACTTGCCAGTGTTGCCGAGGGCTGCTCCTGCGATCATGAAATAAATGCTCCTGGAGGAGTCCACAGGTCAGGGGAGCAGGTAAATAAAGGCTGGTGACTGTGCAAGGTGACAAGTACTATGGGGCACGATAGATACTGCAAGGGGTAAAAGTGGATATTAAGTATCGGTTTCCAGTGCCTTTTACCGCATGTCTATAACTTCCATGAATACCTTCAGGGGAAGACAGGTATAGACTAAGACCAAAATAATTAAAAGCCAATTTACAATTTATTGCACTTGTACAGCAAATAATACCCTGAAAGCTGAAGTGCCTTTGATTTTCAAGAATCCAGCATAGCTGAGTAGGGAAAACAAAGAGGAGATTTTTATCAGAATTACAAATATCAATACTGGAGCTTAAGGGCTGGTTAAATACTACAGTTTGTAAATACACAAAACCAGGCAGATATATGATCATGTAGTAGTCTTATTCTCATTTGCAAAAGGATTTTTTGTAATAAATGACAATAGCTGGGAGAAGAATTCTGAGCAAGACTAAATTCTTTGGTGGGAGTCTAAGAAAAAGTCCTTCCCTTTGTCCCCTCCTGGGGAGCAGCTTTCGGTGGGAGAACGTGGGTGTGACAACTGTTCATCTGGGTAGGTTTGGGAAGATCTGGGTCAGAGGACTAACTCACCACGCACTACCTAAACCTTTCCCCTTTCAGCACAGCGCTGCAGCCCAGCTGAACAGCATCAGAAAAACAGCCTTGAGGTGTTTCACTGGTGAGTACAGAGGGACAGCCCCATGGAGTCCTGAGGAGTGGTGTCCCAGGATCTTTGTTGTGCCAAGGTGGTGTGAGGGCACCCACAAGGAGTTCCCAAGTTCCCAAGGTAGAAATATGAAAGATACAGGAAATGGATACAAATGTGAAGAAGCTAGACACCTGACCCAACACCTGATCTTCAAACACTAGACAAGGAAGCCTAGCTTCCCTGGAGGCCAGTGGGACCCAAGGCAGCCTGGGCCCCTGCAGGTTCCTTGTGCTCAGATGATTTTCTCCTCATGCCCCAAATTGCCAAAACTATAGAGTCAGGGGAGGAGGGACAGTAAATCCTGAGTATTACTGAGATGTAATCTGAAAGTGATTGAAATGATGAGATTAAACTATCTAGTCCTTTGTGTCAACAAGGGCCATTTAGTGAAAATTTTAATTTATATTTAGAAAAATAAATCTGTGCTTCTGCAACCTACAGTCTATGTGTGTGTCAACACTGGAATCTGTAATAGTAGAATTGCTATGAGAGCTAGAGAAAGGAAAACTAGACCTCTGCATGGATAATTTGGTCATGAAACAAAAATGAGCCACTCTGAGAGACTGGGGCAGGAGGATCGCAAGTTCAAGCCAATGCTAGGTAAAGTTTTGACTCACTGAGTCTTCATCATCAAAAACATTGTTTAAAGGTCTGGAGACATAGGTAAGTGTGAAGGTCCTGAGTTCAACCTGTAGTATTGGAACTACATGGCGAAAAGGAGGAGCTAACAGATTAAGGTGGAAAGGAATCCCAGTGTTCCAGAAAAAAGGAACAAAGGAACACAGACCATTCAGCAACGAGCAAGGGAATCTGAGTAGCAGGAAGGAAAGGGATGAAGGTGGAAAAATCAGGATGAATCTAAGCTGAGGAAAATACGTAGACTCCCGTGAGCTTTGACCATGGATGATTTTCAGATGGAGGACAAATGGTCTGCGTTTTGAGTTTAGTTCTCAAGGTAACATGGTAGATGGTTTGAATCCTACTATGGCATCGCAGTAACCCATGGAGCTTTTGAAAAATGTGCAACAGTCATAGCCCCACTCCAGAGACTCCAGTTCAGTTAACCTGAGGGAAGACCCTGGGATTGGCACCACTAGGAGAAGACAACAGTGTGGCGATGCCTGCGCACCCATGGGCCACAAGCGACAGGAAGCAGCAAGGAAAGTTTCCTGAGGGGAAGAAGCCTGCAGGAGTGTCTTGGGCCGAGGCACAGGCAGCTCCTGAAGATTCAGTGTCAGTGTTGAAGGTAACACGGAGGCTCAGATGGTAAACTCCCAAGAGGGCCCTCACCCATTTCCTACCAAGCATCCTTGATGTTTTTCTTTGGGTGAAACACCAAAGAGGGTTTTGTGAAAGCTCTGAGGCTCAGCTCTCAGCAGTCAGCATGGTCTTCATCTAGGTTCTGCTTCCATACTCGCCATTTTGAAATTTCTCTTGCACATCCACCTCCTCAGCTCCATGCCTGCATTCAAGAATATTCCAGTTAACCAGAGCAATGACCTCTTTTGCCAGGAAGGCTACAGTTCCGTAAACCTCCACTCCCCTCTAAGTGCAAATATACCTCCATCTCACTCTTCCAGAAGGGCATCTTAATCCTTCCTTGCTAAAAGCTCAACTTTACGTAATGATTTATTTGTTCACTTTTTATATTGTCTGTCTTGGCCAAGAAATAAACTTCATGAAGGTAAGAGCCACATCTATTTGATTCCCCACACTGTTAGCTTACTACTATGACTGGGACATAGTAGGTGTTCAATAAATATTCATTGTATGACTGAATGAAGTTGACTTAAAGTGACATCATTCCTGAGGTGTTTCCTCTTGTAACTTTGTTTTCTTATCAACAAAAATGATACGACACCTTGCGTATTGTGCTAAAAGTTGTTTTTTAAGCTCAGTACAGAATAGCGTAAATAATTAAATACTATGTTTAATATATGTGTCACACATTGTTTTCAGCCTTTTCTAGGTACTAGTTCATTTAATCTTTCTGACAACAGTGTGCAGTTAGTGTATTTTTATTCCTTTCTTACACATAAGTCCACGAAGAGTGTTTAATACCCTGGAAATGAGCTCGTTTCTTGCTGTTTATTTGAGCCCCTTTTCTTGTCCTCTCTGCTACTTCTTCTTCTTCCATTGGAAGTCTCTTTTGGATCTCTAAGGAAGGAGGGTCCCCTCTTGGCAGAGGGAGGTCTACTAATGGTATCAAAGAACATAGTAAGTGGAAGATTTTCTCAAGCCCAGACATACTGTCACTTTTTCAATTGCATGATCCCTTGTTGGAGGGGAAGATAGATCGGATGTACAACGGGGTGCTTACTTTCTCCTTCTAGGTATGCTCAGCACCTTCCCTGTGGCTCACAAGTGACACCCAAACATTCCTTGACACACTGCCAGAGCTTCTTGGGGTGTACAATCGGAAGCGCGGAAGGAGGGGAACACTGCACGCTCCGGGGCGCGCACGCGCGAGTGCGGGCAGCGCTGAAGGCCGCCGCGCGCTGCTCTGGTCTGCGTCCATCCTCCCTGCTCACACCGAGGAGCTGCGCCTGGAAACATGCCTCGTGTGTGTGTCAGCTGATCAGTGCGCACGCAGCTTTCATGCTCAGGGAGTGGGGACAGCCTCGTGCAGTTCAGTGACTTCAAGACGAGCATTGGAAAGCAAGGAGAAACCTGGAGCAACTTCCCTGGAGGATGACTGGGTGTTCTCTCTCCAAGGTGAAATGTGCCTGACTCGACCACGCAACTCTACTACTACGAAATGGAATCGGAAATGTTTTCTTATGGCTCAAATGGATACGGGTCTACAATGTTCTGGGGGACAGGACTTAAAATAGTGAAGAAAAGTCAACAGTCTCAGTTCTAACTGGAGGAGACAGATCTAAGAATTGATGAAATATTATGCACTTGGTAAAAGCAATCGCATTCATTGCTGCAATCTGATACTGAACGATCTCCAAGTATAATGAAATCTCAGTTTCACCTCCTTAAGCACTACGAACCTGATCCTTAAGCTCTGACCCTTTGTGTCCTCAGGCATAGAAGAGGAATAAGAATACAGCTATTTCACAGTGTGGTCAGAAAAATTAAATGAACTAGTACACATAAAAGGCTAAAAACAATGTGTCACACACACACACACACACACACACACACACGTTCGGTACAGGATCTCTCTGTGTAGCTTGGACTCCTAGTGATTCACTTGGCTCAGCCTCCCCAGTGCTGGAGTCATAGACATGCCCCACCAGGCCCAGTTTCTGTGGCTGGCACTGCACACCTGGGGTTCTGGGGCCAGCACAGCCTGTGGCACCGAGGATCAAACCTGGGTCCTTGCACTTGCCAGGCAGGCACTTAGACTGCTGAGCTATCTCCCCAGCCCCTGTGACGTAAGTATTAAACTTCGTATTTAACCATTCATGCTATTGTGTACTGAGTTTAAAAAACAACTTTTAGCACAACATGTGTAGCGTCATTTCATTTCTGTTAATCTGAAAACAAACTTACATGAAACTTCCATTAAAGCAACTTTTGAAAGCTGGCCCAAGAAAATATGATCAGGAGGTTTTTCCAGCAGTTGGGTAGAAGCGAGACTTGGAAGAGAAACGATCATTCCATCGTTTCATTCATAATTCTTTCTGTATTGTTTTATTTATTTATTTATTTATTTATTTATTTATTTATTTATTTATATTTGGTGGTACCAGGGACTGATCTCAGAAACTTGTGCCTGCCAGGCAAGCACTTATTCCACTTATCTATCTTCCTGGCCTTCCTTCCTTTTTAGATTAAAAAAAAAAAGTGTTCCTGCTTCATTTATAAAATGACAACAAACAACAAAGTTAATGATACTGCTCCAAACATATTTATTTACTGAATCACTCTGAGGCTGATTTACATAAGATGATTTCAACAAATAAAATAGGTAATGAAAAACTGTAGTTCAGTATTATGTGCAGGTCATTGTGACACGGAGGCAAATTTGGAAAAGCCCAAATTCAAACAAAGCAGCCGCAGCCCCATATCCAGCTCAGATCATAATCTGGAGGTGCAAAGAGTTTCCAGGGATTTTGGAAACAGGCATTTTAAAAAGGATCTATGACATTTAAAGGCAAAAAACACTAACAATAGAATGAAAATTTTAATAATTATACAACTTTAATTTTAATTTGCTAACATACACCAAATAGCTCATGTATTTGATTAAACGCAATCAACTGGGCATTTGTAGATTTATAACAGTTACATAATCCAACATCATACTATATAACCACCATCATATTATATTTATCTAATAGAAACGTTAGTGGGTTCTGCTTCATCAGTCAGACACTTGTTTAGTTTTAAAAATATTGTTTAATATTATTCAATAAGTTGCAATAACCAAAATGCTTACAAAAGTGAAACTACTACGCGTCACTACGACTTACTTGCCCCGGGACCTCGGGGAGCTGTGTAGCTCCTTGGACCTCTTTTTCTTCCTCTGTAAATGGAGCACAGTAACAGCCTGAGGCCTGGGCAGCAGCGAGGGTTAAGTGAGATAGTGCAAAGAAAATTTTCACAGAGCCCGGCATGTGGCAGAAGAGCTCAACAGCGCGTAGTGACAAGAATCATTGTGTCATCATCGTCTGAGATTGAGCACACTCAGGGTCAGTATCCCAACAAGGACAGTTCTCCAGGCTCCCATGTGGTGGAGGAGCTGCTCACAGAAAACTTTGGGAGGTTCTGTGCTTCTTTCTCCAACACCCTCCTTTGTACTTACAAAAGGACTCTTATGAATAACTGGCCAGAAAGATGCCTGACTATCAAAGAATATCCAAATAAAGATGACCTACTCTGTTACAGGCATTTTGAAACTCAGGCACCTTAGTAAAACATATTGACTTACATGAAATCCACTTCTAACTCCTAACAACAACAGCAAAGCAAAAAATCCAATCCGATCGTCTACTTCCTTCTTCATCTCAACAGCGAAAACAACTGTTCAGTGTGTGTTGGTGGAATGATATTAACAAGAAGACTTCATTTAATGCCAATTTATGAAAATCAGCAATGCAAAGTAGAAGATTAAGTCATGGTGGGGATGTCGGGCGGGGATATAATTAAGGCTGACGGGTGCTGAGATTTTGAAAAACCAGCATCAGGAGAACCACATAGAACTACAGTGTAATGTAAAACACTGTGCACTGGCAGGGATATGGATTGTGCGACCCACAGGTCCCGGTCCCCACTCTAATTGCTATTATTGTCTGGGATGTGATATCCTCATCAGAAACAATAGCTGGTCTAATTGAGGCAGGCTGGGGGAGGCTGCTGCCTCTGCAGACACCTGAACACGGTAAATGAGTAACACTGAGAAATTAAGAGGGGAGGACTCAGACAGTGCAAGCAATTAGTTGGGCGACAGTCGCGCGAGAGAGGCCCGAAAGCTCCCACCCTGGAAGGATGTAAGACAAGGAGAGGGACGCGGACAGCGCCCTGTGCACCATCATCCGTTATCTACCAGGCAAGATGCCTGTTTTGCTTCAAATTGAGTAAGTGCTCACAGGTATGATGTGCTTTTGGAAGAGATTAAAGAATGGTTGCATATGTGATTTCTGCCTAGGTCACCATCACAGAACGGAGTTTATTGTCACCTCAAGTTTTCATAAACATCTAAGGAGAAAAGTGATCCATGCTTCGATGTTCACTGGTATGCACTCTAAAATTAATATAGGAAGAACTGTCCGTGGGGAACAGTAGGGAAGGAGGGGGAACCTAGCGTCCCCCACCACAGATTGGAACATTTTACGAAAAGAAGATAGCACAGCTGCTTTGATTCAGGCCTTCTGTTAGTACATACCTGGATGGAGGTGGGAAAGCATCTTCTCTGAAAGTCGTTATTTAAGAGAGGATCTGCTACGGCATGAACATACTTCTCCATAGGCTTGACTGAAAGTAGAAAACAGTGTATAAATGGAAAGCATTATTAGCCTGAAGGCCAGGAGCCCGGCCCCTCCTAGCTAGCCACGTCACATTCTGACAGTTCACTCATTGTCCCCAGAGCCTGATCTTCTGACATTTCCATTGGGCAGGACTCCTTTTTCCCTCCCCTTTCTCTCCTGCCCTGACAGAGCTTCGCTTCTCTGTCGTACTTCATTTAATATTGAATGAGACCCCTTGCCCCTCTTTCTTTATCTTATTGTTATTGCTATTTGCTCCATCAACAGGGAATCAAAATGTTTGTTTGGGAGATCAGCTCTATTCTTGCATCCAAGTTAACCCCCAATAATTCAACTTTTAATTTATTCTGGGTGAAGCGCCCATTCCCACTCTGCAGAATCAAAATCAGTCCAAGCTTCTCTCTTTCTTCTCATAAGGGTTTTTATAGGCATAGGATCCCCAGGCTGGCAACCAGAGGATGAGGTTCTGCCCACTCCCAGTAGCAAAGAAGGTGCGGAGGACAGGGGGAGCACAAGGGCCCCAGCCTCCACCAGCAGCTGAAACCCACTCTACTTCACCACTGGGACCATGTGATTGCCAGGCCCAAGGCTGAGAGCCCCAGCTCTTGAAAATCTGTAAATCCCAGCTTTGGTGAGAACTTTCACGATGTACCAGTGTTGCCTGCCACTATAGCTCAAGTCTAAGATGTCATTAAGACAAATCTCACTTTCTGAGTACTTCATATGTTGAAAAGGAGTTTTCTGAGATGAAGGAAATGTAGCAGACTGGCGATTTTTCTAAAATATTAATTATTTATTTATTTTTTAGTTTATGTATTTGGTACAGAGTTTCACTACACAGCTCGGACTTGTAGTGATCCTCCTGTTTTCAGCCTCCCTACCGGGGAATGAACCCCTGGTCCCAGCACTTGCCAAAGCAGGTGCTTAGTCTGCTGAGCTATCTCGCCAGCACTGTAATTCTTATTTTTAGAAATTTCTTTAAAATTAAATTTCCATGTAAAAGGATCATGAGACCATGCAAAACCGATGGACTTCCCTTTTAAACTTTCTTTTTAGTCAATACGTTCTCTAATATCCCTGGTGGACTGACTATTTAATGATCTTATTAATTTACCAACATTGAAATGGTAGTGTACAGAGAACTTGGAAAAATAATATTCCCTTTAAAAAAAAAACACCACTATGCAAGAGAGATGAATGAGAAATTTATAAGGGTGATTGTGACACAGCGAACATCTCACTTTAAATAAACTTATAGAGAACAAAACAAGATTAAGTTACAATTTGATTCACTGGCATTATTATCTGGCATATAAAATTGATTGAAGACTTGGCTGTTACTGAATGGAATTTTACATTTTAGAATTGTGATCTGTGTTTTCATGTCTACGCGTTTTCATAGAGCTTCACAAACCTCCCTTCATTCGATTCCTTCCTGCTCCTGGAAGTAGGAGAGTGATGTCTCTCTCTATATTTTTTCCCCTGGTTTCTCCTAAGGAGTTGGCCGTGGTCCTCCGATGCTGAGGTGGCCCTTTTCACACTCCCAGATCTCTTGAGTCCGGTTAGTTTTCCTTCCTTTGCCCCTTCCGTTACAGCGAGACCAAACAGCTCCTCTGCCACGGGGCCTCCAATATTCCCCTGCTGGATGGCGGCTTCACCATGCCCTGCCCGCAGCTTTGTAAAGAGTCCATTTGTTAAGCTTTCTTCAAAACTATGCACTCTACTGGTGTCAGGTCCAGATATCTTCCAAGACCTATCAACAACTCAAAGCCCGATCCCACTGACTCAAAGAATACTTAACATCAAACCACAAAGCTCTTACATATTTCCTTAGAAAACCTCTGAGCAGGTGGTGCTACAGTAGCCTGGTTTAAAAGGACAGAAAACATTCTAAAAGTAAACAATTATTTTTTATGGCACAAAATCTCTTCATTAATACCAAATACTGGGTCACTGGGAACTACATAGTAATTTGGAACTGTTCAGAACAAAAATGTTATGCAAATCCAAGGTATTAATACCATCTCATTTCTTCCTGGTGACAAGATCCCCAGTAACACTACCATAGAATAAAACCATTTCAACTGAAGAAAATCTTTTGGAAACAGATTTTACTACAAAGAAGTTCACTCTGCAGGAAAAGCACAGGTTTGCTGAATTCCAGATGGTATTAAGGGGATTGCTAATGCATAAAGGAACCTAAGATCATCCATACATCAAAAATAGAATGTTCTGTTTCCTGTAGCATAGTCAATGGCATCATTAATTGTACAAGTAGTCACCTGGAATGATGTTGTGAACACCTCAATATTTGGTTTTAATTGACATGATTAAAGTACTTCTTATAAGACTAAGAATATTCACCTGTTATTATTTTTGACTTGGACTTCTAGTTATACATTAAATTAGTCTTTAGATAAGTCTGGGTTAAACTTTCCAGTGAAACTAATGATAGTAAAATAATAAGAAGGAAAAGCCTTTTTAATAAACACTGTGTGGCAAGCCCACGCTAAACTATCATATTCATTTCCTCAATGTACGCATCTTACTCAATATTTATAACAACACATTGCTATAAGAGTATAATTATATCATTCTCAAGTTGCATGTAGTGATGGAGACCTACTGTGTTGATCCAGTACAAGGGCAGACTAATAAGAGACAATAGAGCAGAGACTTGAATCTACTGCAAGCCAACACTGAATAAAAATTCAGAAGTACAAAATCAGATTCAGACTGAGACCAGAGAGGTGCCCAGCACCAATGGATCCAGCAGGGGGCAATCAGTGGAGGGGCATCGTACCAAAAGGCAGATGCTCTGCCCACAGGGCCAGTTGCTATTTGAGTTCCGCCGGTCACTTATTTCCAGGAAATGAAGACACAGAGGGGCCATGCTTTCGGTTTTTCAGAAGAAGTGGACATCCTGAATCTTTAACAGAATCTTAGCTTTTAGATGCAGATGACAAATCAGCAAAAATGGTCCAAGTATTCAAGCTAAACCTGTGGATCAAAGGGGTTGTAGTCTATGGTCTTCGCTCGGTGCGCTGAAGAGGCTCTGTTCATCTCTGCTACACTTCAGAGATCCTCCTGTCAACGTCAGGGGCCGAGAACATGGCCCAAGTGCAGGAGTTAGAGCAATGGTGACCAAGCCAGCCTTATTTGCTTAGGCCTTTGCTGATTTCAAAACTGTAAGTCTCTTGGCCCTTTTATAGCTCAGCAGATTAATATGGCTTTACTATTTATACTTCATTTTTATACTTTTCTGCTGGATGGGTAAGACCAAGATAAAGCAAGACCTATACAACAAGAAATGTAATTTTTGCATGTCACAAGGTCAGTTGAATCCCCTAAGGATTTACCCTGAAACCCTGTACTGCAGTTTGTAGATCCTTTGTCAGTGTCACCCATGTGGATGAGTCATGGCCGTCACTTGACCAATTTGCTCTCTGTAGTCCTACATATAACCCACTACTATAAGGGACTACTAGACTACATTGGATTATTTTGCTTAATTCATGCACCTACAATATTTAAATGGCAATGGAATACCCATCTCTGACAAAACTAAACAAAAAAGGGGGATATAAATGAAGGACCATTTTGTAGTGAGATAGATAGATAGATAGATAGATAGATAGATAGATAGATGTATATACAAAATAGTTAGGCTAGATATACAGCTACTTTCTCTTAATTCAATGAAAAGAAAGATTTGTACTAATAGTGTTTGGACAGGATATCGTGTCTGCATCTTGTATTATGAATAACTACTATGAAGACAACAATATCCAATTATTAATTATTGTAACTGTACTACTAAACTTGTCTTAAAACTGTCTCATTGTTATTTGTTTCTCAATAAAATTAATTCAAAAAAAGAAACAAAACTGTAAGTCCCACGTTCTGGGAAGCTCCCATCCCAGCCAAAACGGGACAGTTGGTCACCTAGTTACAGCAGAGAATTAGCTTCTGACACTTGCCAAATTGCAGAAGGTCAAATAACTGGACCTTTAGAATGCGTTCTTTCATGGGAATTTAGCTCTCCTTGCAGGTGCTAATTTGCAAAAGCTTTGGTGTCTCCACTTCAAAAATGAGAATGCCTCCAACGCCAAGGTGCGACTCTCCCTAGGTCAGCTCCAAAGCCAGTTGCCAGGGAGCAGAGGACACTGGGAGGCAGGCGGTGGGCCCTGAGATGGCTTCTGGTTGTTGTTTGTCAGAGAATCCTAATTCGAATCCAAGTGGGAGCTCGCCATTACCGGGGCTCACACAGCTCCAGGTAAACAGCTAATGAGCAGGCTGCCAGTTCCATTTTTATCAAGGGCCCTCCGAGACTTAACCGTGCCATTTCATAAAATATGCAGATGATAGTGCGGGGAGCAGAGCAAAGGCTTTGAAAATGATTCACACAACCTAAAAATGATGTTGAAAAGGGAGGAATTAAATATTCACAAAGTGAGAGAAATTAAGGCATATTAACTGTTAGAATGTGGAAATGAAATGACTAACACGCACAGAGTTGATGAGAACTGCGTGATTACAGATCTGTCAAAAGTTTCTAATTCTGACACCACGCGATGTGGAGGTGCTAGCTGGCTGGTAAGGGCAAAAAATGAGGTATGGGACAAGCCACACGACGCTGACAGATCAGAGTGAAAGGGAGGAAGACACCACCGTGATTAGCATTGGGCTCCATCCTGCGCTGAGGGCGAGCGCGAGGATCTCAAACTGAATGCTAATTAGCAGCGCCGCGCAGACTCCAAGTCCCCAGACCCTTGGGTGGGAACGCGGGCACTCAGGCCATAACAAGGAAGGGACACGGAAGCCTCAAGGCTGGAGAGGCTGCCTTTGGTGAGGTCATCCAATTTTCCACATTGAGGGGATGGAAAGCCAAATCGTAGCCCCATCCCGTCTAGAATTAGCAGTAATTATTATATAATATGTAATGATGGGATTTAAATGGCTAACACATTTTCTCTGCTGAGATCATTTAGACATGATTCATACAAATGATTAAATTAATAGATCTTCCTCTATTCAGACTGCCAGGCAGTTTGAACAAGATTTTTCAACAGACACCGATCCTGGTGAAATCATACGAACGGAGAGATTTGCGGAAATTGTAGGGAATTGGTGTAATGTAGTAGAGCATATTAAGGTTTGGAGAAATTCACGAATTCAGCTCCAGGATGAAGGCTCAGCTCGGTGTGTGTGTGTGTGTGTGTGTGTGTGTGTGTGTGTGTTAAATCTATATATTCCTAACGGGGGTTTTTAGAAGCTGAAAATATGAAGTCAGCCTCCTCAAAATAAAAAGGTAAAACCATGAAACCTCAACAAATATTCGTAGAGTAAGTTACTTTTTCACATCAAAAATGCAGCTGACTTTTAAAACCATTGGTGTATGTGAAAACACCCTTTAAATGACAATGGGGAGATGATTCAGAGAATTGAGAATTTAGAGTCAATGGAAAATAATTCAAGAGCCGAGAGTGTTTGTGCATGGGGTAGCCACGACTTCAGCGAAGCAACTGCACATCCCAGAACTGAGAAAAGGGATATAAGTTGCCTGTAAGAAGAGCTCAGAGCCATCTTTGATCAGGCGTTTCGCTACTAACGCTTCTGCTGAAACCCCATCCTTGTTGCTGGATTAGAACATGCTAATTTCTTCCTTCCACAGAAGTGAAAGCAGTTCTTGGGGCCAGGAGGGGCTGCTGGAGAAACACTGCACACTCTGAGAGGGGCCTTCTCCCGTTCCATCAGCTGTGCAGCATATGAGCCAATTAGCAGGCACGTGGGGAGGAAGCCCCCAGTGTGTGGCGCGGGCATGGCATAATTAACATAGCCTTGGTACCTCTGTGGCATCTTAGGGTGGAAATATTAATCATTCACAACTGTGATCATCTCAAAACCTCCTATTTTATGGCTTTGACACATCCATGAATAATGCCATTTACTATAATGTGCAGCATATCAGAAAGAATATTTTTACAGTATGGTTGCTTTTCCAGAATACATTGTAAAGCTGATGGAGAAGCTAGTTTCCGGCAGGATTGTGGAGGAAAAAGGAGAGGACATGATCCTACTGCTATAATTCATTTTTCTGAGCCTCTGCTACATGCAGGAACTTTCAGATGCAGTTTATTTAAACTTTGCAATAACACAAAGAGCACTGCACTACTACAATCTCTGTTCAGGGGATGAAGAAATGGAGGCCCGAGAGATTAAAGTCGAGCGCCCAAAGAAATAGAGGCACATATGGACTTCAGTCAGCCGGGCTCCAAAGTCCGGGCTCTCTCCAGAGCACAGAGTTCAAAGGGAGCTCTAAATACTGCTGTGACAGCAGTTTCCACAGAGCCCTCGCCCTTCTTGGTCTCTAGGGGATCACCTTGGCAATTAATTCATTTAAACAATTCATTCAGACTTTTTTCCTCCTTGGCTTCATCACTTTCATCAGCTTTGTTTTGCAACTTTCTTACCCTTGCCTTGGACATTCAGTTCATGTTCTTGCCAATCCATTTTTCACACTGAAGTCAAAGAAAGAGAGAGAGAGAGAGAGAGAGAGAGAGAGAGAGAGAGAGAGAGAGAGAGAGAGACAGAAGAGACACAGAGACAGAGACAGAAGAGAGACACACACAGAGAGACAGAGACAGATAGAGACAGAGAGACAGACAGACAGGCAGGCAGGCAGGCAGACATACAAAGAGACAGACATTCCTGATGCAAACCCAGTTGGGAAACTCCCCTCCTAAAATCAGCATATTGGCCCTTTTCTCTAAACAATGCCTATACCATTCTCAGTGATCTGACCCTTCAGCTCCTGATTTCTCTACGTAGATCTTGTGCGAGTTGAGTCACCCTCGAAGATGAGCTCTGTCCTCCACAGCTGCTCAACTACATGATGCCGTCCCAAGCTAAGATGCCTGTGCTTGCAACACTGCTTCTCCCACTCAAACACTGTCACTTCCCAGTCCAGCTTGCTGAGTTCCTTTTCATTCTTTGATCCTCCTTTCAATTTCACTGTCCCTGAGCTGACAGCCTTAACTCCCTAGTCTGTTCTGAGTCTTCTATGTGCTCTCTTGGCCTACACACAATCTCTTGGTGATTGTCACACTTGTGAGCAGATGATTCTTTGCATGGTTGTTTTCATCATAGTACCTGACCTCCACAGTAGGTCTTAAACCCCATGATAGTGGAGACTACATGCTTTAAGAGCAAGTGCATAGTAGTTGCTCAAAAATGTGTTGAAAGAAAAAAGGAAAGACTGAACACCACATCTTCATTGTGGTTGGCCTTCATTCTACTGTAATGTACTTCCTCCATCATACAAGTCAACAAAGAAGTTTTTCTTAGCTGACATTCACAGCCCTTGGCAACAGTCACTGCTAATTGCATCATGAGCGTCAGGGGGAAGGGTTGAGTGTGAGGCCTTGGAGAATCATCGGACTGCATGAGCAGAGATTCCCCAGGCAAAAGGAATCTGCCCCCTTGCCCCTAGCTCCCAAACTCCTGCCATACAGTCTCTCAGGTAGTTCTGAGCCCGTGCTGTAATTGCTTGTTTGTATGACTGGCTCTGTCTTTGGGCTCCCCAGGGCAAGAACTCACCTGTCTGGTATTGGCACCCTTTCAGTATACAGTACATGGTCTGAGCCCCTTAGAAACACAGTAAGTGGCTGTTGACAACAATTTAATATGTTAGCAACCCAATGAGTAATTGAATGAATAATCAAAATGAATAACCAAACTAACAGTAAAATAAGGAAAAGTAAGGATGAAAAGGGTTGTTCACCCAAGTGTTTATTAAAGTATAGCATCCATGGGTTAATGTGAAAGACTACATAAACTGACTTTTAAATTTAGTCACCGAGGAATGAAGACATGTTGGAGAAAAATAACTTGCACACTAAATCTTTATATGATTGAGATTATTACTTACACCAATTTGAGTTCAGTAATAACGAATAAGCAATTATAAAACTATTGTAGAAGGTACCCAAAATCATAAAAATGTCATACAAATGAGTGAATTTGTAAACATATACTTCTAAATGAAAGGGTAAAACTCACAAGACGGTAAAACCCTACTCAAGATAAAAAGTCTAAAATTTCACAAGTATTCACTATGCTGTAAGAACTGTTTTAAGAATTTAAGTATCCACTCGTGGAATTATTGAGTAAAGCTTGCCACATTTTGTACAGGGAGAGGATTGAAGTATGAAAAGGACAAATCTTCATCAAAAGGTGTCAATCTAGTAATTGGAGTAGGATGCAAATCCAGGTGGGGTCAGGGAAATTAACTTCAACTCTGCTCAGACTCTAGGACCGTGAATGTACGGAATGAGGGAGCTGTTGAACAGCATGAAGGAGCACATAAAAGATCAGAGAACACAACTGGGAGCATGGCTCAGGAGTAGAGTGTTTGCCAAGCACGCGCAAGGTCATGGGTTCAATCCCCAGCCCTGCCACAAAAGGACCAGGAGCCTCTGGCAAGGGCTAAGTATCTTCTCTGGGTAAAACTGAGAACCAGAAAAGAGATTGGATGTAGCCATTGCCTTGGTAGCTTCTTGTGCTCCTTCAGCCCGAATGGTGCAGTGGTCACTCTGACCCTCTCATCTGGAGAGAAATCTTCCTAAGCATCTAATTATGGCTCACGAAAGGAGGAAATGCCTTATCTTGTGCTGCTACAATTGGGGTGTAGAGCATCTCCCTGAGCTCACTTCCAAAAAAACTTAAGTCCATGTGCAGTGTCCCAATCACTCCTGGACAGCCCCCTACCATGTGCTGTTCAGAGTATCTGTGTCAGCAGAAATGGGAGCACAGTGTTCTGCAGAGTAGCCATTGTGTCCTGGAGAAACAGAGAAGATGGTGCCACTACATTTCCTTTAAAAAGATACATCACATCTCTCTTTGATTCTCTTAGCATTCATCTCCTGTCCCAATGCAATGCATCACATTACATATGGCCATTCAAGAATCACTCAACTCCCCTCTTTTGAAATCTTGGTCACTGTTTCATACCTCATTACTTGAAATGCTTTCCCTATGTGAATCTTAAGTCTAAATTCTAATTGCCCATTTTAGAGATGGACCTCATGGAACTTTACCTGCTCAAAGCTTTCCCTTCCTTCATGTGTCAAGTGGAGATAGTAATGGACTCCCTCTCTCCCTCCTTTTCTGGCTCCCTCCTTCTTCTCCACTCATCCCTTGCTTGCTTTTTCTGTTTTCTGCCATGATTTGCCACCTTCTGCCATGTGCCATTTTGCCTTAGAGTCAGCCAATTGTGGACTGAAATCTCTGCGAATTCTGAGCTAAATAAATGTTTTCTCCTTTAATCTTGGGTGTCATCTATTTTTGTCCCAGCAAGGAAAAAAGTACCTAAGACAGAATTTGATACCATAGAAATGGGGTCATTGCTGTGACTATACCTGACCATACAGTGCAAGAGCCTTTGGGAATGAGTTTGAAATGATTCAGAGATGCTGTCTGAAAAAGCAGAGCTGGAACACTTTAGACTCTTCTGCATAGGAGAGTCTAGTCAGAGCTCAGAAGGTCAGAAAGCTGGCAAAGCCTAGGTTCAGGAGGTTTCTGCTCAGAAAGACTGCACTGGTTGTTGGACTCTAAGTTATAGTGTTACAGCTGGGCAGAAAATTGGTCTGCACTTTGCACGTGTCCAGAGACTTTGCCTGAGACTGAGATTAAGGTCAGTGGACTAATTAATCTGGCAGAAGAAATTTCAAGGCAGTCAAATGTTGACGTGGTATCATGACAACTACCGCGGACTTTCAGCCAGATTTACGTTGAGAATCAAGAGCAAAGAAGCCTAGAAGAATGATTCAAAAAGTTTTGATTTCGTCTGAAAAAGAAGATCCAGTACAGCTATGGACTGCAAAGATAGAGCAGAGAAGTGCTTGATTTCTGAGAAGGAACACAAGAATAGAAAAAATGACCCAAGGATGTCAAAAGAAACAGGACACTACCTTTTGCAGCCTCAAAATTGCCAAAGTGAAAGACTTTGCTTTGAGAAGAAAGCCTCACAGGAGCATGCTACAAAATGGTGGCAGCATAGAGAATTTATTTCTGAGCTGGATTTGGAGTACCCTAGGACCCTGGCACTCAACCCCTATATCCAAGAAAGCAGAAACCCTGGTTGGTTCTCTAGCTGACAGCAAACCTTAGCATTATCCCCATGGTGTTAGTTTTAGGTGCTTGAAGAGTACAAGAGTTGTGGGGCTAGAAAGGCTTCCACCTAGATTTCAGAAAGCATAGGAGGCCGGACTGTGTGCCCCAAGAGGATGGTGGGTGAAGCTGTGAATGTGAAGCCAAAGGTGCAGTGGAGACCTTAGAAGCTTGCAGAAGCCAGAAATGTAGATAATTTGAGGAAAATTATAAGGCGGGAACAGAGAAGACCCAAGAGAGAAGCCATGGGTACCACAACCATGAGCAGTGCTGTAGGTACAAGTCACACAAGCCCTTTGGAGTTCACATCTTGCCAGAGATTCCCTTGGATAATACACATGAAACTACAGGATTTAATGTTTGCCCTGCTGGATTTTGGACTTGCCCTGTCACATTTCTTACCCCACCCCCATCTGTAACTTTTGGAATAGAGATGTCTATCTTACACCATTGAATGTCGGAAGTGTGCAGGGACTCACCATTAAGAGTTTGCCTTAAATCTCAGAGGAGGCTTTGGACTTGGACTTTTCAGCAATGCTGAAACTGTCAGGACTTTGGCAACTCTTAGAGCTGAACTAAATGTTTTTTATTTAAAGGAATGCACATGACTCTTTGGGTCTGCATATTATGGTTTATGTCTAGATGTCTCCCCAAAGTCTCACGTGCTTTTTAGATAGGGTTTTTTCAAAGGTAGCTGAGTCTAGAGTTTGTGAGTGATTCATAGTGCCATACTGAGATTGAGGATGCTGGCCTTAAGGGTCCTTGCTGGATCAATCTACTGATTCAATTGGGACCACCCTAATCCTAGCAGTCTGAATAGAATAAAAGGATGAGAAAGAGGCCTGCCTCCTCCTTTTTGGTCTTGTTGCTTTTACTATCTTCTACTACCATGAACTGCTGCTCTTCTGCCATGTGCCACCCTGCCTGGGGGCTAGCTGATATGGGCTGAAATCTCTACGAAATGTGAGTTACGTAGACATTTCTATCTTTGACTCTGAGTGTCAGGTATTTTATATCACCAAAAAGAAAAATAACTAAGACACCTTCCTTGAGTTTTAGTCTTAAATTTCAAAGAGATTATGGTTCTAGTCAGTGGTCATTCTTAGTTCCACAGTGGCATAAGTCCTCATTTATCCTGGGACATAAGAAGTTGGCTGCTCTCTCCACACTACAAAATATGAGTCTCCAGCAATACTCTCTTCCACTTCCAGCCATGTTTAGAGAGAAGTAACTTTCTATGGCAAAGCAAGGCTCTGTGTGGTGACCTCAGAATGGCTCCTCTGTCATCCTTGTACTTGCTTACAGAGAGTATGCACTACACTGAGGCTAAGCTCCTTAAACATTTTGAGAGGACCTGGAGGACCAGCATTCAGGAGTCTCTGGGGAAGACCACTTGATGTACACATGGCTGCACAGGAAGCTTCCACTTGTGTCGTCATCAAGAATCTTGTGAGTCAAGGAGCAGCCACTAGAACCTTGGGCTTCAGGAAAGATTCCTGATTCAGAATTAACAAGAGGCTTTCACCACCACTGGCCCAATAGCTAGGTACCTACTATATTATTAGTACTGGCAAAAATAAAGATGTTTACTCTTTTGCCTATTGATAGCCACAAAAAAACAGAGCCTCCGTACTGGACCTGCTTTTAACATGGCCATGGAAACCCCAATAATTGAACTTTTTAGAAGCAGCAGGAAAGTGGCTGTAGTCTCACTGCTCCCTTTGGTATTTTAGGGCAATGACATAATGGTGTGGACGTGCTGTGCTGGCCCCGCCCCTGGGGCACACTGAGACAGCGATTGAGACTGGGCGTGGTGGCACGTGCCTGTGATCCCAGTGCATAGGAGGCTGAAAACAGGAGGGTCACTACAAGTCTGATCTGCATAGTGAGACCCTTATACCCTGTAGACCCTGTCCTAAGTACATAAAGAAAAGAAATAATGGCACAGACAGAGGGAGAAAAGGGGAACCTACAGAAAACAAATAAGTAATTGTCACTCAGTCTCTTCCAACTCGTCCTCCTGAAGTCCTGCAGCCGTAACCCTGCTGTTCCCAATGCAGGAGCAGTCCTGCAGACAGGCACACACCAAGTTCCGCCTTGGTACTGGGCAGCTCGATTAAATCCATGAAAGGACCTGACACCTGTGGCATTGATACCAGTCCTTTAAAGGATTTGCATACACTTTGGATTCACAAATTTTGTTATGCAGATTCAGAGGTGATGGCTTTGTCCTCTGAATGATTTCTTTCCAACCATCCTGCTGGTCAGATCACTTCCATTTTCAAGTAAAGAAACATAGGCCTGAAGCATTTAGGGTCACATAACCACTGGGCAAGATTCAGGTTTTGTTGATCCTAATGCTTATTTAATATGGATTCACTTGCTGTAAAAAAAAAAAAAAAAAAAAGAAAAGAAACCCTCACATTACTAATACTGAATTAGATGAGAAAGTAGATATTTATTTGCAATGAGAAAATAAATCAAGACAAATCACAAATTTTAAAAAGCTAACCAGAGACATCACAAATTCTAGAAAAGTAATTTAATATTTTATTAACTTCCTGACATCTCTAAAATATTTTTCTTACATTTCTGCCTTCACCCTCTTTGATCATCTCTTCCTGACAAAGATTTTATATTTTTATAAAGAAAATAGAAAACTAGTTTAGTCATTCCCTTAGCATGTTTGATCAAAACCTTTTTTATTATTGATAGTTTACAAATATTCATGTGAGCTTTATAACACTTTATTGATAATGGCATCTACATTTTTAGAAAAATTGTAAATTTGGTGAAGCCTCAATCTGGTTTCTTTCGTACATGAACTGCAGAATGTCAGGGAAATTTCAAGCTTTATGGGTAATTCCTAATCTTAAATACTCCTTAAAGATCTCTAGTTATCAAATTCTTACTGATAATGGTGTGTTCTGAGTTTTATGCTATCTTCATTGATGTTGGCATTTTTTTATTATTTAGTACAGGGTCTCACTGCACAGATCGGACTTGTAGTGGTTCCCCTGTTTTCAGCTTCCCAAGTGCTAGGGTTACAGGCATGCACCACCGTGCCCAGTCTCAATCACTGCCTCAGCGTGCCCCCAGGGGCAGGGCCCGCACAGCAGGCTGGGGATTGAACCTCTGACCCCTGCATCTGCCTAAGCAGGCACTGTAATCTGCTGAGCTATGTGGCCAGCCCTTATGTCTTAGTCACTCTTCTCTCGTTGCTGGGACAAATGCCTGACACTCAAAATGAAGGAAGGAAAGGTTTATTTAGCTCACAGTTACTGGAGGTTTCAGTCCACACTCAGCTGGCTCCAAGGCAGAGCAGGACACAGCAGAAAACAACCTTTCACGGTGGAGACAAAGAGCAAAAGCGCAAGGGAGGGGTAGCAGCAGCTCAAGCAGCTAGCTTCTCTTCCCACCTTACATTGTAATGCAAATTACCTGCCCCAGGGTAGGGGAAGTACTCACACCTATGGGTACTTCCCAGTACTTACCCACCTATGGGTAATCCCAGCAGTACTAAAACCCATAATCCCAGCCTTGGATCACACATAATCCCAGTGGATCATGAGTTAACACAAACTCTAGAAGTCCTCACCCCATGACTGCATGAGGCTTTGGGGGGACAACTAGACACAAACCATAACACCTTATGTTAGCCTTCTGTGTCAAATCAGCAAGAAACTTAAATAGTGAAGCTATGATAATTTTTTTTTAAATTTCCACCAGAATGAAACGTAATATATGGCACATTTGTAGCTGTACATGCTGCATGCATGAGTGTACTCTTGAGAGAACTGAACTTTCAAACTGACTAAGTGTTGAATAGAATTAACTCTTCTATTACAATAGCTAATGGGCGTACTGATGTGATCAAAATATATGGAGAATGTTTTGTTATTTTTTAATTTACAATAAAAGACACATTGTCATTAGTCCTCCTAAAACTATCCCCTCTTCTTTGAACACGCTTATCCAACAATTCTTGTTACTTTCTGAAGCAGTTCTAGAAGTCCTCATGTGATCAAAACCCCAAAGTGCTGCAGTCCAGCGTCAGGGAAATGCAGGCTTGTAAAAGCATTACCAGGTGCCCTTCTGCATGTTATTCGCTGAGTCTGGCACAGTGTGACTTTTGATTCTTCTCCAAGATCAAGACTACCACGGAAGGTAGATGTTTTGAGTCAACTCAAGACCCCACAACTGAAGACACTCACAAAAGAGGACTTCTAGAATTGCTTAAGAAAGTAGCAGGCTGGGGAGATAGCTCACTGGCATGAGCACCTGCCTGGCAAGCACAAGGTCCTGAGTTCAATCCATGGTACCATGAAAGAAAGAAAGAAAGAAAGAAAGAAAGAAAGAAAGAAAGAAAGAAAGAAAGAAAAAAAAAGAAGAAAGGAAAATAACAATCCAGCAGAAAAGTATGAAGACGAAATTATAAGAAATAAAGCCATGCTGTTAAGTTGAGCTGTGGGGGACTCAGGTCAATAATTTCTGACATTGCCAGTTAAACAGAAGACCCAATGCTA
>NW_004524653.1:5229111-5230775 GCF_000260255.1 Octodon degus
ATAAATAAATAAAAAGAAAAGAAAAGAAAGAAAGAAATTCGGCTAAATAGCTCAGTGGATTAAAGCACCTGCAAGCAGGTGCGGGTGCCGGGGGTTCAATCCCTGGGCCTGCCATGCCAGCCCCACCCCCAAGGCACTCTGAGATGGCAATTGAGACTGGGCGTGGTGGTGTGCACCTGTAATCCCAGCTCTTGGGAAACTGTACACAGGAGGATCACTATGAGTCTGATCTAGCAGTGAGACCCTGAACACCCTGTAGGTGCCTGAAACACGAGAGGTTCAGAAACCTCCCCTGCTTGGCTCAAGATCTGTGAGCACGACCAGAAAGCAGATGTGGAATCTCTAAGTCCACAGCAGGGCCTCTCTCCTCAAGGCCCAAAGACCTCCACGTTCGAAGAGGCATCCACGCAGTCTGGGGAGAGCTTCTCGCCCTGCATTAGCCACAATTAATAATCAGAAGCGGAGACACAGCCACTTAACGTATATCAACCACTCTTCTGGGAGTGAGCTGTCATCCTCCGGTTCGCTTTTCCCGAGATAGGGAAATTGATAGGTCACTAGCGTCTGTGAATAGCATTCGGAAGGTATCATATTTATTTTAGCTGCAGCTTCAAATCAGTGGCTATCTGCATTATGAAGAACATCATTCTCTAAAACACATTTGGCCTTCATTTTACAAATGCTCCTGAAGGGAACATATGGTAAACTGTTTAACTCTGTATTCCATAGAGATCCCTAACCTCCAGCCACCAGACCCTCATGCTAAGTTTATTATAAAATTCATGTCCTTTTTATATCCAAAATATTCCCCCCTTTCTTCACAGGTAGTGAAAAGTACCTGAGGCTACGAGAGTACCCTGTTTACCACTAAATTCATGAGTCATGCCCTGTAGTCATTAAATAAAACAGAAATATTATTCACTCAGGGACTGACAAGTACATATTGGCAAAGCCCATATTCTTTTGGGTTTCATGCATGAACTATTTTGAAGTTATTTGCTTTTTTACAGGAGCCCACGCTAATGTAAGTTCTTGATTTCATCTTCTGAATTATTTGTCTCCTGGTAGAAACTAGCTCTTGCAACTTTTTCTTGATTGTCCAGTATTGAGGCAGAAGTTTAAAATCTGATTATTTTGTCAGATTTGAATACGGCTCCTTTTACCCATCAATAATGTCATTTTAAACATGGATTTTGCCTCAGTGTCCCCAGGCACACCACGCTTTTCCGCCCCCAGTTACAGCTTCATGGTGGAGATGACAATGGAAATTCAAAGCATCCAGCCCAGTGAGGCAGTTATTACTGATGCCCAGACCATAGGCCAGACATGCTGCCGCACCGGAAGCTGCTTGCCAGGGCAAGGAAGGGAATTCCCAAAACATGTTTTCTAGGACAAGAAGAAGAGTTCCTGTAAAAAAGCAAAACATCAATACAAGCCCATGTCCCAAAGCAGGAGCATGAAATATTAACCTGCACGGCCTTACACACGTCAGCATTCCTGAAAGACAGTCCACAGCAAGGTGAGTCTCTATGGTCAAACATACTAAGAAAATATTCCATCTTAAGGTTTCCATGATTCTTTCTTTCTTTCTTTCTTTCTTTCTTTCTTTCTTTCTTTCTTTCTTTCTTTCCTTCCTTCCTTCCTTCCTTCCCTTCTTTCTTCCT